>NW_027361747.1:12277500-12602500 GCF_039654945.1 Dendrobates tinctorius
CTACAGTACCCATGCTGCAAGGCAAGGGGTTCCGCCTATTTTTGCTCACTAAGGCCGGATCACACATGCGAGTTAAACAGTCGAGTCTCGCATGGCAATACCCGGCGCTGGCGCGGGGACTCAAGAGCGGGGCGTGCGGCTGCATAGCAATACATGGAGCTGCACGTCCCACTCCTGAGTCCCGGCGGCAGCGCCGGGTATTACCATGCGAGACTCGTCCGTTTAACTCGCATGTGTGATCCCAGCCTAAGAAGTTCGCCGTCATGTGCTAGCGGCTTCATACAGTCTAATCAGAATGTTAAACTAAGAACCTCATGTTTAGTTTCATTTTGCCTAGTGTCATTAGATCAACTTATGATTTTAGATGTGTGGCCCATGTCTTTTTCTACACCTATGATGAATGAAAAACATTGTTATGGGAGATGTGTTGGGACGCACTGTTATGGGAGATCTGTGGTGATGCACTCCTATGAGGGATCTGTGAGGCACTGTTATGGGAGATCTGTGGAGACACACTGTTATGGGAGATCTGTGGTGACGCACTGTTATGGGGATCTGTGGATGACGCACTGTTATGGGGGATCTGTGGTGACGCACTGTTATGGGGATCTGTGGATGACGCACTGTTATGGGAGATCTGTGGAGACACTGTTATGGGAGATCTGTGGTGACGCACTGTTATGGGAGATGTGTGGAGACACAGTTATGGGGTATCTGTGGTGACGCACTGTTATGGGGATCTGTGGATGACGCACTGTTATGGGAGATCTGTGGAGACGCTGTTATGGGAGATCTGTGGTGACGCACTGTTATGGGAGATGTGTGGAGACACACTGTTATGGGGGTATCTGTGGATGATGCACTGTTATGGGAGATCTGTGGAGACACACTGTTATGGGGTATCTGTGGTGACGCACTGTTATGGGGATCTGTGGATGACGCACTGTTATGGGAGATCTGTGGTGACGCACTGTTATGGGAGATGTGTGGAGACACACTGTTATGGGGGTATCTGTGGATGACGCACTGTTATGGGGATCAGTGGATGATGCACTGTTATGGGAGATCTGTGGTGACGCATTGCTATGGGGATCTGTGGATGACGCACTGTTATGGGGATCTGTGACGCACTGTTATGGGAGATCTGTGGTGACGCACTGTTATGGGAGATGTGTGGAGACACACTGTTATGGGGGTATCTGTGGATGACGCACTGTTATGGGGATCAGTGGATGATGCACTGTTATGGGGATCTGTGGTGACGCATTGTTATGTGTTATGGGGATCTGTGGATGACGCACTGTTATGGGGATCTGTGACGCACTGTTATGGGAGATCTGTGGAGACACACTGTTATGGGGATCTGTGGTGACACCCTGGTTTGGGGATCTGTGGATGACGTACTGTTATGGGGATCTCTGGATGACACACTGTTATGGGGATCTGTGAATCACAGTACAATGTGTGTAGTAGTGACTACCACCCCCCCTCATCATTAGGAATACACCCATGTACTGTATACATGGGTGTATTCTGAAAGATGAGGAAGGTGGTAGTCACAGTTGCAATAAACACTTTGGGCACTATCCCTAATATGGCTACAACCCCCATCATCCATCAGAATACACCCATTGATACGGTATGAAGGATGATGGGGGTTGTGTTTCCCTTCAATGTGTCCACTGCCTCACCTCTCCCAAGGATCTCAGAATAATGTGAGGTAAAATGAAAGTGCTACACTATACATTTTGCAGAGATAGATACCTGATTGGTGGAGGCAGCCCAGCAACAGATCCCTCCACCAATCAATATCCATCCCTGCAAACGAGGAGGAGGAGAAACATGCTTCTCTCCCTCCTCTGCCTAAGGCTGGTTTCACATTTGCGTTTTTTAGCGCTGGAAAAAAACGCATATGTGCGCATGCGTTTTTTCCCCTATATTTAACATGGGTGCGCATACCTGCGCGCTTGTAAGCGCATGTATGCGATTTTCATGCGCTGCGTTTTTTTGGGGTGTGCGTTTGTATTTTCCAGACGCAGCATGTTGCATTTTTTGGCCCTGCAAAAAAGCGCATGTGCACATATGCGCACGTTTTGCGCTAAAAATGGCCATTATAGCCTATGGATGCGCATATGTGCACACTGGCATGCTCATGTATGCGTTTTTTTGCATATGCGTTTTTTTTTTTTAACCATGGAATTTAGGGGTTTGGGTTAGAGTTAGGGTTAGTTAAGGGGGTTTAGGGTTAGGGTTAGGGTCAGGGTCAGGGTTAGGGTTGGGGTTTGGGTCAGGGTTAGGGTTAAGTATGGTTTGGTTAAGGGTTAGGGTCAGGGTTAGGGTCAGGATTAGGGTTAAGTATGATTTGGTTAAGGGTTAGGGTCAGGGTTAGGGTTAGGGTTAGGGTCAGGGTTAGGGTTAGGGTTAGGGTTAGGGTTAGGGTCAGGGTTAGGGTTAAGTATGGTTTTGTTAAGGGTTAGGGTCAGGGTTAGGGTCAGGATTAGGGTTAAGTATGGTTTGGTTAAGGGTTAGGGTCAGGGTTAGGGTTAGGGTTAGGGTTAGGGTCAGGGTTAGGGTTAGGGTTAGGGTTAGGGTCAGGGTTAGGGTTAAGTATGGTTTTGTTAAGGGTTAGGGTCAGGGTTAGGGTCAGGATTAGGGTTAAGTATGGTTTGGTTAAGGGTTAGGGTCAGGGTTAGGGTTAGGGTTATGGTCAGGGTTAGGGTTAGGGTCAGGGTTAGGGTTAAGTATGGTTTTGTTAAGGGTTAGGGTCAGGGTTAGGGTTAGGGTTAGGGTTAGGGTTAGGGTCAGGGTTAGGGTTAGGGTTAGGGTCAGGGTCAGGGTTAGGGTTAGGGTTAGGGTCAGGGTTAGGGTTAGGGTTAGGGTTAGTTAGGGTTTAGGGTTTGGGTTAGGGTTAAGTATGATTTGGTTAAGGGTTAGGGTCAGGGTTAGGGTTAGGGTTAGGGTCAGGGTTAGGGTTAGTAAAGTCATGGTTTGGGTTAGTGTGAGGGGCCACCTAATGTTGGAAAAAAACGCAAACGCGGTAAAAACGCACTAAAAACGCATACAAACGCATAAAAACGCTGCGTTTTTTTCATGCATGCTCATAAAAATGCTTGAAAAAAACGCAGCAGTTGTATGCTTTTGTATGCGTTTTTTCAATGCGTTTTTTTGCGGGAAAAACGCGCTGCAAAAAAAAGCAAGTGTGAAACTAGCCTTAGGTATCTGTGTGCAGCGGAGCCTCCTGATCCTTCTGCCAGCTTTTAGCCACAGCGCATGCGCAGATCGAGTTCAGTGACTGAGCTCCATCTGCGCATGTGCCGGGTCGGCGGCCATTTTCTTGTAGTCCTGCAGACACAGGCTGTGATACCGGTATTCCATCGGAAACCGGAAACTCACAGCCTGTTCCCGGAACTGTCATGGCGCCGACCAGCACTATCCCGCCCGCGTAACCGCCGGTTAACCCGCAGCGATACCCCCAGCTCCTGGCCTGCTGCATTGCCCACCCGGAGACCCTGAGATGTACCAGGCTGCTCAGCAGCCGCCGCGGCCATCGCTAACGCCGCCATCACTACCGCAGCCGCCACTGCCACCGCAAAAGTAAGTTTTTCCCCCCGATTTTTTCTCTATACGATTGTAAGACGCACCCCCATTTCCCCCACAATTTGGGGGAAACAAAAGTGCGTCTTACAATCCGAAAAATACGGTAATCTTATGGAATTAGCCACCCACATGCACACCCAAGGACTATGTATGACCAGTTGTAACATACAGCAGCACATAGGGGGAGGACGGATCCAAAAAAACAACTAATGGTCATAGTAAAATTGCTTTATTTCATATAGTGAGGCAAGGTACAAATACAACGTGATAAAGAGCCATAAAAAATGATAAAAACAGCGAATGAGGACACAGGGGCCCTAGTAGCCTAATTTGTGTACATATATTCCCTTAAAAACTTTTATTGATAGTTTGAATAAAAAACACCAATTCCCGTGTAATCCACAAAGACAAAAAGCCCTAATCAAAAACTACAATAACCTATCTGGACACCTTCCTAGCCGTGGAGGTTGGCACCCTAGAAGAAATCGATTGTTTGGCGCCCCCACTCGGACGTCGTCTGTCCCTATCTCCCCTAACTCACCCTGGATACAAAGGTGAGAAAACAATCAATGAAAGGAATGAGATGAAGGAAGGGGAAAAAAAAGGTTATATGTAGAATGAATATTAATGGGCAAGAAACATATTATATCATATTAGGAGTGACCCTAAAAAAGGTACTAATCTCAATAAGAGACCAACAATAAACCACATACAGCAATGTTATTGCACCTTAGGTACAGGTGCTGATAAAGTAAAATATGGATATAAAATCCAAAGATACATCACAATGCGGTTCCTAGACACATAGAAAAAGTCAAAACATGGCCTACATATATAATACTCATATGAGATAACGTATGGATATAATTTATCCCAAAAATGAAAAAAGCATGTATGGCCATGCAGTTACTTATCAGACAGAGTAGAAAATCGCCTTGACGCATTTCCCCGTTGTTGCGGTTCCTCAGGAGGCCTATATCTTTAGTACCATCGATGCTGGATATGTTTTATGATGCCACAGATACCATGATGAAAAAGGCATAGGGGCGGTCTCAAAAGAAGGGGGTTATATAGCCCTCATAGTAAACAATCTATCAGCACACCCAATCAGCATGTCTCACACTAAGCAGTCACAGGAAGTAAAACCGCTCACTTGCCTCACCAATCAGACATCGCTTAAGAGGTAAAGACGATCCCTCTGCGTTCCATCCATAGTCGGCGTGCGTGTCAGCCCAACTGCGCATGCGTGGAGATGTCATATTCCTCCTAAACAAAGCGCCAGCTTCAAACTGCGCAAACGCAGGGGCCGCATAGATCCATAGTCGGCGTGCGTGTAGGCCCCACTGCGCATGTGTGGAAATGTCATATCCCTCCTAAACAAAGCGCCAGCTTCAAACTGCGCAAGCGCAGGGGCCACATAGGTCAGAGATCCATCAGATCAACAGCGCATGTCCAAAATGAATGCCAGAGATATTACTCATAGAAATGAGACCCACTCTGTATGCCCAGAAATAATATATTAAGTAATTAAAGAAAAAGGAACTTAAAACCGCACTAGGGCAGAACCCATTGAAGATATATCATTATACCCAAAGCGTTTATACAAATATATAGAAAAGATATATAGAAAGAATCTATTTTAGAGCCCAGGGATTTTTTCTTTTTCTTTTTTAGAAAATCTGGATAAATATGCTAAGCCTCAAAAATTGATATAACAAGCAACAAAGAGGTAAAAGTAAGCTTAAATCAGAATGAAAAGATATAAATAACCACAGGCACAGGATGCCAATTTAGTTTTTTCTACCAGTACTACTCCAGAAAGTATTGACAACCCTTCCCTGAAAACTCTCTTTAATGAAGTGTATCAGTGCTATAAAGAGAATATACGGTCTTGGTGGGAGCTGAAGGGTCTTGAAAATTATATAAAGAATAAAATAGTTCCCAAAGGGTTAAGAATTAATCTACAACCCTCACCTCGTACAGCAAATCCCCTTTTGATGGCAGCCTGGACGAGGGAGTCTGTTCAGGCTTCCACCAGATTCATGCAATTGATTCTTGTGGAAGAAAAGAAATTGTTTGAGGAATCTATTAAAAAGCTCAATAGTGCTATTGAAAGAGTGCAAAAGTTTAAATCTGATCCCGATTTTTCGAGAGGGGAAAATATCCTTCAAACATCAGTAGAAAAATTTCAAACAAGGTTGAAGGATAGAAAACACGCACAGTTTGTGTGGGACTTTGCTGAATTCAAGGATAACAAAGCTTTTGAATACCAAACAAAATCAGCTACGGAAGTGTCCTCATCAGACTTAGATACCTCAGACACTGAACGTTCAGATTTTTATCGTGGAAGGGGTAGACAAAATCGGGGCAAATGGCATATGCCAAGAAATCAACACAGACAGAAGGGAAATGGAAGGGATTTGAGAAATTCTCCCTCTACATCATCTGGGCCTTCCTCACTATTACCGCAGTCTTTTTTGGACAGGGGCCCAATAATGGGTTACGATCTGAGGAGAAGACAAGTATAAATCAGGGTCAGATCATTAATCTGTCATCTTGTGAACTTTCTGGAAATGATTATCTTCTGTTGCAGAAAGGTTTGAATTTTGTGCCCACCTCTTGTTTTGATTGCTTTAGGTGGGTTAAGGATTTAAATCTATTTGGACGTAATTTGAAATGGAAACTCTTTTTTCAACAGCACAACAGAGATGAATGTAAAAGACTGGGTATTCTAGAGGAGGATTTTGATACCTTTCAAGTATTAACATCCCTTTTGGGGGAGAATAATCAAGTACGTGGTAAAGGTCCCTTTACTAACTTGAGGAATAGGAGTACCCGTATGCCACCAATGATAAATACTACTAGTGTTGATATCTTTATGAAAATGGTGGAAATGGATTTGTGCAAAATTAAGAATGATTACAATAAAGGTGTGGGTAATCTTTCTCAGGGGGAAAGGGATTCCCTTTATGCACTTGAAAGGAGTAAGGAAATCATAATAAAATCCTCAGATAAGGGTGGAAATTTGGTTATAATGGACCACAAAAATTACCTAGACATGTGTCATTCTCTGTTAAATGAGCACGGTACCTATGAGGTACTGGGTGGAGATCCCACGAAAATATATCTAGCTGTTTTGACTGAGATTTTGACTGAAGCTAAGGTGATGGGTCTCATTTCTTTGACTGAATTTAAATTTATGCTGCCCAACAAGCCGGTTATACCTACGTTCTATGCACTGCCCAAAATACATAAAGGTTTAAATCCCTTAAAAGGTAGACCTATTGTGGCAGGCATAGAATCCTTAACGCAGAACGTTGGTATATACCTAGATAAGGTTTTAAGACCATTTGCGACATCGCTTCCCTCCTTTGTACGAGATACATCGCATTTGCTTAATTTGCTGGAAGGCATATCAATCGAGGAGAAGACAATCTTGGCATCGATTGATGTGGAAGCGCTTTATAGCAGCATTCCGCATAAATGTGGTATGAGAGCCATTGGTCACTTTCTTCAGTCAAGAGCAGTGGAATGTGGGGACCACAATATCTTTGTTGAGGAGCTTCTATTATTTACTTTGACTCATAATTACTTTCTGTTTGATGGGAAGTACTTCCACCAGCTCAGGGGTACAGAGATGGGGAGCCCCTGTGACCCTACATATGCTAATGTATTCCTGGGCTGGTGGGAGGAAACACTCATTTTTGGGGATGAGAATATGTGGTGGAACTCATATATCGCCCTATGGGCCAGATATATTGACGATATCTTGGTATTTTGGTCTGGCACTGAGAGTGAGTTCCACCACTTTATGGAAAGTATAAATAAGAATGAAATTGGGTTGCACTTTACGTCTGAGTGCCAGTATAGGAGTATTAACTTTCTTGACTTAACTATCACGAAGAAGCAAAATGGGAATATTGAGACTTGCACTTATCGCAAACCGACATCTACAAATAATCTACTTAGGTAGACCAGCCATCACCCCATTCCCCTAAAAAGAGGTATACCAAAAGGGCAGTTTCTCCTTTCTTAGGAGAAACTGTTCAGATTTGGGTACTTTTAAGAACCAAGCTGACGATCTGTATTGTAGGTTTAAAGCGAGAGGCTATCCAAAATAAGTTCTGAGGAGATCTTATAAGGAAGCTCTATCTGTTGATAGATCGTCCCTTTTGGGAACTAAGGACAAAAGGGATGATAAGGATATAACTAGGATGATAGGTACCTATGACAGTCAGGCTGAGAGAGTCTATCAAATTTTTAAAAAGCATTGGGGTATTCTCTTAGCTGATCCTGATTTAAAAGACTTTATTGCTCCCATGCCTGGTATTACCTACAGAAGAGGTAGATCTCTTGGGGACCATCTGGTCCATAGTTTTTATCAGAGACCAAAAAAGGAGGGTACTTGGCTGGATCGTAGACCGCAAGGTTTTTTAGGTGTGGTAATTGTTCTAGATGTGAAGTTATGTTCCAGTCAAAAACATTCTGTAGTTCAGTGGACGCTAAGGTCTATTATATTAGAGATTTTGGTAATTGTAGATCTTCTGGGATCGTTTACAAAGCAACATGCACATGCCCGCTTGATTATGTTGGGAAGACAATTAGAGAGCTCAGAGTTAGGGTGGGTGAACATTTAAATGATATTAAGAATAAGAGAGATACACCCATCGCCCGACACATGAATGAGGTTCATGGTGGATCTCTTAGGGAGATCACATTTAGCATGATAGAGCTAGTTAGACCAAAACCCTGAGGGGGGGATTTGGACAAAATTATACAGAGAAGAGAAGTTGAGTGGATATATAGGCTCCAATCCCTCTCTCCAAAAGGCCTTAATGAATGTCTATCCTATACTTGCTTTTTATGATTATTCATTTTGATTTATTTGGTTTTCCTTTGTTTTTTCAATGGTTTGGGTAGTTTTGAAAAGACTTAGCTAGTTTATTATAAGTAGTGTGTTACTATTGGCACACTAGCTCAATTATGAGGAATATTATTATTATGTGGTTATTTATATCTTTTCATTCTGATTTAAGCTTACTTTTACCTCTTTGTTGCTTGTTATATCAATTTTTGAGGCTTAGCATATTTATCCAGATTTTCTAAAAAAGAAAAAGAAAAAATCCCTGGGCTCTAAAATAGATTCTTTCTATATATCTTTTCTATATATCTGTATAAACGCTTTGGGTATAATGATATATCTTCAATGAGTTCTGCCCTAGTGCGGTTTGAAGTTCCTTTTTCTTTAATTACTTAATATATTACTTCTGGGCATGCATAGTGGGCCTCATTTCTATGAGTAATATCTCTGGCATTCATTTTGGACATGCGCTGTTGATCTGATGGATCTCTGACCTATGCGGCCCCTGCGCTTGCGCAGTTTGAAGCTGGCGCTTTGTTTAAGAGGGATATGACATTTCCACACATGCGCAGTGGGGCCTACACGCACGCCGACTATGGATCTATGCGGCCCCTGCGTTTGCGCAGTTTGAAGCTGGCGCTTTGTTTAGGAGGAATATGACATCTCCACACATGCGCAGTTGGGCTGACACGCACGCCGACTATGGATGGAACGCAGAGGGATCGTCTTTACCTCTTAAGCAATGTCTGATTGGTGAGGCAAGTGAGCGGTTTTACTTCCTGTGACTGCTTAGTGTGAGACATGCTGATTGGGTGTGCTGATAGATTGTTTACTATGAGGGCTATATAACCCCCTTCTTTTGAGACCGCCCCTATGCCTTTTTCATCATGGTATCTGTGGCATCATAAAACATATCCAGCATCGATGGTACTAAAGATATAGGCCTCCTGAGGAACCGCAACAATGGGGAAATGCGTCGAGGCGATTTTCTACTCTCTCTGATAAGTAACTGCATGGCCATACATGCTTTTTTCATTTTTGGGATAAATTATATCCATACGTTATCTCATATGAGCATTATATATGTAGGCCATGGTTTGACTTTTTCTATGTGTCTAGGAACCGCATTGTGATGTATCTTTGGATTTTATATCCATATTTTACTTTATCAGCACCTGTACCTAAGGTACAATAACATTGCTGTATGTGGTTTATTGTTGGTCTCTTATTGAGATTAGTACCTTTTTTAGGGTCACTCCTAATATGATATAATATGTTTCTTGCCCATTAATATTCATTCTACATATAACCTTTTTTTTTCCCCCTTCCTTCATCTCATTCCTTTCATTGATTGTTTTCTCACCTTTGTATCCAGGGTGAGTTAGGGGAGATAGGGACAGACGACGTCCGAGTGGGGGCGCCAAACAATCGATTTCTTCTAGGGTGCCAACCTCCACGGCTAGGAAGGATTCCAGATAGGTTATTGTAGTTTTTGATTAGGGCTTTTTGTCTTTGTGGATTACACGGGAATTGGTGTTTTTTATTCAAACTATCAATAAAAGTTTTTAAGGGACTATATGTACACAAATTAATATGGATTTATTCCTTTGCTCATTTAAGAAGTTTGTTAGGCCCTAGTAGCCTAAACTGCACATAGGTATATTGGCAATTACACAATGATCAAATATACCCAACAAGTAATATTGTATATTGTAATATTCATGATATACTAATGGGTAGCGAAGCTAGATAATACTGTATACAGGCAACAATCAGAGAATATACATATATACTATGTGTAATACCTGGACAGAAATACAGATGGCAGTCACAAAGTCTCGGTGTCCGCCCCATTGGCAATTACACAATGATCATATGAACCCAACAGATAGTAATGTATATAGTAGTATCCATGATCTCCTAATGGGTAGCCAAGCAAAATAATACTAAATCCAGTCAATAGTCAAGGAATATACCTATACACTATGTGTAGTACCTGGACAGAGATGCAGATGGCAGGCACAGGGTCCCGGTGTCCGTTACATACTTACCTGACCGGGAGGAATGTTGCTGCGGCGCTTCTCTCCGGCTGTAGACCAGGGCATGAGTGCCGCCAGAATCGCGCATGCGCATAGCGCGATCCGGCGCCATTTTACTGAAGACACATTTGCAGTGTGTCTTAAGCAATATTGCTCCAGACAGAGCTATGGGCATGCACATACTCCGGCGCCAGACTCCTCCACTGGCCTCCAGCAGAACGTGACAGTGCTGGAACACAGGAAAGAAGGGTGAGTAGAAATGTTCTTTTTTTTGTATGTGTGTAGTTTAATAGGGGTGAGGGGGACCATACATATCAGGATAAGGGGGGTGAGGGGACCACGCATACCAGAATAGGGGGTGAGGGGACCATGCATACCAGGATAGGGGGTGAGGGGACCACACATACCAGGAAAGGGGGGAGAGGGGACCACGCATACCAGGAAAGGGGGGTGAGGGGACCACGCATACCAGGATGGGGTGAGAGGACCACGCATACCAGAATAGGGGGGTGAGGGGACCATGTACACCAGGAAAGGGGGGTGAGGGGACACGCCTACCACAAAAGGGGGGAGAGAGGACCACGCATACCAGGATAGGGGGGTGAGGGGACCATGCATATCAGGAAAGGGTGGTGAGGGGACACGCATACCAGGAAAGGGGGGTGAGGGGACCACGCATACCAGGAAAAGGGGGTGAGGGGACCACGCATACCAGGAAAGGGGGGTGAGGGGACCACGCATACCAGGAAAGGGGGGTGAGGGGACCACGCATACCAGGAAAGGGGGGTGAGGGGACCACGCATACCAGAAAAGGTGGGTGAGGGGACCACGCATATCAGGATAGGGGGGTGAGAGGACCATGCATATCAGGATAGGGGGTGAGAGGACCATGCATACCAGGATAGAGGGGTGAGGGGACCACGTATACCAGGATAGGGGGGTAAGGGGACCACATATACCAGGATAGGGGGGTGAGGGGATCACGCATATCAGGATAGGGGGGTGAGGACCATGCATACCAGGATAGGGAGGTGAGGGAACCACTTATACCAGGATAGGGGTGTGAGGGGACCACGTATACCAGAATAGGGGGGTGAGGGGACCATGTATACCAGGATTAGGGGGTGAGGGGACCATGCACACCACGAAAGGGGGGTGAGGGGACCATGCATACCACGAAAGGGGGGTGAGGGGACCATGCATACCACGAAAAGGGGGGTGAGGGGACCATGCATACCAGGAATGGGGGTGAGGATTGGGGGTGAGCTGTAGCATGTATACCAGGATAGGGGGGTGAGAGAACCATGCATACCAGGATAAGGGGGTGAGGGGACCATGCAAATCAGGACTGGGGGGTGAGAGAACCATGCATTCCAGGATTGGGGGGTGAGGGGTAGCATGCATACCAGGATTGGGGCTGAGGGGACCATGCATACCAGGATTGGGGGATGAGAGGACCATGCATACCAGTAAAAGGGGGGTGAGAGGACAATACATACAAGGATTGGGGGTGAGGGGACCATGCATACCAGGATAGGGGGGTGAGAGGACCATGCATCCAAGAAAGGGGGGTGAGAGGACCACGCATACCAGGATAGGGGGGGAGTGAGAGGACCACGCATACCAGGATGGGGGGGAGTGAGAGGACCATGCATACCAGGATAGGGGTGAGGTGAGAGGACCATGCATACCAGGATACGGGAGTGAGAGGACCATGCATACCAGGATAGCGGGGTGAGGGGACCATGCATACCAGGATTGGGGGATGAGGGGTACCATGCACACCAGGATAGGAGGGGGGCAGCACATACCAGGATGGGAGACCATATACCAATAAAAATGCTCGCCACCCGGGCGTAGAATGGGTTCATAGCTAGTTACAGTATATAGCTGATAGTCTCCTCTTTTTTTGTTTCATGCTTATGCATTAGTCCCTCTGGCTTTCACCCTGTGTATAACTAATGTGGAAACACCAGAACCACGTGCTCACAGTTTGCATGCCACCTTTTAGCTGGGATCAGCAGTTTTTGTGTCTCATTCATGATTATAATACTGGTCTTTGATGCTTTATATTCACACAGTGGATTTGCAATGACAATCCTTTCATGTTCTGAATCAGAAGGCATCAAACTGTGGAGCAGGCAGTTTATTGTAAAACTGATGTCTACAACCATTACATGTGACCAGGCTTTACTGGGTTTGAGTTTGCAGAATAGTTTGTTTATTCATAAAGATCAAAGCCATCTTCGTAGAAATATGCTCTAATATCGGTCGGTAAAGGGAAAATGACAATTCAGCATGATTGATTTGTGCTTATATAGATAGCTATAGAGACTCTTTCACAGAGGTAATGATCATGTCCCGGAAGTTTGCGTTCCACTGCCTGAATCTTAAGAGGGAGGTCTGAGACTAACTGATTTAATTCTAAGGGCGGGGTCACACTTGCAAGAAGCTCGCATGAGTCTCGCATCTCAATACCCAGCACTGCCGCCGGCACTCGGGACCGGAGCACTCAGCTGCATAGAAATACATGCAGTCGCACACTCCGGTCATGAATGCCGGTGGCAGTGCCGGGTACTGAGATGCGAGACTCGTGCGAGTTTATCACAAGTGTGACCCCGGCCTAAGTGTCTGGCTATTTAATGCAATAATCTTATCCCTTTTCAAATTTATCTTAATTAAAAAAGTCCCTACCATTTCCTCTCTACAATGACCGCTTTATTTTTGTTTTTCCGTTGTTCCCTTATGATGACGCATCATTTGAGAATCTCCAGTGGATGTTAAGATACTCAAACGAGACATCATCAGGGGGCAGAGACCATTACCACGGCAGCCTATGAAACGAAGCAGCATCAGTGATCTCCGTTTTAGGGGCTGGACTAGTCCCTGCTGTACAGAGCATATGTTGGCTTTCAATTCCGATGTAAAGTATGCTCAGTACGAGCTCCCTTGTCACTGTGCAAGTGCAATATTCTTTTAAGTGCGCACAATGACAGTGTGCTCCATCATTGGCTCTGATAACAATTGAAGAGCTGGCAAGAGAGTGCACTGTCAGTGCACTTTGTAAGGAGATAACCCAGCAAGCAGGAAAAGCAGAGACCAGTCCTATTTCTTAAACAGACGTCACTTTCGCGGGTGAACCTGGTGACCTGGAGCGCTCCCGATGACCAGCTATTTGGTGCCATAGCTGCATGTGTCACGGCTGTGTGACAGTCACAGCAAACAGGCTCTCCTCACTTCCGTTAGCCCCCATGCCACGTTCCTCGCAGGCACCTGGAGCGCGTCTTTTTGCCCACATGCTGCGCACCCCGCAGGTTCAGTAGAGCATATAGTGCCACATTCAAAGACCCTCTTCCACAAAGATTTTGCTTGAGAAAGGCAACTAACGCCGAAACGTTGCAGAAATATATCTGTCTACACCAGGGTAATTTTTTTCATTACTGTTATGTGGTGGTGTTTTGCCTCATTTCATTTGACTATTGGTTAATAAACTTATCATATGAGTGCCAAGGTTTTTGTATTACTATTTGGACTTTTTTTCTTCAGAGCATCATAACCTCATTAGACAGTGAGCACCTCTTATATATTCTAACAAGCTGCAACAGGGGCCTTGGTGGTAGTCATAGCAAGGGGCTTCCATGTTTCTGCACCCTGGCATCCCGACTCGATAACATAGTGTCCTGTCAGATGTGTGATGTTTCCTGGTCTTCTTCAGCAACACATGGAGTGCCCTCACTCACAAGGGCCGTGGGGTACTCGGTACCGGGCCGGTTGATTTTCTCAACGGGGGGTTGTCATGGCAGCAGTGACCTGATCCGTGGCCCTGGGGCTCCATTGCAAAGGGGGTTGTTTCAGTGTGCTTATGGTGGTGAAAGTTTATAAGTGATTCGTGACGCCACCTGTGGTGTTCAGCAATAGAGATGTAAGTCGACGCTGCAGACAGATCCTCTAGGACAGATGGTGTGGGGCAGCAGTGATGTTATAGCCCTCCACAGGCAGGGCTGTAGTCCCAGGGCAGTGTAGGTGAAGTGACACTTAGATGGTGTAGTGTCAGGCGCAAGGGATGTAGCAGTGCTGGGCAGGTTGATGCCGGAATAAGTGGAGGACACCAGGGTGTGCAGTTCCAAAGCTTTACTCACAGTCTGTTGCAGGTACAGGTGCCCGCATCCATGCCGTGTCCTCCGGGTCAGGAGCTCAGCCAACTTCCAGGCAAGATGAAGTACTCCTTTCCAACACTCCGCCAACATATGTGCCTTTTCTGAACGTCTCCTCTTATAGCGCCTAAGAATGAAGTACTCTCAGTACTGAGTTACACTGGAGTGCCTCCTGTCAGATGTTCCTATGAACTCTACTTGTACGGCAGACAGCTGTAGCCTGCTTCGGGGACTCCTTGCTACTAAGTCCCGGCTCACTAATATGTTGCTGTTGTGCCCCCAAGTCTTGTGTGGGAATAAAGTGGTCACTACTTCTATTCCTCCGGTGTCTGCTGCAGGACTATTAGTATCCGTACAACCTCGGGGATCGGACCCCGGCCTTGCGCTTAGAACTTGAAAAGGGTTCTCCTCTAACCCTGGTCCTTGTTCTCTTATTCTCCTTACGTTCTGTGCTAATCCTTCTTCCCAATGGAGAATCAAGCTTCCTTTCTCTGTCTTCTTCCTGTGCCAGCAGCCCCAGATCACTGTGGCCTGCTGCAGCACTTCCTTCTTTCATCCCTCTCCTGGGGATTTTCTCTATCTCACACTCCGTCCGTCTACATCCTCACTCTCTGACAGAGTGAAAGGACTGACTGCCTGAACTCAACTCTTCCCTCTCTTTTGTGTCAACTAAACTCCACTCACCTCCCAGCACGTTTCGTGTTCCAAGCAGGGAGCCACCAAGGGGTGCTATGCTATACTCCAAGCAGAGAGCTGCCGAAGGTGCTTTGCTACACTACTTTGTGGTGTGGGGTGCAGGTGTTGGAGCGTGGTCAGGTGTCTCCACCTTACCTGGCTGGTGGGGTACCACACCTCAGGAGGAGGTGTAGTACCTTTGTGGTGACTGAACCCTCAGGGGCGCCACATGCACAATGACCATCAGAGTCCAAGATCAATTTTAACATATCAACTTTACTTAGCTGGTCCAGTTTAGTCACAGACACCGTACAGCAAACTTCACACGTTATGGATATTCCTTTCCCTGAACTGTCCCTGGTTCTTCTTGTCAACACTTGTTCCTGTACTGTATCCTCCAGTAATGCAGCTCCCTGAGTAGCCGAACTAGCTTTTTCCTGGTACCCGTCCATTTTCCCTATCATGGGCGAAACCAAAGGATGCCACTGCCAATCCTTCTCAGATTGTAGGTCTTGGACGTTCCGGGACTTTCCATTAAGCTTAGCTGCTGTCTCCCTCATGCTGATCTTATTCACTTGTGCTCGTGTGTCTTTCCACCCGTAGGGCCTGGACTGATGAGCTTCTGTCATAAACACGGTTTCTTCTAACAACCTAAGGGTATGTTCCCATTGTCAGGAAATGCTGCAGATTGGATGCAATCTGCAGCATCCAGATGTTACAGCATAGTGGAGGGAATTTTATGAAATCCCATCTCCACTATGCGTTCAAAGACGCAGGTGGCAGACATGCGTATACGCACATGCGGTGCGTCTTTATAGACTGCAGCATGTCTATTTATCTTGCGTAGACGCTCTGTCTCCGCAAGATAAAATACACAGTCTATGTATAGGATGCGGTGATTCCGCATGTGTTCAATGAACACATGCGGAATCACCAAGCGTACAAAAGAGGGCAGTGTTTTGGGCGAAGATGCGTCCAAAGTGCTGCTGTTTCCTGAACATGAAAAACATACCCTAAGGCTGTGTGCACTTGTTGCCAATATAGATGCGGATCCGCAGCGTTTTTGGCGCATCAAATTCACAGTGTAGATCACAGCCAATGTAAATCTATGGGAAATGGAGATTTGTTGTGCACATCCGCAAAAAGAATTGACATGCTGCAGAAAAAAAAGGCTGCATTTCTAGGCGGATTTTTCCGCAGCATGTCAATTCCTTTTGCGGATCTGCAGCATTTTTGCACCCATTGACTTCCATTGAGTCTCCACCGCGCCGCCCCACCAGCACAAAACCACAGCAACAATGGCCGCCACACAGCACCAACACCAATTGTAAGGAGCAAAGAACTCACTGCCATTGTACCTCCATTGTATGATTTTTGGAGGTGCTGTTCTCTCTTTTTTCAGCATATTGCATGATCTGTCCTTTTTTTCTTTGGATGTGCACTCCTCCCATTTGGCACAGGTGAATTTAATTAGCAGGAGACTGCAAAGTAATGGGTCTAGCACATTTCTGCTCTCACTGAAGAGCTTGATGGAAGTTAGTTTCTTTGCTCCTTACATTTGGTGCTGATGCTGTGTGGCGGCCATTGTTGCTGTGGTTTTGTGCTGGTGGGGCGGCGCGGTCTGGAGTCATGAGGACTCAGTCTTGCAGCATGGGTACTGTGAGACACCAGGCCGTCTGCCCTGCTGCTGCATTGCCATTGTGGTGGTGGTCGGCGCACGGCTCTGCTTCATGGGGGTGATGGGGACTCTTTTCATTTGGTGTTGGTGCTGTGTTTGTTGTGGTTTTGTGCTGGTGGAGCGGCGCCGTCTGGAGATACTGGGCCGTCTGCTCTGCTGGTGCTTTGCCACTGTGACAGTGGTCGGCGCACGGCTCCGTTCCATTAGGACGGTAGAACCCACTTCGAGGTTTGCCGTGACGTGGCAGTGGGCTTCATATAGTCTGATCAGAATATTAAGCTAAGAACCTCATGTTCAGTTATATAATTTTGCCTAGCAGCATTAGATCATTCTATGATTTTGGAGGTGCTGTCCTTGCTCTTTTTTCAGCGTAATGATAATAATAATAATATTAGCAAATACCTCCCATTAGAAATGTAGTATAGTTTTTCTGATTCGCTATGTCTCTTTCCTTATTTCCAGGCATTGCAGGACCTTAGGTATCCATGGTTACAACCACTAGCAACTAGCTAACTGACTGTCACTATATCAGTGATGGTAACCATGGATAGCTAAGGTCCTGCAATGCCTGCAAATAAGGAAAGAGACATAGCGAATCAGAAAAACTATACTACATTTCTAATGGGAGGTATTTGCTAATATTATTATAATTACACCTACTACATATTGGGATAGGATCTTAGAGATGGGAATACCCCTTTAAGAAGAGGTTATCCATTAGTGGACAACCTCTTTAACCCATTGGACTGTGACAGTAGACACCACCATGACAGCACTGTGTTCGCTTCTTTGTCAAACATCTATGGAGCATTACAATTTTGTTTTCTGCAGGTCAGTTAAAATATAAGAAGGAGCTCTTCTCAAGAACAATGCTTCATGTGATTTTTTTTCTAATCCTGGACATCCTCTTTAAAATTTTGTTTAAATATTTGGAACCAATTGTCCTAATTTAGCAAAACTGTCTAAAGAAAAAAAGTCATCGTCGCCCGTAGCAAAAAATCACAGCTCAGCTTTTATTTTGTAATCTCCGATAAGGACACATAAACACAAAGTTTTACTTAAAATGTTTTTGATAAATCTGCCCAGTATATAGTTCATGGCATAGTTTTTTCTGTATTTTTTTACCAGTTGCTGTCAGTTACACAAGATGTCATAAAAACTGAAAAATAGTTACGTGTTCTCTAATGACTTCGCAGACAGTGTGTGAAAACTTGCAATCATTTATTTTGAAGTAGCAATTATTATTTTTTGCGACCTTTTCAAATCTAGCAATAAAATGGTGAAGTGTTTATGAACAATTTAGACTTGAAGGTGATGCTCTCATTTTTTTTTCTTTGAATCTTCGTGCTTGGCATCTGTAAGCAGTAACTCAACTCTGCCAAGCTGCTATATTTACACTGGGATGGAAAATTAGGCTATGCAAACACTTTCACGGCAAGAGTAAAAAAAAGAATAAATTGTTTTATAAAATGTGTGGAAGAACCTGATTTTTATCTCCGATTCTGCACTCAACATTGAGTAACTTCAGGCCTCATGCACATGGCATTGACGTGTAACACTGTGTGGTACCATATTCTATCCCAGGGTAGGTTTCATACGAGCGTATAAAAAAATCGATCAGAGTTTCATTCAGAAAAGTGGGACGATTTTTTTCTCACTTGTCATCCATATACAATCTATATTTTTTACATTAGCAGCTACTAATCAATTACAGATTGCTAACAGTATCCCGCCTTACAGATTTGCAATGTATCCGTAAAACTCAGATGCAGTACTTTAGCTCCATATGGCATCAATTTTTTTTTACGCACGCGTAGACTTGAGTGAGCCTTATCCAAGATTCAGAAGAATTTAGTGCATGCTATTATTTTTTCATAACAGATTTCATCAGTGAAAAAAAGGCTCATCTGCACTGCTTCATTGATTAACATTGGTCAGAATATTTTTTCACAGCCAGCGCTTGGACTGAAAATACTGTTGTGTGAACAAGACCTTAGAAAGTTTTCTGTATGCAAAATCCCAAGGTCCAGGCCCTAATTTTATATATGGCAGCACAGGAAGTTCTTACAATCCTTATACTTATAAAGACTGGTGTTTCATAGGCTAGTCTTGAACCTAGGGCCAGATGGAAATGGGTCTATATATCAAATAAACTTTAATTACTAGTGATGATCGAGCACTAAAATGATTAAATGCTCAGTACTCGAGTCGAGCAAGTTGGAGGCTCGGACGGGCTCGTCTTGAGTAATGAGTATAATAGAAGTCAATGGAAAACTCAAGCATTTTTCTGGAAGACCCTAACAGGAAGACTGGACCGGGGAAGGAGAGGGGGGGGCAGGAAAATCACTGAAATAGATGGAAACAGCGCTCAGATTGAATGGGAACAACAAGAGGAAGACACATCGACACATCTCTGACTTCCAGGTCACTGCTGGGAACAATGTTATAACAGAGTATTATGCAACCTTTTTATGGACTTACAATAAAACATATAAAACCAAAGATAAAATGGATTTTACAGTGAACAATGTTAGGAAACATTCTTTCTTGTATAATGACTTGTATGTAAACAAAATTAAAAACAAAAAGGAGAAAAAAAAAAAAAAACCCTGCCTCCTTCACCCCTTAATAGGTGGTTATCTGTCATCATATTTCCCTGTCACCTATGACTACAGTAGATGACATAGTAGAGGGGGAAATAATACTACACCCACCAATTGTCACTGGTAAATGTAATTTTAACATTTTATTGCCTTATCTGAGTTTGTGGTGTGTGTGTGTGTGTGTGTGTGTCAGAGTCAGACACATCCTTTTTCATTGATAAAGGAGGGACCCTGAAACTCACAAACCTTATTCGGACAATGCAAGAGCTGCCAAAAATTATAAGGAAAACGTTTGACGGGGCCCTTAGTTAGCACCGGAGTTTGCTCAGATAACACCTTATCTGAGCATGTTCGCTAATCACTGCTCCCAAATGGAATTTTAGACGACTCTTCTTTTGTAAATTGCTCCAGGTCTCTCATGTTTGAAGGCCTTTTCCCAACAGCATTTTAAGATCTCTCCACAGCTGTTTAAAGGGATTTAGATCTGGACTCATTGCTGGCAACTTCAGAACTTTCCAGCGCTTTGTTTCCATCCATTTTTGGGTGCTTCTTGAAGTATGTTTTGGGGTCATTGTCCTTCTAGAAGACCCATGACCAAAGAAGCAAACCCAGCTTTCTGACACTGTGTACGACATTGCAACCCAAAATCCTTTGGTAATCTTCAGATTTCATGATGCCTTGAACACAGTCAGTGTAGCCAGTGCCAGAGGCAACAAAACAACCCCAAAACATAATTGAACCTCCACCATATTTGAGTTTAAGTTGTTCTTTTCTTTATGGGTCTCATTCCATTTTCAGTAAACAGTAGAATGATGTGCTTTACCAAAAAGCTCTATCTGTCCACAAGATGCTTTCTCAGAAGGATTTTGGCTTACTCCCGAACATTTTGGTAAACTGTAGTCTAGATTTTTTATGTCTCTGTGTCAGCAGTGGGGTCCTCCTGGGTCTCCTACCATAACGTTTTGTTTCATTCAATTGTCAACATATACTGTAGTTCACACTGATGCACCCTGAGTCTGCAGGAAAGCTTGCATTTCTTTGGAACATGATTGGGTCTGCTTATCCCCAATCCAGACTGTTACGGGTTGCAACCTTTCACCAATTTTTCTATGCCATCCACGTCCATTGAGATTAAGTACAGTGACATGGGTTGTAAACTTCTTGATTATGTTGCGCACAATGGACAAAGGAACATCAAGATCTCTGGAGATGGACTTGTAACTTTGAGACTGTTGATATTTTTCAACAATTTTGATTCTTAAGTCGTCAGACAGTTTTCCTGTCCTTTTTCTGTTCTCTGTGCTTAGCGTGGCACAAACAGGCATACAATGCAAAGATTGAGTCAACTTCTCCCTTTTTAACTGGTTTCAGGTGTAATTTTCATATTGCTTACACCTGCTACTTGCCACAGATGAGTCTGAACGAGCATCATATGCTTGAAGCAAAGTTGTTTACCCACAATTATGGAAGGGTGCCAACACTTTTGTACATACCATTTGGGGGGGGGGGTTATGTGAAATTATGTCCAATAAACAAGTATATAACAAAACGTGTAATTGCAATTTTCTGGAACAATTTCCAGGATGTTAGCACTTTTGGAGTTGGCTGCATTTGTTCTGGTAAGAATGTTATTTGTTACTTAATCTATTATTTCTGCCTATCTACAGAGGGTACAGAAAGTATTCAGACACCTTTAAAATGTTCACTCTTTGTTTCATTGCATCCATTTGGTAAATTCAAAAAAGTTCATTTTTTTCTCATTAATGTACACTCTGCACCCCATCTTGACTGAAAAAAAAAACAGAAATGTTTGCAAATTTATTAAAAAAGAAAAACTGAAATATCATATGGTCATAAGTATTCAGACCCTTTGCTCAGACAATCATATTTAACCCCTTTACCCCCAAGGGTGGTTTGCATGTTAATGACCAGGCCAGTTTTTACAATTCTGACCACTGTCCCTTTATGAGGTAATAACTCTGGAATTCTTCCATGGATCCCAGTGATTCTGACATTGTTTTCTTGTGAAATATTGTACTTCATGATAGTGATTTAATTTATTTGATATTACTTGTGTTTATTTGTGAAAAAAACAGAAATTTAGCAAACATTTTGAAAATTTTGCAATTTTCCAACTTTGAATTTTCATGCTCTTAAATCACAGACATATATCACATAAATACTTAATAAGTAATATTTCCCACATGTCTACTTTACATCAGCACAATTTTGTAACCAACATTTTTTTGTTAGGAAGTTATAAGGGTTAAAAGTTAAACATCGATATGTCATTTTTACAACCCCATTTTTTTTAGGGACCACATGACATTTGAAGTCACTTTGAGGGGTCTATATGATAGAAAATACCCAAAATGACACCATTCTAAAAACTGCACCCCTGAAGGTGTTCAAAACCACATTCAAGAAGTTTATTAACCCTTCAGGTGCTTCACAGGAATTTTTGGAATATTTAAAAAAATGAACATTTAACTTTTTTCCACAAAAATGAACTTTTTGCCCCCAATTTTTTTTAATTTTACCAAGAGTAACAAGAGAAATTGGACCCAAAAGTTGTTGTGCAATTTCTCCTGAGTACACTGATACCACATGTATGCAGGTAAACCACTGTTTAGGTGCATGGCAGAGCTTGGAAGAGAAGGAGTGCCGTTTTACTTTTTTAACGCAAAATTGGCTGGAATTAAGATCGGACGCCATGTCACGTTTGGCGAGCCCCTGATGTGCCTAAACAGTGGAAACCCCTCACAATTGACACCATTTTGGAAACTAGACCCCCATTGAACTTACCTAGATGTGTGGTGAGCACTTTGAACACCCAAGTGCTTCACAGAAATTTATAACGTAGTGCCGTAAAAATAAAAAATCATATTTTTTCCACAAAACTAATTTTTTTTACACAAATTTTTTATTTTCCCAAGGGTAATAGAAGAAATTCGACACCCAGAGTTATTGTGCAATTTGTCCTGAGTACGCTGATACACCATGTATGGGAGTAAACCACTGTTTGGGCACATGGCAGAGCTCAGAAGGGAAGGAGCGTGAGATTTTACTATTATGGTTTGCAGGTGCCATGACCAACTGGGAGAGCCAATGAGGTGTCAAAACAGAAGAACCCCCCTATAAGTAACCCCATTTTACGGACTACACCTCTCAATGAATTCATCTAGGTGTGCAGTGATCATATTGACACCATGGGTGTGTCTCAGAATTTTATACTACTGGGCAGTGAGGACAAAATAACTACATTTCTACCACCAAAAGTTTACATTTTAACACAAGAAGTGGGTAAAAATGGCAACAAATTTTGTCCCACAATTTCTACTGAACGTGGCAATACCCCATATGTGGCTGTATAGTGCTACTTAGCCATGCGGAGAGACTCAGGAGGGACGGAGCGCTATTTGCCTATTCAAGTGAATGGGTCTTTGCATATGTCAGTGTGTTTCCACGGACCGTGTGCCCATGGGCAAAACATGCTGACATGTCCGTTTTTTAATGTCAGCACGGGCCACAAAACATCCAGCTCACGTGCATACGCATAACACACATGAATGTCATACATGTGACATGAATTGGCACCAGGGAAGAAGCGTTACAGTAAGCTCTGTTCCCCGGTTCTGGGTGCTGGACACAGCTCTCATCATTCTCCCCTGCCGATCACCCGTCCTTGTGGTACTGCAGAGGGACACGCATGCCACACATGTGCCGCAAGTATTACACACACGGACACTGACATCTCCGGTACCGGAAATATCAGGACGTGTGAATGAGGCGTTATAGCGGATTTTTCTGTTTGGCTGCTGTCACACACTAAAAGACGCTTTTTTATTGCAAAAAATTGTTTTTACATCACCATATTTTGAGAGCCATAAATTTTCCATATTTTGGCCCAGAGTCATGTGAGGTCTTGTTTTTTGAGGGACGAGTTGACGTTTTTATTGGTACCATAATAAATCAGGCTCTTCCAAACATTTTTGGTCCAGGATTCAGCTCTGTTGGACCTACTGTTCTTAAGATATTCACCAAAAAAAGGAATACAAATGCAAATATTAAATTACGGCCAAATGACTTTACTAAAATGCTCTGGTAATCTGCCTCTTCAGGAGGCTTTACACCAGGTGTCAGCTCAGTAAGTCCTACTGTTATTGATACATTCTCAAAAAAAGGTAATTCAAAAGCATTCTAGAGATATTCACAATTGACAATGACATCATACGTCGGCGATGTGAGCGCTGACATCAACTGCCAGCCTCTGATTGGCTGGCAGCTTTTAATTATTGCAATAGAGCTTAACTGAACCTGCGTCTCGGACACAGGTTCAGTTCCTGCACCGGCAGAATGCTGCCCCTGGGACCCGATGACCAGAAGAGACGGGGCCCGATGAGGGCCTCTTCTGCTGATCAGGCCCCATACGACAGTCAGGGCAGTAATGCCCTGATGGCGGCCCTGTAAGCAAATATTGACTTACGGCCATACGAGAGGACCAATCAGCACCAAATTTAGCATAAAGGTGAATCAGGTACCACAAAAGGTTTTTAATCAGGTACCAGCTCTCTAGAACCTACTGTTTTCAATATTTTCAGAAGAAAAAGGAACAAATGAAAACAATTATTTACAGACGAACGACTGCACCAATATGCACTAATATTCACCAAATTTGTCACTCGGGTAAATAAGGCAATCCAGAAGGATTTACACTGGGTTACATCTCTCCAGGACTGATATGTTGGCTTCATATCAGTGGTTAACATAGTTTTTAATCACACACAAACAGTTAAATAAAATAGACTTGTGTGATGCGGCATAATTCTATTATCTCAATATTCAAATGAATTTCAGTTGTTATTTTCTGTTTTTTCATGTTCATTCTTCATGCACAGCCAAACTACTAGAACAATCTGAATCAAATTTGGCACATAGGTAAATCAGGTTTTAGACCGGGTTTCAGCTCTCTAAGATCTACTGTTCTCCGCAGAATTCCCCCCTCGCCATCCACTCCAAAAAAAAAGCTGAATACAAAGAAAAGATTACTTTATAGACAAACCACTGGACCAATCTGCCCCAAATTTGGCACGTAGGTCCTTATGAGCAGAAACCGAGGGTAAAACTTTCTGAAGTGACTGATTTACCTACCGTTCGCTGCATATTTAGAAAAAAAAAAGCATTACAAAAGCTAATAATATCAGTAACTAACAAACTTTTTAACCATACAAATCCAATCCACAAACAGTTCAACGAAATATACCCATGTGATACCGCCGGGTAAATCCACTGTATTTTATATATTACAGCCAGTTGATGCCTGTTAAAGGTCACACTGGATTTGGCCCTATGTCATACATGAATATGTCATATGTAAAGCAAGTCATTATAGTTCAAGATATTAAACAGTTTATGCTTTTCTGCTCCTCTCCTCTGAGTACAGATACTGTAGAGCAACCATAAGTGGACATTATCTGGCTTCTACGCCAGCCTTAATTGTCCCATGAAAGCTATAAAGCCACCATGCTCCATTCAGCCATGATGATTTCTATGGAAGTAAAAATATATTAAAAACTTCTTATGTGAATCACAATGCACTCAATCCAGCCTAGGCCAACTTCTAATGCTAGCCACAAACCTCTATACCTGTAAAAATGTTCCCCATGGCAGCCATAATGCTTCTATAACAGCCATTATGCCTTCCATACCAGCCACTTGCTAACAACAAGCTTCACCTTCCCTCTACTGCCCCCGCCAAAATAACCTTTCAGACACTAGACTTTTAGAAGTAGTTTGTGCTGATTGGCTGACCCTCACGCTCCCTGAGGAAGGTACTGAGACCGAAACGCGCGTTGGGGTGGGCAGGTGAGTCATGGGTGTTGCTATGTTTTCATCCCTTAGGAGCCACTAATTCCCTAGCCAATATATATGCCGGGATGGTTATGTTTGTATTAACTATACATGCTGTTGCAGCCATATATTTATAATTCTACAAGTACCTGTGACCTGCCTTCTCCATGGGCATTTCTTTAGATCAGGGGTGGGGAACCTTTTTTCTGCCGAGGGCCATTTGGAATTTTATAATAGCGTTCGGGGCCGTATACAATTATTAATAATGATAAGCAAGTATACTCCTTGCTCGGGTTTTCCCGAGCATGCTCGGGTGTCCTCTGGGTATTTTGGCGTGCTTGGAGATTGTTTGTCGACGCATTTGCATGATTTGCAACTGCTGGACAGCCTGAACACATGTAGGGATTACTTAACAAACAGGCATTCCTCACATGTATTCAGGCTGTCCAGCAGCCATAAATCATGCAGCTGAGGCGACGAAAACTAAATCTCCAAGCACGCCAAAATACTTGGAGGACACCCGAGCATGTTCAGGAAAGCCAGAACAACGGGCCTGAGGTACTGTGATTACCCTGCACACTGCACCTGTCTCCCCAGTGCAGCCGTCTCCCCAGTGCAGCCATCTCCCCAGTGCAGCCATCTCCCCAGTGCAGCCATCTCCCCAGTGCAGCCATCTCCTCAGTGCAGCCATCTCCTCAGTGCACCCATCTCCTCAGTGCAGCCATCTCCCTAGTGCAGCCATCTCCATAATGCAGCTATCTCCTCAGTGCAGCCATCTCCTCAGTGCAGCCATCTCCCCAGTGCAGCCGTTTCCCCAGTGCAGGCTCCGCTCATACCCCCCAAGCGCCCATTGCCACCCCCCGCCGCTCTTTCCCCCCCACTCTCTCTACCCCCCGCTCTTCCCCCCTGCAGCTCTTTCTCCCCCTAGCTCACCTGTGGCTTGGTCCGACTCCGTTCCCTGCTGCTTCTTCCTGTTTCTGTGAGCGTGCGGTCACGTGGTACTGCTCATTAGGGTCATGAATATGGGCATCACGCCTATGAGAGTGGAGTGGCGTCCATATTCATGATTTTAATGAGCAGTACCACGTGACCGCACGCTGACACAGGAAGAGCAGAACCATTGGAGCTGCAGTGCAGGCACGGCTGGAGGAGGTGAGTATGATGGGGGGGCAAATGGCAAATACTGCCCTGCTGAGTACAATACCGCAGCACCTCTTAAAGGGCCCGTGGCCAAAAAATGGGGAAAGTGGCTGCGGGCCACACAAGATGATATGGAGGGCCGTATACGGCCCGCGGGCTGGACATTCCCCACCCCTGCTTTACATGTTGTGTTGTTACCAGTGTTTTATACCATCTGTTTCAGCCCATTTTATCCTTGTCCTTTGTTCATCTGTTCTGATTAATTAATAAAGATTGTGATTTCACTTTTCTAATGGGCTTTATGACTGTGTTCCTTTTGTTCTGTAGCTTACCCTGAGTGAGCAAGACAGTAGGGCCAAAAAATGTTGTCCCTCCCTTCTCATCTCATTGGCTGTTTTCAATGCATATACTACACAGGATTGGCACATACACATTGCAATATTTCTAAAGAAATATGACGGACTGTGATTATAGCTGGCATTCGAAACACAATGGTCTTCCTTGGCTTGCACAATATTTATTATGTTTTAGACATTTTCTGTGCTTTGTTCGACAAGAGGTCGTGGCACCACTGAAAAGGGGTTTTATTTGAAAAGTGGTGCTGTCTGACAAGAGACATCAAGTGCCAAAAAATACATCACAATAGTATAGAATTCTGGCACAAAGTAATCCAACTAAAAAGTGGTGTAAATTTAGACTAGACAGTCTTAACATATGTCACATTAATCAACATTTATAACAGCATGAACCACTATGATAAATTTTATAAACCATCCTTATGCCATGATTAAGAATCAATCAGACACATCAGTTTGAAACGTGTAGGCCGGTGTTAGTTTTATTTTGTCAGGATGTCCTGTTTTTAAATGTGTGGATGTATTTTATTTTTATATGGATTAAATAAAGTTAGAATTTAAATTATATTACCTTTGACGTTGGATTGCCGGACTACCCATCCTTTCCTGTCTTGGTAACAATCTTCACGCTTATCCGATTCCTACAAGGATTTATTTCTCTGAGAACCGCATGTGATTCTAACAGTCCGCTATGGAGCGGTGTTCTAGGTGAGCTGAACATACACATACTGTATCTTTGTGAATATGTTCTGCCAAGAATAATGACCATCTATTACCGATTGTTCTGTGCACATCGGAAGTGCGGTCAACCTGTCTAACAGGCGATCAGATTCTATGTATTTACTATTAGCTCAGACACTATTTTTATTTTACCGTAACCTCAATTTATTCTGATTTAAGGTATTATCTTTAGATTAATACAAGATAAGGATGTTTCACAAAATGGGAATATTCTCTTTTACAGCACCAGAGACAACAATCATCAATGGTGAATTATTACTTCCTTTTCCAGTTTCGCTGTTCTCTTCAGCAACCTTTACAAGTAGCCTTAGAAATTCATGGAATATTCCAATGTCTACTCATCTTTTCTTTGAAATGTCTTTGCCCTGTCCCATAGATCAACTACCTATGAGAATACCGAGATTTGGAAACGACGGGGATCCTGTTCTTGAACAACTTTTCTTTATTGTGTAATTTCCTTTCTTATTTTCGTTGGTAGCATGTTCAGAGCCAAATCCTTTGAGCGGGGAGAAGAGTTTTACATATTTTATCACTGACTTCACATATTGAACAGATACGTTTTGTGAAGCGTGGAATAATTTAACAGTACAGTATGTACTTTACATGAGAAGGCATTCAGACCACGTGTTTATGGGAGGGTCCACGGTCATGCGCTGGAGCACGTGCTAAATTTTATATGTATTTTTTTTGCATATTTGCTGTATTCACAGAATCCCTCCTCCCCAGACTGTACAGTTTTGCAGACTCTATTTATAGCATTTTTATCTTTATCATGATTTATTAAAATAAAGCTGATTGTTTACCTAGCATCTTTATATAATCACAGTTTACAGTTACCAATAGTATTTTTCCACACTGCCAGCTGCAAAGATGAACTTAAAAGAATGTGAAAAAAGCATATTATGATCATATGTTAATTTTGATGACTATACTGTATGACCAGTGCTAATTAACTTGGGATCTTTAACACCTTAGTGACCACCAATACTTTTTACTGACCTGCGATGTAAGAGTGTTGGCAGCGGATTATTCAGGATACTCTCCAAGCGTGTGACACCAGAGCTTCTTTAGTCAGAAACAATATATGATAAGCTTAATAGATCAGGAATAAATCATTTGTCTCTATCTCTGCAGCATCTACAGCAGGCTGCTTCTCTCATACACAGACACAGGAAAACAGGAAATACAGTCACATGCTCTCCCTGTGTGAGCCTCGGGGAGTTTTTTTTCTTGTTTTGTTCTAACTTTATAATCAGCATACAAATCTAGCAACTAAACACTCATAGACAGGAATGGAGTTGTTGCACCAAACATATTGCAACAAAGAGACTAGTATCTCCAAACAGGTGACAATCCAGCAGTTGTTGGCTGTATACTATAGGTGACAACTTGCTGCATGAGCCACAATCACTGGTGGCACCGACCATGGCTTTTTAACACCTTAGATACTGCTGTAAATAATGACTACAGCATTCAGATGGCTAACAGAGAGTGGGGGCTTCATCTTTAACCCCACTGGCACCCTGAGACCTTGATCTAGAGGTCCTGATGTTTGCCATGGAAATTCATGTCCAAATAATGGCCTTAGAGTCTGCAGGCTATATCAGCCTATTCAAAAGTTAAATAATGCGTTGCATCATAAACTTTACTTACAATAATCTAATTCCTTTTTTGGAATGAAGCTAGCTGGCTGCCAATACATTGTCTAGATAATGAAACCATGACATTTCTAAGTGACAAACAGTGCCAGCTCATCCAATCGACCATTGGTTAAAAAGGTCCAAAATGCTTACCGCTTGTTGTGAGTAATTGTTTCAGTCCATAACCTCTGTTTATACCTCCCTGAAACTTGTATATTGGCAGCATAATAGATTTTATGTTGATACATTGGTTGAATTATTCAATTTCTTTGTTCCAATTTTTTTCGGAATATAAACAGTTCTTAGCAATTTTAACCTTTTACAAGCCATCTTCTAAAGAGTATATTCACATGCGATAGATTTCTTTGCATGGCAGATGTATTTGTTGTGCTGATGAAGCGGACACTGCTTCCGCACCCACACAATCAACTGCAGTAATAGGACAGACACAAAGACATGGCTCATGCTGAAACTGCAAGAAATAGTGTGAGCAGCTACAATGCCTTGAAAAAGTATTCATACCCCGTTAACTTTTCCACATTTTTTCTCGTTATGCCGACAAGCTTAAATGTATTTTATTTGGATTTTATGTGACATACGAATACAAAGTAGCAGGTATTTGTAAAGGAAATGATACCTAGTTTTATAAATATTTTTGAAATATAAATCTGAAAATTGTGGCATGCATTTGTATTCAGCCCCCTTTAGTCTGATACCCTTAAACAAAATCCTGAGTGACCAATTGCCTACAGAAATCACATAATTAGTAAATTGATTCCACCTGTGTGTAATTTATTCTCAGTGTAACTACAGACATTCTGTGAAGGCCTCAGATGTTTATTTGAGATCATTAGGGTTCAAACAAAATTATAACCAAGGAACACACCAGACAGGTGACGGATAAAGTTGTGGATAAGATTAAAGTAGGCTTAGATTATGAAAAAATAGCCCAAGCTTTGAACATCTCACGGAGCATTGTTCAATCCATCACTGAAAAATGGAAGGAGTATGGCACAATTGCAAACCAAAGAAGATATGTCCGTCTACCAAAACTGACATCCCAAATGTTGTAGCTGCTTTTTGTTCTGACCAACAGTCGGGTATGCCAGATAACCAGTGAGTCCGGATTATGAGATTTTCGCCCTTCTGATGACAAGCGCTTGGAGACAAGAGACTCAACACACAAGCCGTGGTCAAATCACTCTATCTGACGTAATGAAATACAAGGCAATATTTTATACCATTTACAACAAATGCAACTCTATGGAGCTCATGTAGCCCCCATCATCCCTTTCAGGGTTATATCATGTTTACAATGTGTCCAGGACATGTTGTAACTGACTTTTGAGAACAAATATGATAACAAGTATAGTTTCCTTGAACACAGAGACTAGTAGTCTACATAAGAATAACTCTAGCAATAATAGGGCAGAAGGCATTAGAAGTCTTAAAGGCAATTAAAGGGATATAAAAGCAAACCATTAACTCTTCTATATCAATTTCCCCCTTTTGTAAATGGTATAACCTTTGCCACAGGGTCAGCTGATGTCCACAAAGGAGTTACTGTCTCATGGGTCTAGTACCCATAAGGGGGCTTCCTACCTGCCTCGCCCATCCACCCTCAGTGTGGACACTCACTTTCCCCATCAGCAATGGCTACCTGGGGTCTATGATACACTACAGAAGGTTCAGCCTTAGATTCTTTTTTATGCATACATTATTCAGTAGCTTAAGTTATACCTATATTAGCACTTTTGCGGCCACATAAAACAATAAGCAAAACAACAAAATTTGCATATAAGTCTGTACAATGCCAAAAATCCATCCTGCAAGGCCATTAAACCAATTTGCTGGATTTAGGAAAGAGAATGTGTTACCCCACCAGGAGTCTCTGTTTGCACTGCGTTGTTTTAACCATTGGTCTCTACGTTCACCTATTTTGTCTATACTGGCTCTGATCTGGAGATTGCCAGCAGGGTCGATATAATTACAACAGGTGGGACCAATTATCTGACACCTTCCTCCTTCTTTTGCTGTCAAATAAGCTAGTACTATAATATGTTGGTTAGTAACTATGATTAATTGTCTCTGTATTGTATTAGTTTCATTAAGAACTTCAAGAATCTGGAAAATCTGATCATCCAGGTAGTCGGTAGCTTCCACTAATTTATCCCACATTTGGGTTATGAAAGGGTATATTAGCATACTACTGAATATTTTATTTGTTATCCCCATTTCTACTAGATACGGCCTACCATTTGGCCGGGGCTTATTGTCTGCAGCCCTTCAATACAAAGTGTGAATTGGAACTGCTGCAGTGTCTATTTTACTATTATTATTATTTATTTATATAGCACGATTGATTCCATGGTGCTGTACATGAGAAGGGGTTACATACAAATGACAGATATCACTTACAGTAAACAAACTAACAACAACAGACTGATACAGAGTGGAGAGAGGAGCCTGCCCTTTCGGGCTTACATGCTACAGGATGGTGGGGAAGGAGACAGTAGGTTGGTGGGTTGCAGCAGTTCCGGTGTTGGTTGAGGTGATATCACCGGTAGTGGTGAGAGAGAAGGAGGTAGCGGGGTCATTGCAGGCTGTAGGCTTTCTTGAAGAGGTGGGTTTTCAGGTTCCGTCTGAAGGATCCAAATGTGGTTGATAGTCGGATTTGTTGGGGCAAAGAATTCCAGAGAATAGGGGCTATTCGTGAGAAGTCTTGGAGGCGGTTGGGTGAGGAGCGAATAAGTGTGGAGGAGAGAAGGAGGTCTTGGGAGGACCGGAGATTACGTGAGGGAAGGTATCGGGAGATTAGTTCAGAGACATATGGGGGAGACAGGTTATAGATGGCCTTGTAGGTCAGAATTAGTAATTTGAACTGGATACGCTGAGGGAATGGGAGCCAGTGAAGAGATTTGCAGAGGGGAGAAGCGGAGGAGAGGAACTATGAAAGTGGCTGGTGTTAGTTTGGCAAGAGTGCAACCCCCTCTTATGTCTGGGCTCACCCACATGTAGGCACGATGTCCGCAAACCAAGAATACTCCTTCAGGGAGAACACAAACATGACCAGGGGTCTGTATACATTGGTATAAACTCAAAAGTCTTGACATAGGCTTATGGGCACACCACGTATTATTCATTTGTTTTCCACTTATACCAGATGTACATTTACCCTTTTCTTTCCTTATTATTTTACCCGTAGATGTTTTACATCCGATTATAGCCAATGAGGCAGATATATCACGGGGCACATCTTTTCCCCAAAATCTAGTTTGAGTCCAAGTCTCATTGTGTAGGCAGTGTGGGGTTAATACCACCCATGGCTCCAGAGGTAAGGCTAAGTACGGCTTAGTCCTCGCAGATACTGGGCTGTGTGTACAGATCCAATAGTCTTTCGGTTTCTGCCCTACATGTCCTTTATAAGTAGAGCATGATGCCGAATAAGTTTGTTGTCCCAGTCAGCATTTAAGAGTTTGTCCTGTGTCTCTGTAGAGTGCAGTAACCCTGCCACTGCCAGCATAGTGATGAGGAGTACAGTCATTCTACTGTTGACAGGACCTTCTTGCAGTGACTGGTGTGTATCCAGATGGGCTTTCCCTCAAGTTTTACTGAGGTGGATGTAGTCAGCTGGACTTGGAAGGGGCCATCAAATCGTGGGTCCAGGCTCCTTTTCACGTGTCTGCGTATAACCACCCAATCACCTGGATTCAGCTGATGCACATCTGCACTGGCGTTAGGATCTGGAATGGATGAGAACACATGTTTATGCACCACATTAAGTCTTTCCTGCAAGGCCTGGACGTAGGCTGTTATAGAACCGTGTTGCATTTGTAGCACCTGTGGGAAGTACAGACCAGTCTTTGGTGCACTACCAAACAGGACTTCAAAGGGAGACAAGCCTGTCCTTCTATTTGGAGTGTGTCTGACTGGAAAGAGTGCAAGAGGCAAGCACTCTACCCAGCTCTTTCCTGTCTCTGCCATGGCCTTTGCTGTACACCCAGCCTGCATGACTTCCCTCATTATTTCTCCTGTGAAGTGTGTACCCCTATCGCTTTCTATGGTTTCTAGGGACACCATACCTGCAGATCAGTTCTTTCATCAGTTTGTCTGCAGTTGTTTTAGCATTTGCACATTTTACCGGATAGGCTTCCGGCCAACCAGAGAAGAGATCTACACATACTAGGACATTTGCATACACTCCTACCTTGGTAGCTGTATATCGTCAATCTACAGTCTCTGAAATGGGTAGAGAGGCCTAGGTGTCGCTTTCTTAGGGACTTTTACTGTTTTACCTGGATTGTGCTGTGCACAGATGAGGCATGATTGTACAAGTTTCGCGGCAGCGTAACTGAAACCAGGAGCAATCCAGAAGGCATCCACCATGGCACACATGTGTTTTTTTGAGGCGTGAGTGGGGCAATGTGTTGCTTGCGCCATAATCGGGAACAGGGATTTTGGTAGGCACAACTTATTCTTATTCTCCCATACTCCGTTCGAGTTCAGCTCAGCTCCCAGTCTCCCCCGGTGTACCTTCTCTGTTTGGGCAGCCTGTTGCTGGAGAGATTTCAGGACATCTAGGCTCAGTGTGGCTGGAATACGCTGACTCCCCGCCATTGTCCACTGCTCCCTAGGCCGCCTTGCTGCTACTTTAGCAGCCTCATCCGCCCTTCTGTTGCCCTCTACCTCCACGGAGTCACCTTTTGTGTGCGCTTTTACCGTGACAATGCCAACCTGGACTGGTAACATCAATGCCTCCATTAATTGTTTCACCAGCTCTGCATTTTTAATGGGCTTCGAATCTGTGAAAATATTAGCGACTTTACCTGCAGTGGCTCTACATGCCTCAGTGAGTGCCTTCAACTCAGACTCCAGTGATAACATTTGAGGAGGGAGTGGTTCAGTTCAGATTACCTCATGTGAGGATACTACTGCATGTCCAGTGTAAAATCGTCCATCCTGGTGGTATCTGGAGCCATCTACAAAAAAACCTCAAAATCTGCATTAGGAACAGTTCCATGCAGTCATGTTCATGCGTCATGTCAAAGTATTCTTCCTCACTTGCTAATACGGTCACCAATTCCCCCTTTTCTGAATCCACAGGCAGGAGGGTGGCCGAGTACCGAGTACCCCACTGCCCTGGGTGTGAGGGCGTCCCACATTCACCAGTATTCTAACATCAAGAGGGTTTATGAAAATGTACCCCATGTCTGCCCATTTCAGCTGTAACTGTCCAAAGTACATCTCTACACTCTCTCCTCTTTGCTGTGTCACGTTAGTCAAGAGTACAGACTGCTCTGATTGTTCCATTGTAGCCCACTGTTTTAGTGACTCACAGTACGTCTCCCCAGACCGTGCAGATTTATCATCCATGCCCCAAGCCTGATTCTTTGCCACATCTGTGTGTGTCTTAATTATATGTCCTAGTACGTCACCTGCCTTTAAACTCACCAACCTCTCTAGGTCTGCCCAGGTACACTTATATGTCTGCTGTACTTTGTGTCTGTAAAATGGGAATGGTTGGTCTTCAGGGTCAGGCAACTGCTTTAGCATAGCCAACTGGTCAGAGGGGCTCCAGGGATAATACACCTGCATCTTTCTTACTCTAGTCGCCCCTCTAGGTCCTGATGCGGTTGGTCGTCTGATGTCTACTGTCAGCTTACTCCTCAAAGGTCAATGTCCCCACTACCCACTAACCATACTATTAATTAATCATATTACATATGATCTTGTCTGGACAGGATTTAGTGCAATTTGCTTAGGTCAGTATTATAGGTCACACAAGCAGCTATTCAGTCTGGGTTTGTCTGAGTCTGATCACAGTGTTTACAAGTCCATCTGTTTTGTCTGGGTCTCTGGTTAAATTTTGTCAATCAAAACATTCATAATACACCTTCCATACTGCTGCACATTCTCAAACACCATTTATTCACTTGCTATTTTCTTCCCTTCTCTGTGAATTTTTGTACATCCAAACAATTCACACTCTGGTATTTTTGCCTTTTTCAATATTGGTCTCACTTGTTTTACTGCTTCCTTCTCTGTCTTTTGCAATCTGCATAGCTGTCTTGGATCCCATTGTGGGCACCGACCGTATACAGAAAAAGTTGCCCATGGCTTCAACCTTTTTCTGCTGACAGCTCACCTTTCTTCCGAAATGCCCTTCTGTGTGTCTGGACCTCTGTCTTACAGCCCACACATAGCAAGTCAGAGTGAGCCTGCCAAGGTGTAGCGGGAAGGCTCCTTGCCTCTCACCCGGTAGACCTACAGGATGTAACGAGAAGGCTCTCTGCCTCTCACCCGTTAGATCAGCTGGCTAGAATAGGAATAGGCCTTTTTCCTTCCAGCCCAGCTCCATGGATTGTGGGAAGGTTGCTTCAACTTAGACAGCTCATCTTTCTTCTGAAATGCCCTCCTGTGTGTCTGGACCTCTGTCTTACAGCCCACACATAGCAAGTCAGAGTGACCCTGCCAAGGTATATCCAGAAGGCTCCTTGCCTTCGCCTCTCACCCACAACAAAAAACCCGCTGACTAAAGTAAGAAGGCCCAGGTGTGATAGGCCTCTAACCTACTTTATCAGCCATACAGTCGGCTACCTCTTTTGTTGATCCACAATTTGCTATACAAATCAATCACACAACTAGAAGCAGGTTCAAACACATTTATGACCAAACAATCACTTACAATCTCCAAACAATCACTTACAATTTCCTTCTAAATTAGGCACCATATTTTACTTTCAACTTCAACTTACAAAATTTCATTCCACTTCAATTAAGTACTGTTGCTTTAAAATGCACAAATCTAATAGCGAGCATTTCAGAACCACAGAGAATCTTGAGCGCAGCAGAGATAAGACAAGAGGAAACCGCGCAGCAGCATCATTCCCCCCTCCCATCAGAATGTAGTGTCCTTCACAAAATATCAGAATGCAGTAGTTCTTTAGACTTAATCAGAATCAATTTCTACATGGAAAACTCAAAATCACGGGATTTCACTGTAAGAGCAGATAACTGTATAATGTGATTAAATGAGTCTTGCCCTTTTTCTGGCCAAATGCATTCAGTAAACTTTACAATGTAATGTCACATATAACACGAGCTATATCATTACTCAATTCATTCAGTCTCAGATGTAGATTTGAAATATCTATAATGCATCTGTCTGGGATCTCCCACAAACCTCATATGATTTCCTGCCAATCCAAAATCACACTGCACAGAGTCTATCCCAGGCTTTGTGCTACACAGTACACCAGTACACAACCAGTTAGTATATTAGTATATTGCCAGACCACATTAACAGATAATACAGATGACCATTATTATCATATTACTCTATTATTCAACTCTCATACAGACATACTCACCACTCACTGGTGATGTGGGTTCTTTTGAACCATGTTGTACAGTCTTACCCAGAGATATGTAGAAGAAGAGCACTAACTAAAGAAGCAGTCAAGAGGCCCATGGTCTCTCTGGAGGAGCTGTATAGATCCACAACTCATTTGGAAGCATCTGTCCACAGGTCAGCTATTCGTCGTATACTCCACAAATCTGGCTTTTTTGGCAAGAAAAAAGCCATTGTTTTTTAAAGCAAGCCATAAGAAGTACTGTTTGCAAAAATCCATGTAGGGGATGCAGCTACTATGTGGAAGAAAGTTCTCTAGTTAGATGTGACCAAATTAGAAATTTTTGGGCTAAATGCAAAATGTTAAGTGTGACTGAAAACTAAGACTGCACATCACTCTGAAGTCACTATCCCCACTGTCAAATATGGTGGTGGCAGCACCATGATGTGGTGCTGCTTTTCTTCAAGGACAGTGAAGCTGGTTTACAGTTGATGGGAAGATGGATGAAGCTAAATACAGGGCAATACTGGAGGAAAAACCTGATAGAGGCTGAAAAAGACTTGACACTGAGGCATAGGTTCACTTTCCAGCAGGATAACGACCCTAAACATAACGCCCAGAGCTACAATGGAATGGATTATATCAAAGCATATTCAATTCATGTGTGTGAATGGAGCAGCCATGGTGAGAATCTGTGGCAAGACTTGAACTTTGCTTTTCACAGACATGCTCTATCCAATCTCACTGAGTTAGAGCAAGAATGGGCAAAAATGTCAACCTCCTAGATGTCCAAAGATGTTAGAGACTTACCTCAAAAGACTTACAGCAGTAATTGCAGTAAAAGGCGGTCGTATAAAATAATCACTCCAGGGGGTCTGAATACAAATGCACATCACAATTTTCAGATTTATGTTTTTAAAATAATTATAAAACCATGAAACCTTTCCTTTACACTTCACAAATACTTTCTACTGTACTTTGTGTTGGTATATCACATACGATCCCAATAAAACACACTTAAGCTTGTGGGTGAAACATGAAAAATTGTGGAAAAGTTCATAGGCAAGGCAAGATATTCCTCAAACTTGGCACCAATATAAATGTCGACTCATCCTGCAAAAATAGCCCTCATACAGCCCTTTCTATGCAAAAAAAGTTATAAATCTTAGAATATGGCAACATAATCATGTTTTTTTAGCAGATTTTTATTACGTAAAGGTAGGAAAACATTAAAAATGATACATTTGCTATCATAATAATTGCAGTGACCTATGTTGTCAAGGCCCCAAATAGTAGTGTCTTGAAGTGATTAAGGGATTTTTCAGTCAAAAAATTCCTGCAATGAATCTGTTCATGTGAATAATAAAAACTGAAGACTTCTCACATGAAAAATGTGTTAACAGAGCGCCATATATAATAAGCCAAAAAATGCTGAAACAGGACATAAGATATGCACAATGCACCATAGAGGTCAGTCACTTAATAGGGGTATATAGGGATTTCAGATACCAATATAGGGTGAACACCATAGATACTGATGATAATTCACCAATATGTATGAACAAAATGTATAGGTATTATATATCTAATAGAGGCTAATGGTCAAACACTGCAGTAATTATAACTAAATACATAGAGGTATCAGACTAAATAGATGTAAAGTACCAGCCCCATTGAACTAACCATATCCAACAGATGACATCAATCAGATTTAGTGCCCATTCATACATTCGTTTTTCTCACACGCAAGAAAAATGGACCAATTGTCTTGACTTTGATCAGACTTTAATCAGTGTGGTTCAAGTGTCATCCGTTTTTCTCATACGTGGAGAAAAAAAGTTTCTCCGCTTTCTCTTATATGACAGTGCATGAAAACCGTACCACACTGAGATGATATCTGAGTGCGATCTGATTTTTTCCACGGACCTATAAATAACCCTCGAATCAAAACAGGATGTCTCCTTGATTTTTCACAGATTGTTCAGTCCATAAAAATCATGGCTATGAGACTATCACAAGTACGAGTGCTGTCCATGAAAACCACAGATAGCACTCGTACACAGAAATCTGAATGAGGCTTTTTGCTTATTGGTGATTTTTGCCATATTTTATACCCTTCTTTGTCTTGTACTATTCAAAAAGTAGTATTATTTTTTTTCTAGGAATGGCATTTTTTTCAGGCAAACTGGGGAGTTTTTGTCTTATAGACCTCCAAAGTTTTTTTTTTCCTTTGTAATTTCCTAATGTGTATTTTGATTTATGAATCATTGAAAACTTTTTGAAAAATGCAGCCAAGAAACACTGGTACTAAAACACACAAGGACAGACTTAGTAATCCAGTCTAATATATACACAGCATTAGATGGTCTGAATGTATGTATAAGGGTGGTGGACTGTAGTGATGAGCGAGTATACTCGTTGCTCGGGTGTCCTCCGAGTATTTTGGTGTGCTTGGAGGTTTAGTTTATATCAAAGCAGCTGCATGATTTGCAGCTGCTAGACAGACTGAATACATGTGAGGAATGCCTGTTTGTTAGGGAATCCCCACATGTATTCAGGCTGTCTAGCAGCCACAAATCACGCAGCTGCTTCAACATAAACTAAATCTCCGAGCACACCAAAATACTCGAAGGACACTCGAGCATGCTCGGGAAAACCCGAGCAATGAGTATACTCACTCATTACTATTGGGCTATCGTGTTCCAACCCCTGAAGACACCAATCACATTGTATTGTAGCGTGTATTGTCATGCGTCTTTTGTATATATTGTGTAATGTACTGTGATATGGTTATGCATAGTAATATAGTATTGTAAGATACAATGGGGAAAAAAGTATTTAGTCAGCCACCAACTGTGCAAGTTCTCCTACTTAAAAAGATGAGAGAGGCCTGTAATTGACATCATAGGTAGACCACAACTATGAGAGTCAAAATGAGAAAACAAATCCAGAAAATCACCGTGTCTGATTTGGCAAGATTTATTTTTAAAATTATGGTGGAAATAAGTATTTGGTTATTAACAAAAGTTCATCTCAATATTTTGTTATATATCGTTTGTTGGCAATGACAGAGGTCAAACGTTTTCTGTAAGTCTTCACAAGGTTGGCACACACTGTTGGTGGTATGATGGCCCATTCCTCAATGCAGATCTCCTCTAAAGCAGTGGGCAACAAGGACTTTCAAATCCCTTGAAAGGTTTTCTATGGGGTTGAGACCTGGAGACTGGCTAGGCCACTCCAGGACCTTCATATGCTTCTTATGATGTCACTCCTTAGTTGCCATGGCGGTGTGCTTGGGATCATTATCATGCTGAAAGACCCATCTACGTTTAATCTTCAATGCCCTTGCTGATGAAAGGAAGTTTGCACTCAAAATCTCACAATACATATCCTGGTCCCTTTGCAGAGAAACAGCCCCAAAGCATGATGTTGCCACCCGCATGCTTCACTGTAGGTATGGTGACCTTTGGATGCAACTCGGCATTCTGTCTCCTCCAAACACGACAACTCTTTTTTCTACCAAACAGTTCTACTTTTTTTCATCAGACCATATGACATTCTCCAGATACTCTTCTGGATAATCCAAATGCTCTCTAGCAAACTTCAGATGGGCCCAGACATGTACTGGCTTAGCAGTGGGACACGTCTGGGTGATGGTTACGTGTGACTGGACACACCGCCTCCAGCAGGGCGAATATCTCTGACACAAGTGACCCTGGATACACTGCCTCCAGTAGGGCGAATTTAAATAATATAACGTGCAGCCGGATACACCGCCTCCAGCAGGCGAATTTAAGAATTTCACGTGTATCTAGATACACCGCCTCCAGCAGGGCAAATTTAAATAATAAAGGGAAACACCAGGTGAACCGATACAATGGAGGGCCCTGTGATAGGAAATGGGGACGTGGAGACCTCCTGCACTCCCCTGAGTCAGTGTCTCTACACTCCTGACAGTCCCAATGCAGGTTCCGCACTTTGCGCCTAGCAGGATAACTAAAAACCCTAGCTCGCCCTGTACCTAGCCCTTTCTAGTGAAATGGACGGTGCAGAAACTAATCCCACCACTGCACTAAAACACATAAAAGGAAAGGTACAAACAGGGATAACACCACTTAGCTTTGCTCTGTTGCTATCGCTCCCAGCAACAGAGTCCAGCACCTGAGTACAGCTTTCCTCCTGAAAAGCTGCTACTTCTCCAAGCCTTTGTCAGAGCTGCAAGGAACTCCACTCTGTAGCTTCTTCCACACCAGGACTCTGAGTAAGCTGCAAGGAACTCCTCTCTAGCTCCTTCCTTCACCAAGGATGGTTGGAAATGACCAATATCACCAACAGTGATTGCAACACCTGACACTCTTTTATAGGTCAGAGCCAGAGCAATCACACCTGCTTTATAATCACGTGCACTAAACTAAAGTAACCAGAGTGAAATTACCCTAACGTCCACCGGGGGCAAAACTAGAACTGAAACCACCACAGTGCAATGACTCTAATGGCCACCGGGGGCAAAACTAACTTTAAGCACACAACTTAAGGAAAGAAAAAGGTTACTTGTGCATTTATCTGTCATAATCCAACCTGGATCATGACAGTACCCTCCCTCAATGAGGGGCCTCTGGACCCTCAAGACCGCTCCTCATCAGGGAACCACCTACAGTGGGGACGCTCCAGTCCAGAGTTCACCCCAGCAACTACCTGCACTTCTGGTTTATGACAAACAAGCACCGCTGGTATTGGCAAAGTATGTTCTGGAGGCACCACACATCTCCAAAGCGCCGACCTGGGGAGCGAGTTGTGTATGTGCATGTTTGGGGATATCTGCAGCTGGTAAGTCTCCGGGCCCTGGATAGCCGACACCAGATACAGCCCGATCACATAAGAATTCCAGACCCCCGCAACACACTTCCACTGGATGTTTTTGGTGGCCACCCATACATGCTCGTTCACACACAAGTCCGGACCTGAACGTTTATTGCCACACATTCGTTTGTCACAATACGGTGAACTCTTTCTGGAACTGACAACAGAGGCATTCCCCTGTCACCACACTCACACCCCCGCAATTCAACAAGGGGTACACCACCCTCCAACCCCTCCTACTTCGAGGTCTGCGCCTCTCAGGGTTGGCTAATGGCGAGGGATGAGCCTTGCCCCTACTCTCCTGCAGCACCACCGCTGCTCTCACTTGGAGAGGAAGGGGACATTTGTAGAGAGATGGCAGAGACAGTAGCCCCTAGGCAGCAGCCCTCACACGACTGCTCCCAGCTGACTACTTCCCTAGTCCGCCAATCTGAAACCGGGTTGTGTTTTTTAGACCAAGGGAGGCACACAACAATAGGTGCTGGATTTCCCACCAAGACGTAGTATGACTGGGACTCATCATGATGTTCACTATACAGCACAATGTCTTCTACGACTTGGTTTAACCCCCCCTGGCTCAGTGGGACAGAGTTAATGGCCTGGACGCTTATGGGTTTGTCCGGCGTCTCACCACTCAGACTATTAGTCTGGACAAACTGAGCATCCACCAGACTGACTTCTGCTCCATTATTAACAAGCACCGGTATGCCCTCAGGTACCTCGCCAACCATCACCTCCGCTGACATAGTACCTTCTGAGGGCGAGTAGGAAATATACACTCCCAGCTCGTCTTCCTCCACACGACCAGGGGGGCACGGCTTCTCTGACAGTACAGAAGTTTCGGCATCAGTGCCAAGGACTAAATCATTAGTCTGCTCACTACAGGGACGTACCCCTTCACCTTGGGGAACACAAGGCAGCACCATGGGGACACCGACTCCACCCACCTGCCTGGGTACGTCCGCCTGTATAAGCAAGTCCTGCTCCCCAGCAGGGACTCCACGGCACATCCTCGCCAAAGCCGTATATGGACCCTCTAGTTGAGGCAGAGGATAGGCTCAGACCCATAATTCCGTTGCAGGTGCTGCTGAAACACATCATTCAGCTCCTCACTAATCTCAGTAAGGGCCAGCAGCAACTGCTCACCAGTCTGCACTTGGCCCATGGCTCACCAGAGAAAAAAAATGTTGCGGTTGGTGATAATGTGATGGTTATGTGTGACTGGACACACCGCCTCCAGCAGGGCAAATTTAAATAATAAAGGGAAACACCAGGGAAACCGATACAATGGAGGGCCCAGTGATAGGGAACGGGGACATGGAGACCTCCTGCACTCCCCTGAGTCAATGTCTCTACACTCCTGACGGAATGTGATGGTTACGTGTGACTGGACACACCGCCTCCAGCAGGGCGAATTTCTCTGACACAAGTCACCCTGGATACACCGCCTCCAGTAGGGCGAATTTAAATAATATAACGTGCAGCCGGATACACCGCCTCCAGCAGGCGAAATTAAGAATTACATGTGTATCTAGATACACCGCCTCCAGCAGGGCAAATTTAAATAATAAAGGGAAACACCAGGGAAACCGATGCAATGGAGAGCCCTGCGATAGTGAACGGGGACGTGGAGACCTCCTGCACTCCCCTGAGTCAGTGTCTCTACATTCCTGACAGTCCCTATGCAGGTTCCACACCTGGCGCCGAGCAGGATAACTAAAAACCCTAGCTCGCCCTGCACCTAGCCCTTTCTAGTGAAATGGACGGTGCAGAAACTAATTCCACCACTGCACTAAAGCACATAAAAGGAAAGGTACAAACAGGGATAACACCACTTAGCTTTGCTCTGTTGCTATTGCTCCCAGCAACAGAGTCCAGCACCTGAGTACAGCTTTCCTCCTGAATAGCTGCTACTTCTCCAAGCCTTTGTCAGAGCTGCAAGGAACTCCACTTTGTAGCTCCTTCCACACCAGGACTCTAAGTAAGCTGCAAGGAACTCCTCTCAAGCTCCTTCCTTCACCAAAGATGGTTGAAAATGACCAATATCACCAACAGTGATTGCAACACCTGACACTCTTTTATAGGTCAGAGCCAGAGCAATCACACTTGCTTTATAATCACATGCACTAAACTAAAGTAACCAGAGTGCAATGACCCTAGCGGCCACCAGGGGCAAAACTAGAACTGAAACCACCACAGTGCAATGACCCTAATGGCCACCGGGGGCAAAACTAACTTTAAGCACACAGCTTAAGAAAAAAAAAAGGTTACTTGTGCATTTATCTGTCATAATCCAACCTGGATCATGACAGTCTGGCACTGCAGGATCTGAGTCCATGGTGGCTCAGTGTGTTACTGATGGTAGCCTTTGTTACGGTGGTCCCAGCTCTATGCAGACTATTCACTAGATCCCCCCGTGTGGTTCTGGGATTTTTGCTCACCGTTCTTGTGATCATTTTGAACCCACGGGGTGAGATCTTGCATGAAGCCCCAAATCGAGGGAGATTATCAGTGGTCTTATATGTCTTCCATTTTCTTATTATTGCTCCCACAGTTTATTTCATCACACCAAGCTGCTTGCCTATTGCAGATTCAGTCTTCCCAGTCTGGTGCAGGGCTAAAATTTTGTTTCTGGTGTCCTTCGACAGCTCTTTGGTCGTCACCATAGTGGAGTTTGGAGTGTGACTGAGGTTGTGGACAGGTGTATTTTATACTGATTACAAGTTCAAACATGGTCCATTCCTACAGGTAATGAGTGGAGGACAGAGGAGCCTCTTAAAGAAGAAGTTACAGGTCTATGAGAGCCAGAAAACTTGCATGGTTTTAGGTGACCAAATACTTATTTTCCACCTTAATTTGAAAAATAAATCTTGCCAAATCAGACAACGTGTTTTTCTGGATTTATTTTCTCATTTTGACTCTCATAGTTGTGGTCTACCTATGATGTCAATTACAGGCCTCTCTCATCTTTTTAAGTGGGAGAACTTGCCCAATTGGTGGCTGACTAAATACTTTTTCCCCACTGTATATCTTCTATCAATAAAATATTATTAAATAATTACAAATGATACCAATCACTATTATAACAGTGAGGGCACCTTCCTCCTCTGTATACACTATGAGGATAACAGAGGGAGACAGCTATCTCCTTCCACAGGTCTTTCTTGCTTTTACTCAGTACAATCAGTGTTACATTCTGATCAGTAATAGTTTGCTTTCTTCTTTGACTTTTAAGTGGTGAACAATGATGCATGTTGTACTTTCCTGAAGCCGTGATTATGCTCTCTGTAGACTATTGTCATTAACGCTCTTTGACCATCGCTATATCAAAGTCAGTGCACTTGATACAGTCATTGTGAGGTGGTACTTATGCCATAGTTTGACTCTTTGATTGTGCACTTGTAAAACCCTCTAGTCCTCTTGTACCCGGTTTTTAGAGAAGCCTTTATTGTACAGAAATGAATATTTCTTGATATTTTAGAAGAACACAATGTACAGCTCAGGTATTGATTCTCATTTATAAAGCGATGCGCCCAGATCAGCAACCTCTCATTTTCATACAATATGTCTATCCTTTACAATGTAATCCCATTAAATGGATATTCTGGTTCCTGGAAATGAAGTCTATTCACTTATCATTCTGCTTCAAATATTTATGGTTTCTAAGTGCTCTGCCATTGAATGCGAATGTTCATTGTTTACATCCAGTGAATAAAAGGGAGTCCATTACCCCCAAAATGCATTTTAAATTATCTGTTCAGTGTTGTAGGGGATTTAACCCCTATAAAAACCATACTAGCACTGCAACTATTACTTCCCAGAGCCAGCACTGTCTGAATGCTGCCAGTGTGTAATTTTACTTGTTAAAAGGAACCTGTCAGCAGGATTGTGCAAAGTAACCTACAGACAGTGTCAGGTCGGCGTCGTTTTACTGATTACAATGATACCTAGGTTGATGAAATTCGTCTTGTTGCTGTTTAATCTTTATTTTCAGTTTTGAGTTAATGATATGCTCGTGCACTGGGGCGGCCTGTGGGGGTCTTCATGTGGTACTCTGATTACTTTAATGCTAGTAGTAATCTACCTGACAGATTACTATTAGCAATGATGGGCATACAGAGGATGCTTTAAAAGGAACCTGTCGCACTGTACTCCGTGTGCAAAATTATTAGGCAAGTTGTATTTGAGAGGCTTCCTTTTATTATTGAATAACAACTATGTTCTCAATCAACCCAAAAGACTCATAGATATCAAAGCTTAATATTTTTGGAAGTTGGAGTGGGTTTTTTTTTTTTAGATTTGGCTATCTTAGGAGGATATCTGTTTGTGCAGGTAACTATTACAGTGCAGAATTATTAGGCAACTTAATAAAAAACAAATATATACCCATCTCACTTGTTATTTTCACCAGGTAAACCAATAGAGCAACACAAAATTTAGAAATAAACATTTCTGACATTCAAAAACAAAACAAAAAAAATCAGTGACCAATATAGCCACCTTTCTTTACAATGACTCAAAAACCTTCTATCCATAGATTCTGTCAGTTGCTTGATCTGTTTACGATCAACATTGCGTGCCGCAGCCACCACAGCCTCCCAGACACTGTTCGGAGAGGTGTAATGTTTTCACTCCCTGTAGATCTCACATTTTATGAGGGAACACAGGTTCTCTATGGGGTTCAGATCAGGTGAACAAGGGGGCCATGTCATTATTTTTTCTTCTTTTAGACCTTTACTGGACAGCCACACTGTGGAGTATTTGGATGTATGTGATGGAGCATTGTCCTGCATGAAAATCATGTTTTTCTTGAATGATACCGACTTCTTCCTGTACCACTGCTTGAAGAAGGTGTCTTCCAGAAACTGCCAGTGGGTCTGGGAGTTGATCTTCACTCCATCCTCAACCCGAAAAGGTCCCACAAGTTCATCTTTGATGATACCAGCCCATACCAGTACCCCACCTCCACCTTGCTGGCATCTGAGTCGGAGTGGAGCTCTCTTCCCTTTACTGATCCAGCCTTGGGCCCATTCATCTGGCCAATCAAGAGTCACTCTCTTTTCATCAGTCCATAAAACCTTAGAAAAATCAGTCTTAAGATATTTCTTGGCCCAGTCTTGACGTTTTATCTTATGTTTCTTGTTGAAAGGTGGTCGTTTTTCAGCCTTCCTTAGCTTGGCCATGTCCCTGAGTATGGCACACCTTGTGCTTTTTGATACTCCAGTAATGTTGCAGCTCTGAAATATGGCAAAACTGGTGGCAAATGGCATCTTGGCAGCTTCACGCTTGATTTTCCTCAATTCATGGGCAGTTATTTTGCACCTTTTTTTATCAACACGCTTCTTGCGACCCTGTTGGATATTTGCCATGAAATGCTTGATTGTTCGGTGATCACGCTTCAAAAGTTTGGCAATTTCAAGACTGCTGCATCCCTCTGCAAGACATCTCACAATTTTTGACTTTTCAGAGTCTGTCAAATCTTTCTTCGGACCTATTTTGCCAAAGGAAAGGAAGTTGCCTAATAATTAAGCACACTTTATATAGGGTGTTGATGTCATTAGGCCACACCCCTCCTCATTACAGAGATGCAAATCACCTGATTTACATAATTGGCAGTTGGCTTTCAAGCCTATACAGCTTGGAGTAGGACAACATGTATAAAAAGGATGATGTGATCAAAATACTCATTTGCCTAATATTTCTGCACCCAGTGTATATGAAGTCCGATCAGTGGACAGGGTAGTACAGAGAGGGAGAAGCTGGGCAGAAAGATTTATAGATTTGTTTGAAAGATTTCAGTAAAACTCTAATTTTATTTATTGAAATCACTGGTGTTTGTTTGAAAATGAGTCCAGTGGGCGGTTCTACTAGTGATTGACAGCTATCTCTGCATGTAAAATCATACAGCGAAGACTGTTAATCACTGAATAGGACTGCCCACTGGACTCGTATGTATGCAAACACCAGGGATTTCAATGAATACATAATATGTTTTTTTTTATGCAAAAAATGTACTTCAATAGCATCCTGTCTGCAGATCAGATACCATTTGAATCATGACAAGTTTCCGTTAAACACTATGTTAATCATATGTTCTAGATAAATAGAACAACACATTGGTAAATTACTGTACCAGGGTATGGGAACAGATAGAAGGGAACTTATGTGCAAGAACAGTAAAAGTAATAAATGTAATATGTAAAAAAAGAAACAAATCTTTATACTCACCGGTGTTCTCACTAGGCAATCTGCTCTTTTTGTCCGGTCCTCGTCACATCTTCTAATACTCACCCCTGGCGCTGAAATTCTGGGCCTCATTGAGCTGGGACTTTCGGCTCTGATGTGGCCTGGGAGGGTTTGGCACATATAAGGTGCCAAACATCATGATATGCGCCATCCTGTTCCTCATCAGAACCGGAACTCCCAACTGGTGAGAGGCCAAAGGATTTCAGCTCACATGGCAGGGATCAGAACATGACATGACAACCAGACAGATGATGGTGAGGAGCCAGAGAGGTGAGCAGTAAAGTGAGCATAAACATTTTTTTTTATGTTTTGATGGCTCTTTGTCGCATTTTGGAGTATGCAGATTTTTGTAAATTTTGGAAAGAATTCAAAGGTTTTTGGCCAAGGCATGGCCAATGTTTGTGAAAAAACCCCTTTAAATCCATTATCTTCTTCACTCAGTCAAGCTGGACAATTATTATCTAATAAAATGCCTGCAATAAGGGAAGAAGGAACATGGGGACTACTAACTTCAATTCCCGGCAGTCATTATTAATGTTGCAGCATGGCCCTTGTTATAGTTATTATGATATCTTGTTTCGGTGTTACGGCTACAGATTTTGTTTGTGTTTGCTACACAAAATAGTTATATTTCTAATCCCATTTGCAAATATCTTACCAATTAGTTGTGGATTCATTATTATTGTCAATATGTTTTTTTTTGCTGATTGACAACATTGTTCTATTCTTGTGGTCATCAAAGTGGCGGGGTTTTTAGCTCTATTGTGGGCTATTGTGTATTTTTATGTCATTTTTGACTTTCTAAGTGTTTTTAACTTGTTTTTCAGTTTATGTCAATAAAAAACTTGATTTACGTTATTTACGTATTATTATTTTTTGGGTGATCCCTGTATACATAGCATGTTTCTTGCTTTTGTCCATTTACAATTCCCAGCAATCGTCTCACCTGTACCAATCATGCATTAAGCTTTCAACTGCACAAGCTGCTACGTCTTAGATGTTTTCAGAACCTTTTCATTTATTATTTGTTTTAATCACTTATATACCTCCATCATATTTCATACCATTTTAGGTATCATAATCACTGTCCCTATTGAGGCTCACAATCTAAATTCCCTATCAGTATGTCTTTGGAGAGTGGGATAAACCGGAGACCCTGACGGAAACCCACACAAACACGGGGATAGCATAGAACTCCTACAGATGTTGTTCTTGGTGGGATATGAACCCAGGACCCCAGCGCTTGCAGCTACAGTTCTAACTACCCTATGGACACCACCAATGACCTCCAAATGAAGAATGATATAATATAAAGAAAAAGTGGATTGCTATAAGTTGAAAAATATAAAGAAAAAGTTGACTGATGTAGAAGATACAGTTATACAAAGGTGTTGGAGAATTTAGGGATTGGGGGAATGATTAATTTAATATTTTATTATTAATGTCAACAAATCCACTCCTGTCTTTTGCATTGGATCATGTTTGTTTTCCAAAAATATCCGTTATGTAATTTCTGGCTACAGTGAACAGAATGTCCTATACCAACGTCCACGAATTCACTTCCCAGTATTTTGCTCCATGGTTTGCCATATGTCGACTCGTGACATAGTGGTTTATATTAAGCACATGTGTCAAGAGAAAGTAGGGCACTAGAGAAGAATGTAAACTGGAGCGTAATGAGAACAGCGTGTCCATACAAACATCAACGCAAAAATAAACACAATTACAGTACAGCAGGCCAATGCCAAGTCACCAATTAATCTGACAAGTTGTATACTATGTCCTGTCCCTTTGGAATGCATAGACCAGCGATCCCGTCTTATGACCCCTAGATATTGTCAAAAGTAAAGGGAAAGCGTGGGTATAGGGAACGTGAATATAAAATACAATTTTTATTAATTACTCGTTAAAATATTCCCTATACAGAATACTGTGCAAAAGTTTTAGGGAAGGATGGAATAAATGCTGCTGAGCAGACATACTTTCTTAAGTTGAAGTGTTAACAGCTTATTTTTATCAAATAACAAAATAATGCATTGGGAATGAAAGGAAGAGAAATCTAAATCACATCTATAGTTGGTACCAGTACCTTTTGCCTTTGTGCTTTTATTCTTTCATCCCCTTTTTCCAAGAACCATAACTTTTTTATTTTTCTGTCAATATGAGGATATGGCAAACTATAGTTTTGAATGACACCATTCATTTTGCCATGCTATGTACTGAAAATCTGGAAGAAAAATCAAGTTGGATGAAATGTTGAAAAAAATGCAATTCCGTTATTGTTTTTTGTTTTTACGGTGTTCATTGTGTGATAAAACTTACTTGGGAAAACATGATTGCTCAGGTCAGTAGGATTTACCAAACTTGCATAAATTTTTTAATTTTTATTTCAGTGATAAAAAAATATGAATTTTGTAAAATACATTTTTGTTTGCTTTATTACTCCATTTTCCCGAGATCTGTAAAAAAAATTTTCTGCGGATAAAGCCGAATGAGGACTGGTTTTTGTGTTGTGGGCTGAAATTTTTAATGATACCAGTGCACATACCATGTGTGAATCACTTTTTATTCCCCCTTCCACCACTCCCCAGGTGAAGTGCTAATTGGGATGCCCAACTGACCAATGGGATTAAAATGCTGTTCAGTGTCCAATTCCTCCCTTCCACCACTCCCCAGGTGAAGCACTAATTGGGATGCCCAACTGACCAATCGGATTAAAGGACAATGGGTTAAATTCAGGCGCCTGGGGTCAGTGACTTTCTCTTTCCCCCGGTTGACCCCTGGAAGTACCTTGAAAAAAATAGTATTGTAGCATATAGGAATTATTTTCTACTGTGGGGTACAGCCTGTAAGATGGGAGCTGGTGGGCACCACTCACTGCTCAATTTAAATGCCACTATCAAGGACTAAAAAATGCTCACCTTGTGAGCTATGCACCAAAGCACAGCAACATTAGGACTGCTGTCACTCAGATCCAGATTGTCAGATGGGTCCGGGGAAGAGCATATACAGGTGCTTCTCATAAAATTAGAATATCATCAAAAAGTTAATTTATTTCAGCTCTTCAATTAAAAAGTGAAACTCATATATTATATAGAGTCATTACAAACAGAGTGATCTGTGTTTATTTCTGTTAGTGTTGATGATTATGGCTTAAAGCCAATGAAAACCCAAAAGTCATTATCTCAGTAAATTAAGTAAATTAGAATAATTAACAAAAAACACCTGCAAAGGCTTCCTGAGCAATTAAGAAGGCCCCTAAGGGTACCGTTACACCTAGCGACTCACCAGCGATCTCGACCAGCGATATGACGCGGTCAGGATCGCTGGTGCATCGCTAGGTGGTCGCTAGTTAGCTGCCACACAGGCAGATCTCACTAGCGACATCGCTGGGGACGGGGATCGCTACTTACCTGTCAGATGCGGCGATCCTGCGTCCTCCCGCCCGGCTCCACGCGTCGCTCATCGTCACAGCAGGAAGCGCTGCAGGAAGTGGCCGACGAGGAATGGTCCAGGAGCTTCTCGTGTGATCAGCGATAACCAGCGGGGGAGCCGGTCGGAGGTAAGTATCACATGCAGCGATATCGCTAGCAATATCGCTGCAACGTCACAAAATCGGTGACTTTACAGCGATATCGCAGTGTGTAACGGGGGCTTTAGTCTGTTTCAGTTGGCTCCACAATCAGACTGCTGACTTGACAGATGTCCAGAAGGCAGTCATTGACACATTCCACAAGGAGGGTAAGCCACAAAAGGTCATTGCTAAAGAATCTGGCTGTTCACAGAGTGGTGTATCCAAGCATATTAATGGAAAGCTAAGTGGAAGGAAAAAGTGTGGTAGAAAAAGGTGCACAAGCAACCAGGATAACTGCAGCCTTGAAAGGATTGTAAAGAAAAGGCCATTCAAAAATTTGGGCTACATTCACAAGGAGTGGACTGCTGCTGGAGTCATTGCTTCAAGAGCCACCACACAGAGATGTATCTAGGACATGGGATACAAGTGTCACATTCCTTGTGTCAAGCCACTCATGATCAAAAGACAACGCCAGAAGCGTCTTACCTGGGCCAAGTAGAAAAAGAACTGGACTGTTGCTCAGTGATCCCAGGTGTTGTTTTGAGATAAAAGTAAATTTTGCATTTCATTTGGAAATCAAGGTCCGAGAGTCTGGAGGAAGAGTGTAGAGACACACAATCCAAGCTGCTGGAGATCTAGTGTGAAGTTTCCATAGTCAGTGATGGTTAGGGGAGCCATGTCATCTTCTGGTGTAGGTCCACTGTGTTTTATCAAGACCAAAGTCAGTGCAGTCGTCTACTAGGACATTTTAGAGCACTTCATGCTTCCCTCTGCCGACAAGCTTTTTGGAGCAGGACTTTGCACCTGTCCACACTGCCTAAAGTACCAATACCTGGTTTAAAAACAACACTATCACTGTGCTTGATTATCCAGCAAACTCACCTGACCTTAACCCCATAGATAATCTATGGGGTATTGTCAAGAGGAAGATGAGAGACACCAAACTGAACAATGCAGAAGAGCTAAAGGCTGCTATCAAAGCAACCTGGGCTTCCATAACACCTCAGCAGTGCCACAGGCTGATCGCCTCCATGCCACGCTGCATTGATGCAGTATTTGTTGCAAAAGGAGCCCCGACCAAGTGTTGAGGGCATTTACTGAACATACATTTCAGCACGCCAACGTTTCAGATTTTAAAATCCTTTTTCAAGCTGGTGTCATAAAGTATTCTAATTAACTAAGATAATGACGTTTGGGTTTTCATTGGCTGTAAGCCATAATCATCAACAGAAATAAACACGTGAAATAGATTACTCTGACTGTAATGACTCTATATAATATGAGTTTCACTTTTTGTATTGAAGTACTGAAATATATTAACTTTATGACGATATTCTAATTTTGTGAGACGTGCCTGTAACATCTTCCAACGCATTGTCCCTCATTGTCTTGGTATTCATAGAGTGCTGCTGTGCTTTGTTATACATATTTTGCAGTCGCCGCAGCTTACACCTATTCTCACTTAGGAGGTGTTGGTCAGGTTTTTTTGTATTGCTAATTTGGCGGGTGTGACTCCCTCTGCTCTGACACTGCAGTCCTCCTATTGACCTGCAGGTTTTCTCAGCCAATTCTACTTGCCCATTCAAATTGTAGGCTTGCAGCCCAGGAGAGACATGTTTGTCCATTATTGTAGGTTTTTTAGCCCGAAAGCAGCATGTAAAGTAGAATAGGGAAGGGTTATGGTCATAGGACCCATCAGAGAAGTGTCACCTTACCGTGGTTGATGGGCAAACATGAATTGGACAATTTATGCGCTAAGAACCTTCGCTTTTTTTGTAAGTACATCTTGCTGAGGGACAATGCAGTTGGAAGTTGTTATTTCCATTGACATTATATGTCTTGGCATTCACAGAGTGCTGCTGTACTTTTTATACATAGATATATATGGGATAGATAGATAGATAGATAGATAGATAGATAGATAGATAGATAGATAGATAGATAACAATGAATCAGTTATAGCACATCACATGGTGGATCTCTACATGTGAACAGTGAAGTTACTTCCAAGACACTGCTGGATCAGATAGATGGCCTTCCTCAAGCTGCTGTGGTGTAAAATGTTTGCACAGTAGAAGGGTCGTCTTAGTGCAAAATCTTCAAGTGGGGTGATGTACTCTCAACAGGGTGAGACTGGATTGGCCTGACATGTTATTATTACATCGAGGGCTGGAAAAAATGAGGCCTGTGCTTAGTAATGAATGCGAAGAATGCGGATGTGATACTCACAATATATATAAGAGGCTGACATTGCAGGGCATCCACCATCTGGGAGCAATAATGCAGTGAATAGCACGGCTGAGTGATGTACACTGCTGTGTAACAAGAGGTCTCTATGGGCCGGCGATTTTCACCTCGCTGACCTGTATCATCACAATGACTATCAATATAAATGCACCAAATAAAGAGAACCCCAGTGGCCGCTAATTCAAACCATGACAGGGCGCAGCCAGAGGTTAAATTGATACATTTTATATAGATCCGTGCTCCCCATGTAGCTTATTAAATCTGTAGACCGGTAGTGCTGGATACAATGATGCCGCCACTCTCTTTTCAAGTGTAGTAAACCTTACTGACTTACTTATTAAAAGGAGACTTAGTGAAGACTTTATCGTAATAGCAACTGTAGATCAGTTACAAAGATCTGTTTTTGTTCTATTCGATATATATAATTAATTTCCAATTATAGATAATATGCAGATAAATGGTATATATACAGTATATACTGTATATATTAAACCTATGCATGTAGTGTAAAATGATCCAGATGTTGAAAGCATATCAATCTTAGCACTTGGATTATTATATTTTTGTACCATTCACAAGATATCATAAGACACCATGGAGAAAATGTATCATTGTGTTTGCCTGAAATTGCTGTACAGTACAGGTAGTAATTTTTTATTGTTGTACATGCCTAAACCAAGTTTATCAGTGTTTTACACCAATTATAACACTTTTTTTAGTACATGGGCCAAAATACAAAAATGCAGAGAAAAATGATCATGGTTCCTTTTTGCCATGAAATATTTATAATTGCATGCCTACACAAAACACTAAAAAAAATCACATATTCTTGACAGGTTGTTGCTGTCTCAAAAAAAATGTTGCATTGAATGCAAGGCCTGGCTTGCCCCAAAGTTACATGCACCCCAATAAGCTTTTCAAGCCAAATACTGGGTGCCCACCGGAAAATCCACTTCACGTTATTCATTTTGTACTCCCATTCCGTTTTCTTATGCATTGGCTGCAAGGCCTGCCCTGCTGACAAGTCATCTGCACCCCAATATGCCTTTGAACCCAGGTACTGGATGGGCCCGGGAAAATCCACTTCACATTATTCATTTTGTACTCCCATTCTGTTTTCTTATGCATTGACTGCAAGGCCTGCCCTGCTACCAACTCATATGCACCCCAAGAACCCCAATCCCCCCTTAGAAGAAACAAGTAGGAGGGCCTCTTAACAAAAAATGTCCCATTTAAAAGGAGGGGGTCTCCTAGACTTGTAATGACCATACACTAAGTGTTTTGAGCTGACAAACATTTTCCCCTGTTGGGTACATCTCAACCTTTTCCATAACAAGTGTTTAACGCCCAGCAAAACCCCCCACCCTTGTTAGGATTTCGACACTTGCTGTAGCAGCACGGAACAGGTTAACGCTGGTGATCTAGTGGCGGTGGATGATGAGACTTGGAGGAAGGCCTGATTAACCCCTTCACCCCTAACCTGTTCATGACCAGGCCAATTTTTACAATTCTGACCACTGTCCCTTTATGAGGTCATAACTCTGGAACGCTTCTATGGATCCCGGTGATTCTGACACTGTTTTCTCGAGACATATTGTACTTCATGATAGTGGTAAAATTTCATTCAAATAACTTGCGTTTATTTGTGAAAAAAATGGAAATTTGGCGAAAATTTTGAAAATTTCGCAATTTTCCAACTTTGAATTTTTATGCCCTTAAATCACAGAGATACGGCACACAAAAAACTTGATAAGTAACATTTCCCACATGTTTACTTTACACCAGCACAATTTTGGAACCAAAATTTTTTTTTGTTAGGAAGTTATAAGGGTTAAAAATTGACCAGCAATTTCTCATTTTTGCAACACCATTTTATTTTTACGGACCACATCACATTTGAACCCACTTTGAGGGGTCTATATGATAGAAAATACCCAAAAGTGACACCATTCTAAAAAACTGCACCCCATTAGGTGCTCAAAACCACATTCAAGAAGTTTATTAACCCTTCAGGTGCGTCACAGGCATTTTTTTGAATATTTAAAAAAAAAATGAATATCTAACTTTTTTTCACAAAAAAAATACTTCAGGTTCAATTTTTTTTATTTTACCAAGGGTAACAGGACAAATGGACTGCAAAAGTTATTGTGCAATTTGTCCTGAGTACGCTGATACCTGATATGTTGGGGGGAACCACTGTTTCGGCGCATGGCAGAGCTCAGAAGGGAAGGAGCGCCGTTTGACTTTTTCAATGCAAAATTGGCTGGAATTCAGATCGGACGCCATGTCACGTTTGGATAGCCCCTGATGTACCTAAACAGTGGAAACCCCCCACAAGTGACCCCATTTTGGAAACTAGACCCCCCAAGGAACTTATCTAGATAAGTGGTGAGAACGTGGAACCCACAAGGGCTTCACAGAAGTTTATAACGTACAGCGGTACAATTAAAAAATCATATTTTTTCCACAAAAATTATCTTTTCACCCCCAATTTTTATTTTCCCAAGGGTAAAAGGACCCTAAAAGTTATTGTGCCATTTGTTCTGAGTACGCTGATATCCCACATGTGGGGGTAAACCACTATTTGGGCGCATGGCAGAGCTCGGAAGGGAAGCAGCGCCATTTGACGTTTTTGGCTGGAATTGAGATCGGACACCATGTCGCGATTGGAAAACCCCTGATGTACCAAAACAGTGGAAACCCCCCACAAATGACACCATTTTGGAAACTAGACCCCCCAAGGAACTTATCTAGATGTGTGGTGAGAACTTTGAACCCCCAAGGGCTGTATAACATACAGCCGTACAATTAAAAAATCATATTTTTTCCACAAAAATGATCTTTTCACCCTCAATTCTTATTTTTCCAAGGGTAACAGGACCCTAAAAGTTATTGTGCAATTTGTCCTGAGTACCCTGATACCCCACATGAGGGGGTAAACCACTATTTGAGTGCATGGCAGAGCTCGGAAGGGAAGCAGCACCATTTGACATTTTTGGCTGGAATTGAGATCTGACACCATGTCGCGTTTGGAAAGCCCCTGATGTACCAAAACAGTGGAAACCCCCCACAAATGACACCATTTTGGAAACTAGACCCCCAAGGAACTTATCTAGATGTGTGGTGAGCACTTTGACCCCTCCAGTGCTTCACAGAAGTTTAAAACGCCCGTGCGTGAAAATAAAAAATTCGTATTTTTTTCCACAAACATGATCTTTTAGTCAACAATTTTTTGATTTTCCCAAGGGTACCAGGAGAAATTGGACCCCAAAAGTTGTTGTCCAATTTGTCCTGAGTACGCTGATACCCCATATGTGGGAGAAAACTACTGTATTGGCACATGTCGGGGCTCGGAAGGGAAGTAGTGACGTTTTGGAATGCAGACTTTGATGGAATGGTCTGCGGGTGTCATGTTGTCTTTGGAGAGCCCCTAATGTACCTAAACAGTGGAAACCCCCCACAAATGACCCCATTTTGGAAACTAGACCCCCTAAGGAACTTATTTAGATGTGTGGTTAGCACTTTGAACCCCCAAAGGCTTCACAGAATTTTATAGTGCCCGGGCATGAAAATAAAAAAATCGTATTTTTTCCACAAACATGATCAATTAGTCCCCAATTTTTTTATTTTCCCAAGGGTAACAGGAGAAATTGAACACCAAAAGTTGTTGTCTAATTTGTCCTGAGTACGCTGATACCCCATATGTGGGAGAAAACTACTGTATGGGCACACGTCGGGGTTCGGAAGGGAAGTAGTGACATTTTGGAATGCAGACTTTGATGGAATGGTCTGCCGGTGTCATGTGCGTTTGGAGAGCCCCTAATCTACCTAAACTATTGAAACTCCCCACAAGTGACCCCATTTTGGACACTAGACCCCCCACGGAACTTATCTAGATGTGTGGTGAGCACTTTGAACCCCCAAGTGCTTCACAGAATATATAATGCCTGGGCGTGAAAATAAAAAAAACATGATATTTTTGCCCCCAATTTTTTATTTTCCTAACGGTAACAGGAGAAATTGGACCCCAAAAGTTGTTTTGCAATTTGTCCTGAGTAGGCTGATACCCTACATGTGGGGGTAAAACACTGTTTGGGCGCATGGCAGAGCTTGGAAGGGAAGGAGCACCATTTGACTTTTTCAACTCAGAATTGGCTGGAATTGAGATCAGACGCCATGTTGCATTTGGAGAGCACCTGATGTGCCCAAACAGTGGAAACCCCCAATTCTAACTTCAACCCTAACGCCAACACACCCCTAACCCTAATCTCAGCCCTAACCCTAACCCTAGCCCTAACCCTAACTCTAGCCCTAACCCTAGCCCTAACCCTAACCCTGGCCCTAACCCTAGCCCTAGCCCTAACCCTAATGGGAAAATGGAAATAAATACATTTTCTTTTAATTTTATTATTTTTCCCTTACTAAGGGGGTGATAACGGGGGGTTTGATTTACTATTTATGGCGGTATTTATTTTTGGCGGCTGTCACACGCTAAAAGACGCTTTTTATTGTAAAAATAGTTTTTGCATCGCCACATATTGAGAGCTATAATTTTTCCATATTTTGACTCATATGAGGTCTTATTTTTTGCGGGACGAGTTGACGTTTTTATTGGTACCATTTTCAGACACGTGACATTTTATAATCGCTTTTTATTCCGATTTTTGGGACGCAGAATGAACAAAAACCAGCGTTTCATGAATATCTTTTGGGGGGGTGCGTTTACACCGTTCCGCGTGCGGTAAAATTGATAAAGCGGTTTTATTCTTCGGGTCAGTACGGTTACAGCGATACCTCATTTAGGTCTTTTTTTTATGTTTTGTCGGTTTTATGCAATGAAAACTATTTTATATAAAAAATAATTATTTTTGTATCACTTTATTCCGCAAGCTATAACTTTTTTATTTTTTTGCTGACAATGCTGTATGGTGGCTCGTTTTTTGCGGGACAAGATGATGTTTTCAGCGGTACCATGGCTATTTATATGTGTCTTTTTGATCGCGCGTTATTGCACTTTTTGTTTGGCGGTATGATAATAAATCATTATTTTTTGCTTCGTTTTTTATTTTTATTTTTTAAGGGTTCGCTAAAGGGGTCAACTAATAGGATAGTTTTATAGGGCAGGTTGTTACGGAGGCGGCGATACCTAATATGTGTACTTTTATTGTTTTGTTTTTTTTTTATGTAAAAAAAATGGATTTATTGGGGGAATATTTTTTTTTTTTGTCTAACTTATTTGGCAATTTTTTTTTTAATTATTTTAACCCTTTTTTTTTTTTTTTTTTTTAACTTTATTACATAGTCCCAGGTGGGACATCACTGTCCTGTGACAGATCGCTGATCTGTCACATCACAGATCGATGTGACAGATCAGCAATCTGTCACAGGCAGTTCTGCAGACTTCCTCATGCCTGCGCTTTGCAGGCACTGAGGAAGTTAGCTCCCTACAGGCCCCCGAAGGCCCCCGTTGCCATCTTGGATTCGGGGGCCTGTAGGGAAAGAGACCCCCGCAGCAGCGCTGCACATTGCGCTGCCGTGGGGGGCTCAGGGAAGCACGGAGGGAGCCTCCTCCCTGCCGATGCTTCCCTTTAACCCCCCTGTACACAAGGGGTTAACGTGTCGGGGCGGTCCGTGACCGCCCCTGACACATAGTGCCGGGTGTCAGCTGTGATAATCAGCTGACACCCGGCCGCGATCAGCGGCGCTCACCACGTGGGCGCCGCTGATCGCGGTAGACGTACTATCCCGTCCATGGGCATAGGGGCCCGGGTCCCATGGACGGGATAGTACGTCTGATGTCAGGAAGGGGTTAAAAAATAGGCCCAATTTCTAGGAGTGGGTCTCCTAGACTTGGAATGCCCATACACTTAGTGTATGGGCTGGCAAACATTTCCCCTGTGGGGTACACCTCAACCTTACTCAGAGCAAGTATTTTACGCACAGCTTATCTACCCACCCTTGTTAATAATTCGACACTGGCTGTAGCTGCACGGAACATGTAAACCCTTTTGATCTACTGTAGTGGCGGTGGATGATGAGACTTGGAGGAAGGCCTGATTAAAAAATAGGCCCAATTTATGGGAGCAGGTCTCCTAGACTTGGAATGCCCATACACTTATTGTATGGGCTAGCAAACATTTCCCCTTTGAGGTGTACATATTTTTTGCATTTTGGTGATGGACATCATAACACCCTTGCCAAAACATAGAGTGGCCGGAGCATGACTGAATACGTTCACCCTGGTATTCAAGTGGTGGTGGACGGTGAGGATGAGGAGAAGGAGAACACCAAATAGCCAAAATCAGGAAGCGTATATCCATGTTTGTGTAGAGGTGCATGGGAATACACATCCAAAATAACACAACATTGGAGTTTATGCTTCGCTGTCATCATTTTGTGGTGTCGAGAAGTCAGGCCCAATCCATCCCTTGTTCATTTTTATAAGAGTCAGCCTGTCTTCATTTTCCATAGAAAGGCGAATGCGCTTATCTGTGATAATGCCACCAGCAGCACTGAAAACCCGCACGGACAAAACGCTAGCGTCAGGGGAGGCCAGGACCTCCAAGGCGTTGAGAGCAAGCTCATGCCACATGTCCAGCTTGGATACCCAATAATTAAAAGGCACAGAGGAATCACGGAAGACATTGGTACGGTCAGCAAGGTACTCCCTCAGCATCTTATAGAAGATTGCATTCCTTGTGAGATTACCCCGCTCCTCAGTGCATGGGCGATGGGAGGGTCTTAGAAAACTGTCCCAGAACTTTTCCAGTGTTCCCCTGCCTCTGCTGGAGTGGACTTGTGTCTGTCTCGCCTGTCCTGCAAGGTTGGCCAACGAACTGTTATCTCTGCCACCAGCGTTTTGAGATGGGAATTTTTTAATAATTCTACAAACAATGGCCCTATGGTACTGCACAATTTTGGTACACCTGTCTGCCTCTGGAACAAGAGATTTAAAGTTATCCTTGTACCGTGGGTCTAAAAGTGTCACTAGCCAGTAATGACTGGTACCCAATTGTGATGGACTCAGCTTCTGCTGAGCCGATTTTTTGAGTGGACCCTCTCGGCCTGGCACCCACCCACCTAGGGCGAGCTGACCTAGTGAGGAACCACCCCTATACAGGGAGCGTCAGGGGCAAGACCAAGGGGGTGAGCCACTACGACTGCTGGGACCAGACGGCCAGCTCGAGGAGACACTAGTGAGTGTCTGGCAGCAGGATGAGCAGGATGCAAAACAAAAAGCGAGGACACTGGGTTTCTTCAATAAACGTGGTTTCAAGCTTTAATCAGGTGCAAGGCATAAACAGTGAAACACAGCAAAGTGCATGCAAGGGCATGCCAAATGTTCAAGGCATAGCACGTGCTAGAAAACATACCAGGGTCCAAGGCAGGGTACGTGCTATGAGACACAACAGGGTTTCAATTAAGGATGCGTGCTAAGAGACACGCCAGGGTCCAAGATAGGGTGCGTGCTAGGAGACACACCAGAGTTCAAGATAGGATGCGTGCTAGGAGACACGCCAGAGTTCAAGACAGGGTGCATGCTAGGAGCCACGCCAGGTTTCAAGGCAGGGTGCGTGCTAGGAGCCATGCCAGGGTTCGAGGCAGGGTGCTTGCTAGGAGCCACGCCAGGGTTCGATGCAGGGTGCGTGCTAGAGGGCACGACAGGGTAAAGGCTAGGACCTGTATGTGCAAGATGGGCACGACACGGTAAATGGCAAGACCTGCGCGTACTTTAGAGAAGCACGGGGAGGAATGCCAAGAAGCAGGCTAGGGCCTGCGCGTGCTTTAGAGAGCACGCAAAGCACAGTGCACAGACAGCGTGGGTGCAAGGAAGCGCAAAGGGCACGGCTGGGGCACTGGCTAGCTGGTCGGGCTGCGGCACAGACAGGCGGGCAAGACTGAGGCGAATCTGGCTGAGGCATAACAGGCGACACAGCTGTCACTGGCCGACGAGCACGGCTGAGGCACAAGCAGGCGGGCACGGCTTAGGGCGGGCACGGCTGAGGCACAAACAGGAGGCTAGGAAGGCCAGGCGCGTGCAAAGGGCACGCGAAGAAACAAGGCGAGGCAAGGTGAGAAACAAATCAAGGCAAGGCAAGGTACAGAGCAAGGAGCGAAACGTAGGCAGAAACACAGTGTCAGGTCATATCGGGTATAGAGCTAGCAGCGGAGCGTAGGTCGAAGCCCAGAGCCGGGTCAAGGTAGAGCCTTGAGACTAGCCTGGAAATGTGCAAGAGAGCACCATAGGTCAGAGAGCAGAGATGGTGCATGTGCCAGGAGGCACACCAGAGCACCAGGCAGAGAGCAGGGCTAGCAGCTGAGCGTAGGCCGAAGCCCAGAGCCGGGTCAAGGAAGAACCTTGAGACTAGCCTGGAAATGTGCTTGAGAAGCACCATAGGTCAGAGAGCAGAGGATTGGTGCGTGTGCCAGGAGGAACAGCAGAGCACCATAGGTAAGAGAGGAGGAATGGTGCGTGTGCCAGGAGGCACAACGGAGCACCATAGGTAAGAGAGGAGGAATGGTGCATGTGCCAGTAGGCACAACAGAGCACCCTAGGTCAGAACAAGGAAGACCAAGCAGAAACAGGGAAGCGGAAGCAGTACAAGGAAAGCACAGCATAGACAAAACATGGCAAAGCAGGCAAAGGCAGAGAACACAGGAAGTACTACAAGTCCAAGCATGACAGAGACAAAACATGGCACAAAGGACAACACAAGACATGGCACAGGACTAGAGGCAGAGTACAAGCACAGAGCGTGTGCAGAGACGCACAACAGGGCAAAGTGCAGGGTCACAGAATACGGAGAGCGACCGAGCAGACCAAGCAGCCATGTAGGGAAGCAACACGATACTCAGGCGCCGACCATAGGAAGGGGCAGTCTGATATAGCACCATAGCACCTGCACTTCCGGGTCAGAACCAGGGAAGGACTTCCGGTTCAGTTCCTCCAGGATCATAGAGAGCATTGCTAGATCAGACTGGGCTGGACCATAGAGAAGGTCACATGATCAGGGGCTCCAGAAACACTGAGAGGTTAGCTGGGTCAGACAGTGCTGGAACATAGGAAAGGTCACACGATCAGGGGCAGGACCACAGAGACAACCACAGCAGGCAGAGCAGAGACGGGCGCGCACACAGCAACGGCGTGCAGTCATGAGGTACGCGTGCGCCTACACACTGCTCCAAGAGTCACGCAGCACAGCAGTCATGAGGTGCGCAGGCACACTGCTCCAGGGATCTTGCAGCATAGCAGACATGAGGTGCGCGTGCACACTGCTCCGGGAATCTTGCAGCATAGCAGACATGAGGTGCACGTGCACACTGCTCTGGGGATCTTGCAGCATAGCAGACATGAGGTGCGCGTGCACACTGCTCCTGGGATCTTGCAGCATAGCAGACATAGCGGGCATGACACTAATATTTTGACAATACAAGTTTCACGTGAAAGGCAGCACAGCATAAAGTCAGTCATGCGTGCTAGACTGGTAACAGGCAAGCCTTCTGTGTCCTCACCAACAGGACGACTGACCAAGGAGCCCTCCTCCTCCTCTTCTTCCCTGTCCTCAGGCCATCCATGCTGAACAGACGGTATTACGATTGTGGTTGTAGTCCCGTCTATAGCGCATGAAAGTAGCTCCTGTTCTTCCTCCTCCTCCTCTTCCTCATTGTCAACCAATCCATGTTGTGTTGAAATGAGGCTGGGCTGTGTGTAATCACCCTGTATGGTTCCTTGATCCATGTCCTTGTGCTCCGCATGCAATGCCTCCTCTTTCATTGTGAGCAGAGAGCTTTTCAGAATGCAGATGAGCAGGATGGTGACACTAATTATGGCGTCATCGCCGCTCACCATCTTGGTGGACTCCTCAAAGTTTTGGAGGATGCTACATTTGTCTGACATCCATGTCCACTCCTGAGGTCTTATGTGTGGACTCAAACCTGAATAACAACGGACTTGTTGTTGGTATTCAACAACTGCCCACTTCTGCTCACAAATCCTTTCTAACATATGCAGTGTAGAGTTCCAACACGTGGGGACATCACACACCAGTCGGTGAGCCGGAATCTGAAATCGCTACTGAAGCACGGCAAGCGCGGCTGAAGCTGTACCTGACTTTCTAAAATGTGCACACAGGCGGCGTACTTTAACCAGCAGATCCGGCAGCTCCGGATAGCTTTTTAGAAAACTTTGAACAAGAAGTTCAGCACATGGGCCAGGCATGGTACATGTGTCAATTCGCCTTGCCTCAAAGCCACCACCAGGTTCCTGCCATTGTCACACACAACCATGCCTGGCTGGAGATTCAGCGGTGTCAGCCACACATCTACCTGCTCTTTCAGAGCTGTCAACAACTCTTCAGCATTGTGCGGTTTGTCACCTAAGCAAATTAGCTTCAGCACAGCCTGTTGCCGCTTTGCTTTAGCAGTGCTGCAGTGCTTCCAGCTTGTGACTGATGTGCTCATTTTGGACACGGAGGCTGAAGAGGAGAAGGAGGAGGTTCAGGAGCTGTACACAGTGGGGTCAACCCTGATTGACATAGGGCCCGCCATCCTTGGCGTCGGGAGGACGTGTTCCATCCCAAGGTATGACTGGGTCCCGGCTTCCACTATGTTAGCCCAGTGTGCCATCAGCGAGATGTACAGTCCCTGGCCACAAGCACTTGTTCACGTGTCCATGGTTAGGTGTACTTTCCCAGTAACTGCATTGTTGAGGGCACGGGTAATGTTGTGGGACACGTGCTAGTGTAATGCCGGGATGGCACAGCGGGAGAAATAGTGGCGGCTGGGGACAGAGTACCTTGGGACAGCCACCGCCATCAGGTTGCAGAAAACTTCTGTCTCCCTGAGCCTAAAAGGCAACATTTCGACCGCAAGCAGAGAAATATGAGAATTGAGTACTGTGGCCTGTGGGGCATTGGCTGCGTATTTCCACTTACGTTCCAATGACTGGGGTATTGACAACTGAAGGCTGCGCTGAGACAAGGACGTGGACATGCTTGATGATGGTGCTATTTGACTGTGGGCAATGGCAGGTGCAGGGCAGGAGGCATCGTCGCATGCACCGTGAACAGGGGATTGGCTTGCACGCACAAAGCTGTGGTGTCATCCGCAGACACTGTTGCTGCAGCATGGGGTTGGGCCCACAAAGTTGGGTGCTTTTCTGCCATGTGCCTGATCATGCTGGTGGTGGTAAGGCTGGTAGTTTTGCTACCCCTGCTGATGCTGGTATGACAGGTGTTGCAAATGGCCTGTTTGGGGTTATCGGCTTTAAAAAATAACCAGACTCGGGAAGACCTAACAGTTGGACTGGCAACTTCCGTCAGGTTGGTGTTACGGGGAACGGTTGCATGCCTTCTGTCTGCAGCCACCACACTGCTTCTTCCAGCCTGAAGTGGTGCAATGCCTATCTCCCCCTGTGTGCTGCTGTCCTCGCTCTGCATGTCCTCCTGCCAGGTTGGGTCTGTTACTACATCATCCACCACCTCATCTTCCACTTCCCCACCCTGGTCATCCTCCTGTCTTTCTGGCAATTTTGTCTCATCATCGTCCACCTCTTGTGACTGTGGCTGCTCAAAGATTTGTTGATTGCTACATGGAATATCATCTTGCCCCGCTTCAAGTGGACCGGGCGAGAGGCACGAATCTCCAAATGGAAAACTGAACAACTCTTCGGAGTGTCCGAGTGTGGGATCAGCTGTCTCAGGGCACTCAGCATGGTGGGAGGAAGGAGGATCAGGGTCAGGAATATGCGGTCCAGATTCACGGCTACTGTGACTTGACCGTGTTGAAGACAGGGTGCTGGTTGTGGTGGAAAAGTAACTGGAAGTACTGTATTATCCACTATCCAACCAAAAACCTTTTCACACTGCTTGGGCTTCAATAGTGCTGTCTTGCCGCAGTCCCCTAGAACTTCGGACACTAAGGTCCAGCGAGATGATGTGGGTGTTTTTGGTGGGCCAATTTTAGCTTGCCCACGACCTCAGCCTGCACCCTTGCCACGCACCTTGCCCATTGTAAATGGACTATAATATTATACACATTGAAAACCACACTTTTACCTATCTGGACTTTAGGTAAAAATGATTTTTGCCTTATCAGATTTAATAAGTACGTGAACAGACTGCAAAAAAAAACCCCCTATGTTTTGGCCTAACCTGGGCAAACTTTGAGCACGCACGGATATCAGCTGGCACGACGATACCACTACAACAAATGTGTGCCCCAGCACAGATATCAGCTGGTACGGCGATACCACTACAACAAATGTGTGTCCTGTTTTTTGGGGGGGCTAACTAATGCTGTATCTAAGTACTGTGACACCCAGGACAAAAAAGTTAAACCGGCCTAAAGTGGCCAAACTTTGAGCACGCACAGATATCAGCTGGCAGGGTGATACCACTACGACAAATGTGTGCCCTTTTTTAAATTTTTGGGCCAACTTGTGCTGTATATCAGTACTGTGACACCCAGGACAAAAAAAGAAAACTGCCGTAAATGGGCCAAACTTTGAGCACGCACAGATATTAGCTGGCATGGAGATACCACACCGAAAAATGTGTGGCCTGTAATTTTTTTTTTTTTTTTGCTAACTACTGCTGTATATAAGTACAGTGACACCCAGGCCAAAAAAAGGAAAATCAGCCTAAACTGGCCAAACTTTGAGCATGCACAGATATCAGCAGGCACGGTGATACCACTACGACAAATGTGCGCCCTGTTCTTTTTTATTTTTGGGTTAAATAGTGCTGTTTATAAGTACAGTTTCACCCAGGACAAAAAAAAGAAAACCGGCCTAAACTGGCCAAACGTTGAGCACGCACAGATATAAGCTGCACGGAGATACCACACCGAAAAATGTGCGGCCTGTAGTTTTTTTTAGTTTTTTGCCAAATACTGTTGTATGTCAGTACAGTGACACCCACGACAAAAAAAGAAACCCGTCGTAAACTGGCTAAACTTTGAGGACGCATAGATATGAGCTGGCACGGAGATACCACTACGACAAATGTGTTTTTTTTTGTTTCTTTTTCTTGGCTAAATAGTGGTGTATATAAGCACAGTTTCACCCAGGACAAAAAAAGAAAACCGGCCTAAACTGGCCAAACTTTGGGCACACACAGATATGAGCTGGCACGAAGATACCACTTCGACAAATGTGTTTTTTTGCTTCTTTTTTTTGGTTAAATAGTGCTGTATATAAGCACAGTTTCACCCAGGACAAAAAAAGAAAAATGTAGTAAACTGGTCAAACTTTGAGCATGCACAGATATGAGCTGGCACGGAGATACCACAGCAAACAAGGTGTGGCCTGTATTCCAATTACACCTGGGGCTAGCTATATACAGCCAATATATCCTACATGTAGCAGCAGCACCAGAACACAGTGTTAGGGATGGCGGAACACACCAAATTATAAAATAATAATGGGTGCGTTCGCAGCCCGGGGTCCACCGTGCAGAGGTGGTACACTGCTGCTAGGTAATGGCGGGAGAATAAAGCGGTGTGAAAACAGTCACACGTGGGTTATGTCACCCCATGTGAACAGGAGCGAACTCTGTTAATTCACAGAGCCGCACTACCGCTGAACGTGGATGCCGAAGCCTGTTTAGCTCACAGAGCCCGGCTAAAGAGCGCACAGCAAGGACACGGGGTTAGAGTCCCTCTAGGCCCACTGAGTGCGCAGCGTCGCTGCCACGAGCGCCGCTATAGACGCTGGCTAAGGAGTATGAAGCACGTGCACTGAAGTGTGCCGAGTCACCAATGACAAGTACTGCTTGACGCAGACTCTGACCTACCTACACCTAAGCCTGGGTGCTAGCAGGCTAGGCTGCACAACACATGCGTACCAAGGGTAGGGGTTTCATAATGAGTCAGTCACCAGAGACATTCATACGTGCATACACCACTCACTCCTTATAGTCTGAAAATACAGTCTATCCTAGCGCATGGCCGAGCAGCCATGCAAACCTTTTATAGCCGCAAGCGTCCGGGACCTTCCTGGCTTCTCAGATGGACCAATCCGAACAGGAGCAGGACCTGAGCATGGGAGATCGCTTCACGGGCATGCTCAGTGGCCCGACATGAGGACTTAGTCCCTGGAGAATCTCGCTGCTGAGCAGCATGCATTGCCATAGCTGGGCCAGAGGTGGCAGCAGCAAGCAAACCCACGGAGCTGGTCTGGGCAGAGCGCTGGGACCGATGAATTTGCTGAGCAACCTCCTCCGTGGCTGGAGAAGAATGGGAGACCGCCGGAAGCAAGGCTCGGGATTCCCGCTGTTCAGTGACAGGAACCCGACGCCTAACACACAGGAATGAATGGACCCTCTTGATTTATGCAATGATCTATATACACACATATAGTGCCTGCAGGCCTTGCACTGATGTGTATAGAGCGACGTACACTACCCTGCCTACCTAACAACGGAACCTATATACTCTGGAATTAGTCCTTAGAAGGACTGTTGGTTTAGCTGGATTTGAGTAGTTTAGGATGGTAGACCCCACACTAACTAATAAATTCCCAATTCTGACCCTCTCGGCCGCAGCTCTCCCTACACTATCTCAATCCAGAGCTGAATGAGCAGGGCGGCGTCCGGTCTATTATACCCTGATGATGCTCTTCGGCCAGCCAATCACTTTACGACCACAACAAAGATGGCTGCGGCGTTTCATTGCCTGGCAGACAATCCATGCATCGTGATTGGGTCTGTAAAGTCCGCCAAAAAAGCTGGGTGTAGACCCAAGTTCCCGCCGAGTAATCCCGGAAATGCTCGGTGCTCGCCGAGGACACCGAGTACCGTGATACTCGGGCGAGTAACGAGTAGTGTCAAACACGTTCGCTCATAACTAGTTGCCACCATTTTTATTTGCATAAAAGCATTGAAATTTGCACAAAAAATTTACATTAAAAGGATCCTCCAAAACTATAATAAAATGGCCCCTGTCACGTAAATCAAACAATAGCCTATCCTGGTCATGTGTCAGGAGGGCCTGCAACCTCAAAAGATACTGCTCCTCCTGAGATCTTTGTCTCAACTGTCAGAAAACCAGTATTATATGCACACAGACCAGAACTGCCAAATAAGTATGTGATAAGAGAAGACATAAATCTTTTCCTTGTTTGACCAAGTACAGAGAATTGAGACTGGAGATAAAAATCCTTTTGTGCTCAGTCAGCCAAGTAGAAGATTTGATTCTTCTCCTGTCAAAGACATCTCCAGCAACTCTAGCATGTGTGCTTGCAATCTTGCTCCTGTCTCAGAAGCAGTGTTTCTTCAGACTACAGCAGGTCCTGACACATGATTAGGATGGGTTGCTGTTGGATTTATGTGATACGGGCCGTTTTATTACATTCTTGGAGAACCCTTTTCAATGTGCCACATTTGACACATTGATCTCCTGCTCTTTTTTTAATATTAGAAAATGTTCCAAATAATATGCATAAAAAGTAGCAAATTGCCCTAAATTTTGCATTGAATTGTAAAATTTGACTCAATGGCCTCAGGCTCTCATCTGTCTTCTTTAAGAAGTTACACTAATGCAATTTTCACCAAATTTTTAGTTTTATTCAAAATTGATAAATGTAGACAGGTGCATCCTAAGGCTATGCCTACATCTAGACTTTGCTGGGGTGGTTTATCGCTAGCGATAACAAGCAGTGAAATTATTGTTGCCTGTTGCAGAGAAAAATTAAAAATTAATGAAGATATCTCCAGAGAGGTGATATATCAACCTCACATTGACTATATTGGATTAATTGGGGAAGCGAGAAACAAAATATAACTGGGGATGTGAGATAGCTGACACTTCATCTTCAATTGAAGTACTGACTTCCTGCAGTGACCAGGTAATTACAACAGAGATCTACACTGGGAACTAGCCACCCAACTGGGATTCATTTATTCAGAGGCAGAAAAGTATAGGGGCTTCATCTGTTCAAATAAATCAGTTTCCTCTGTTCAAGGATTTTTCATTTTGGAGCCAGTGGTCAGTGATGAATATTCGGTCTGCATCAATCTTATATTCATGGGAGAAATATTTTTGGCGTTGTAGCGAAGAGATAGACATAATGCATTCACTCACATCATTCTAACCCCCCAAATTAATATTGATTTGATGGGTGTTGCTATTCAAGACATGTTACATCTCTATAGAGGTAAAGGTAAAATTGCAATAAGAAACATGATGACAATATCTACTGTCTGGGACCTCCAGAGGCAAAGATATTCTAAGAGTTGGGGATTTTGAAATTTGCTAAAATACCTAGCACATCCCACAACCAGCCCCAATATGAGCTCACCAAGGAGTGGTATGTGGGCATAAACTTGATCTAATAAAAAATAGAGTTTGGGGTTCTTTCATTCTTCATTTCTGGAGGACATAGTTCATGTGAGAACGTTCTATTTTCAGAATCGCAGTGCTTCACTCCATAAAGATAAGAGCCATTCCTGCAACATCAAGTTTAGTACTGCTTTGTAAACCACACCTCTGAAGCCTCTACTGTGATAGGCAGCTCACTGTCTATGAACTTTGTATACAGAGAGCCTGGTGTGGGAGGGGTTAGCTTTCTCGACTCTGCTTCATTCTATATCTAAGAAACTCTGATTATGTCACAATTGCAGCACCCAGTAACCTAAGCAAATCATCATTGGTTCTCTGTTTTTACCTATGTAGAGGTGCGGGCCGAGCTGGGGGGGTGGTCCCTCATCATACCGCGCAGAGGCGAACAGAGACAAGTAGAGGCCGTTTTCGGGTACAATAGGTCCAAGTTTATTTGCTCGCTGTCCGCCTGACAGCCTCACAGCACTCCGCAATTCCCTTCAAGGCTCACCGGTTACAATACTCCACAGAACACCATACTTTCACCAGGGACGTGTATATACGTCCCGTCCCCCTTCACTCTTGTTGACGCTTTTGACAGGTCCGTCACTGTGGCCGCCTTAGGCCTGTAAACCAACAGTAATTTCACTGGTCACAACGTCTTCCTTAAAACGGTATCCGTAACCTCTGTGTCTCATCAAAATAACTTCTGTGTCTCGTCTATATTGCGGTATTCCTGTCAGGACCACCCCCTGACGTTCTCTCTCCTCAGTCCCCCTGGTTTGGTTTTCCTCACAGCGCACAAACTGTCATAGTCCTCCTGTCACTGGAGCTCCCCCTGGGGACTGGAACCTTCTGGAACCCTCCCTCAGTATTTATATCTCTCCCGGTCCCCTGTCACTGTAACTCCGCCCCCCATGACCAACGGTCTCTAAAGCCCTAAGCTGATGTCAAGTCCTTTGCTCAAACTCCTCCCTGCCATCTAATGGTCAACCCAAGGTACTGCACGTCCACTACACTTTCCTAGCTGTTTCCCCACTGTACTAACTGACACCTGTCTAAACTGTGCAAACCTATCTTTCTCTATTCTGACATGTCCGGCCGTCAGGTCACCTTCCCTACACCTACATTACGATGCTCTCAAATAAAGTAGCAATAGCCTGCTAACAGAATCCCTTTAAGAAGATGGGTGACTTGGTGTTTTTTTCTTTAGCAATACACAAGTAACAGATTTGCAGTAGATTTTCAGCTGCAAATCTGTATTTACTATCAGACGTCAATGTATAGACCTTTTAATCAGGTCTATTATGATAGCACAAGTACCTACTGTATGTATCACAGAAGCAGTTGATCTGGCAGCTATTTAATCCCTAAAAGATTGCAATTAATTGTCACTCCCACGATTGATGAGAACCTGCAAAGGGATATGGATTCCAGACGTGTTGCAGTATTAACAACCAAGGAAACGGGCACCAGGAATTCCTGTTGTGAGTAGAGTTGAGCGAAACGGGTCGAACAATTTCAAAAGTCGCCGACTTTTGGCAAAGTCGGGTTTCATGAAACGAAACCCGACCCTAGGATGAGGTCGGCCACGAGGTCGGCGACTTACGCGCCAAAGTCGCGTTTCAAAAGTTTGTTTTGCGCTCTTTTTCAGCCAATCAGGATCCACGGACACTGTGGGCAACGTGATGACACAGGCAGGGGTCACCACCATCTTTCAGAAGGGCATGCAAGTGATTGGCTTGCTTTGGTGGGCGTCACAGGGGGTATAAAAGGGCGTGCACGCCGACTGCCATCTTACTTCTGCCGATCTCAGTATAGGGAGAGGTTGCTGATTCTGTAGGGAGAGCGTTAGGCAGGGAAGAAGACAAAAAAACTGCTTCTGCTGCTAGCGATTTGGCCTGCACAACACACCAGTCACTGTGTGTGGAGTGCAAGGGGAGGCTATATAGTGGTGTATCAGTGGTGTTGGTTGTTGGGCTGCCTTCTAAGGCTTCCTGACATTCCTGCATTGCTGTTTACCCACTGCTCCGCAAACTGCTTTTTTAAAAGCAATCCAATCTCCCTTATCCTCTAGTCACTTTTGTCACAGCTGTGCCATCGAGCCTGTGACATAGCGCTCAGATATCAGTGGGCCTCACACAATCCAAAAGTGTCCAGTGTCCAAAAGTGTGTGCAGAGATTCAAAATCTCCCTTATCCTCTAGTCACTTTGGTCACAGCTGTGCCATCGAGCCTGTCACATAGCGCTTAGATATTCATTGGGCCTCACACAATCCAAAATTGTCCAGTGTCCAAAAGTGTGTGCAGAGATTCAAAATCTCCCTTATCCTCTAGTCACTTTGGTCACAGCTGTGCCATCGAGCCTGTCACATAGCACTCAGATATTCATTGGGCCTCACACAATCCAAAAGTGTCCAGTGTCCAAAAGTGTGTGCAGAGATTCAAAATCTCCCTTATCCTCTAGTCACTTTGGTCACAGCTGTGCCATTGAGCCTGTCACATAGCGCTCAGATATCAGTGGGCCTCACACAATCCAAAAGTGTCCAGTGTCCAAAAGTGTGTGCAGAGATTCAAAATCTCCCTTATCCTCTAGCCACTTTGGTCACAGCTGTGCCATCGAGCCTGTGACATAGCGCTCAGATATCAGTGGGCCTCACACAATCCAAAAGTGTCCAGTGTCCAAAAGTGTGTGCAGAGATTCAAAATCTCCCTTATCCTCTAGTCACTTTGGTCACAGCTGTGCCATCGAGCCTGTCACATAGCGCTCAGATATTCATTGGGCCTCACACAATCCAAAAGTGTCCAGTGTCCAAAAGTGTGTGCAGAGATTCAAAATCTCCCTTATCCTCTAGTCACTTTGGTCACAGCTGTGCCATCGAGCCTGTGACATAGCGCTCAGATATCAGTGGGCCTCACACAATCCAAAAGTGTCCAGTGTCCAAAAGTGTGTGCAGAGATTCAAAATCTCCCTTATCCTCTAGTCACTTTGGTCACAGCTGTGCCATCGAGCCTGTCACATAGCGCTTAGATATTCATTGGGCCTCACACAATCCAAAATTGTCCAGTGTCCAAAAGTGTGTGCAGAGATTCAAAATCTCCCTTATCCTCTAGTCACTTTGGTCACAGCTGTGCCATCGAGCCTGTCACATAGCGCTCAGATATTCATTGGGCCTCACACAATCCAAAAGTGTCCAGTGTCCAAAAGTGTGTGCAGAGATTCAAAATCTCCCTTATCCTCTAGTCACTTTGGTCACAGCTGTGCCATTGAGCCTGTCACATAGCGCTCAGATATCAGTGGGCCTCACACAATCCAAAAGTGTCCAGTGTCCAAAAGTGTGTGCAGAGATTCAAAATCTCCCTTATCCTCTAGCCACTTTGGTCACAGCTGTGCCATCGAGCCTGTGACATAGCGCTCAGATATCAGTGGGCCTCACACAATCCAAAAGTGTCCAGTGTCCAAAAGTGTGTGCAGAGATTCAAAATCTCCCTTATCCTCTAGTCACTTTGGTCACAGCTGTGCCATCGAGCCTGTCACATAGCGCTCAGATATTCATTGGGCCTCACACAATCCAAAAGTGTCCAGTGTCCAAAAGTGTGTGCAGAGATTCAAAATCTCCCTTATCCTCTAGTCACTTTGGTCACAGCTGTGCCATCGAGCCTGTGACATAGCGCTCAGATATCAGTGGGCCTCACACAATCCGAAAGTGTCCAGTGTCCAAAATTGTGTGCAGAGATTCAAAATCTCCCTTATCCTCTAGTCACTTTGGTCACAGCTGTGCCATCGAGCCTGTCACATAGCGCTCAGATATTCATTGGGCCTCACACAATCCAAAAGTGTCCAGTGTCCAAAAGTGTGTGCAGAGATTCAAAATCTCCCTTATCCTCTAGTCACTTTGGTCACAGCTGTGCCATCGAGCCTGTCACATAGCGCTCAGATATCAGTGGGCCTCACACAATCCAAAAGTGTCCAGTGTCCAAAAGTGTGTGCAGAGATTCAAAATCTCCCTTATCCTCTAGTCACTTTGGTCACAGCTGTGCCATCGAGCCTGTCACATAGCGCTCAGATATTCATTGGGCCTCACACAATCCAAAAGTGTCCAGTATCCAAAAGTGTGTGCAGAGATTCAAAATCTCCCTTATCCTCTAGTCACTTTGGTCACAGCTGTGCCATCGAGCCTGTGACATAGCGCTCAGATATCAGTGGGCCTCACACAATCCAAAAGTGTCCAGTGTCCAAAAGTGTGTGCAGAGATTCAAAATCTCCCTTATCCTCTAGTCACTTTGGTCACAGCTGTGCCATCGAGCCTGTCACATAGCGCTCAGATATCAGTGGGCCTCACACAATCCAAAAGTGTCCAGTGTCCAAAAGTGTGTGCAGAGATTCAAAATCTCCCTTATCCTCTAGTCACTTTGGTCACAGCTGTGCCATCGAGCCTGTCACATAGCGCTCAGATATTCATTGGGCCTCACACAATCCAAAAGTGTCCAGTGTCCAAAAGTGTGTGCAGAGATTCAAAATCTCCCTTATCCTCTAGTCACTTTGGTCACAGCTGTGCCATCGAGCCTGTCACATAGCGCTCAGATATCAGTGGGCCTCACACAATCCAAAAGTGTCCAGTGTCCAAAAGTGTGTGCAGAGATTCAAAATCTCCCTTATCCTCTAGTCACTTTGGTCACAGCTGTGCCATCGAGCCTGTCACGTAGCGCTCAGATATTCATTGGGCCTGACACAATCCAAAAGTGTCCAGTGTCCAAAAGTGTGTGCAGAGATTCAAAATCTCCCTTATCCTCTAGTCACTTTGGTCACAGCTGTGCCATCGAGCCTGTCACATAGCGCTCAGATATCAGTGGGCCTCACACAATCCAAAAGTGTCCAGTGTCCAAAAGTGTGTGCAGAGATTCAAAATCTCCCTTATCCTCTAGTCACTTTGGTCACAGCTGTGCCATCGAGCCTGTCACATAGCGCTCAGATATCAGTGGGCCTCACACAATCCAAAAGTGTCAAGTGTCTGCAGAAATTCAAAATCTCCCCTGTCCTATAGACACCTTGTACCTTGTTTTACATTACTATATAGTTTGTTGGATTTTGTCTACATTTCTACCAAAAATGAGGAAGGCTGGTGGAAGAGACCGTGGAATTGGGCGGGGGTTGGCAGCTGGTAATGATGGTGTTGGTGGTGGATCTGATGGTAGTGGCAAGAGCAAAATAGGACCGAATGCAGGAGGTGTTGAGCCTGCGTCATCGTCTGGCTACATAAGGCCTCGAACGCTTAGTTTTCTAGGAGTTGGCAAACCACTTTTAAAGCCAGAGCATCAGGAAAAAGTTTTGTCTTACATTGCTGACTCAGCCTCCAGCTCTATCGCCTTCTTCAGTTGTAAAAAGTAAAAGCACTGAGTCGTCATTGGAGGCTCATGTTCATGAACCACACCTTTCCTTGTGTCCTTCACCCCAACCAAGATTGAAGGATGACGCAGGCCATACTACTGATTACTCCATGGATCTGTTTTCACATACCATGCCTGGATTATCAAGTCAAATGGTGAATTACCCAGGCCAAGATGAATCTGACATGGAGTGCACTGATGCACAGCCGCTGATGGATGATTCTGCTGGTACATTCACTCAGAGCACTACATTGTCCTCGCAGTGTACAGAGCCAGATTCTGACCCTGATGAGACTCAGGTGCCCCTTCCCGCACACTATACCACCATACACGGTGACACAGAGGAAGGTGCACATGACATAGAAGAGGAGGTGATGGATGACCCAGTTGTTGACCCAGATTGGCATCCATTGGGGGAAGAGGGTGCTGCTTCCAATAGCTCAGATGAGGAGCATCCACAGCAGACATCGACATCGCAACAGCTGTTATCTGGCAGGCCCGGAGCACTCCAAAGACAGGTTCCAAACATCAAAAGAGTTGCTGGACAGCTTGTCCAGAGGGTCAAAAGATCACAGCGTGCTAGGCCGCAAAATGTCTGCCAAAGTAGGAAGAGTACAGTGTGGCACTTTTTTGAACAAAATCCTCATGATCAGGCCAAGGTTATCTGTAAGAAGTGCGCAAAGACCTTTAGCCGAGGGAAAAATCTGAAAAATTTGAATACCAGTTGCATGCTTAGACATTTAACCAGCATGCACTTGCAAGCGTGGACACAACACCAAACCTCAAGTGCCACATGTGCAACTGATCACAACGAAGGTAGTCAGCAACGCTACATTGTTTCCCCCACTGTAAGCCCACCGGTTAGCACAGCAGCAAATGTTGAGGTGTCGTTGCAAGGCCACAGCAGTCAGGGAATCCCACTGTTATATCAACGAAAGACTGATTCTAGGCCATCAGAAAGAACACCAACTCCATCACCATCATCAACCCTCTCTCAGTCCGCCCTGTCCACCGCTACTTCCACCATATGCAGCTCTCAAGTCCAGCTCACCCTCCCAGACACTATGAGTAGGTCAAGAAAGTACTCAGTCTCTCATCCGCGTACACTGGGTTTGAACGCCCACATTGCCAAACTAATCTCGTTTGAGATTATGCCCTTTCGGTTGGTGGAAAGCACAGCTTTCCGCGAACTCATGGCCTATGCAGTACCACGCTATGACCTACCCAGTCGCCACTTCTTCTCTCGCAAAGCCATCCCAGCCCTCCACCATCATGTGAAAGATCGCATTGTCCATGCACTCAAGCAGTCAGTGAGCGGAAAGGTGCACCTCACAACTGATGCATGGTCCAGTCGGCATGGCCAGGGCCGTTACGTGTCCATCACTGCGCACTGGGTTAATGTGGTGGATGCAGGGTCCACAGGGGACAGCGGTGGTGGGACAGTGCTGCCTAGCCCACGGTATAGGAAACAGTTGGCTGTAGGCGTTCGACCCTCCTCCTCCTCCTCCTCCAGAAGCGAAAGCTCGTCCACAGAGCGCAGTCGTACGAGCACTCCATCTGCAGCTGCCACTGTTGTACACAATGTGTCCCCCTATCGAGCAGCTAGTGGAAAGCGTCAGCAGGCTGTGTTGCAGATGATGTGTTTGGGCAACAGACACACCGCCGAGGTGCTGGCCGAGTACTTGAAGCGACAAACTGAGTCATGGCTGGGCAGTGTACATCTTGAGGCAGGCAAGGTAGTTAGTGATAACGGCCGTAATTTTGTGGCAGCCATAGCCCTTTCAAAACTCAGCCACATACCTTGCTTGGCTCACACCTTGAACCTGGTGGTGCAGTGCTTCCTCAAAAATTATTCGGAGTTAACAGCCCTGCTCCAGAAGGTGTGAAGACTGTGCGCGGACATCCGCCGGTCGCCTGTACACTCCGTTCGTATGCAGAAGCTGCAGCGATTGCTCCACCTTCCCAACCACCACCTCATTATCGACATTGCAACAAGGTGGAACTCCACCCTGCACATGGTGGAGCGGCTGTGCGAGCAGAGGCAGGCCATAATGCATTTGTGGGAGGATACACGGCCAGGCACTTTGAGAGCAGACATGGAGTTGACAGGTGTGCAGTGGTCGAAGCTGAAAGACCTCTGTAAAGTCCTTCAGTGTTTTGAGGAATGCACACGGCTGGTAAGCGCAGACGACGCCATCCTAAGCATGAGCATCCCACTTATGCGTCTGCTCATGCAAACTTTGACGCACCTTAAGGAGCAGGCGTCTGCAGCCACTGTTGATGAGGAGGAAGAGGAGGAGGGAATCCTTGATGACATTCAGCCATTGTCTGCTCAGGGACCTCTCCTGGACGAGGTGGAGGAAGAAGAGGAGGAGGAGGATGATGATGGGGATGATTACTTAGGGGAGGAGGATGCATCTCGTGGGGCAAGTGAAAATGTTGGCGTGGCAATGTCTGGTACAGGGTTTGTGCGTGACTGGAGGGATGTGGATTTGCCAGAAAGTGCTCCTCCACCCAGCACTCGCAGTGCATCATTGACACCGGGAACATTGGCCCACATGTCAGATTATGCCTTGCAGATCCTAAAAAGGGACCCCCGCATTGCCAAAATGATGAACGATGACGACTACTGGTTGGCCAGCATCCTGGATCCACGCTATAAAGGCAAATTACAAAACATCATGCCACAGGAGAACCTTGACCTAATATTGGCTAATAAACAAGCAACTCAGGTAAATCGGTTGCTTGAGGCATTCCCAGCACACAGCAGCGGTGATGGTTCTCACACGAGCCGTACGGGCCGGGGGCAGCTTGGCAGAGGTGTTCGTGGTGCACACAGCAGAAGTGGCGTTGGAGACAGGGGTTTCATGACAATGTTGTGGACTGATTTTTCAAATACCGCTCACACAACTGGTAATATTGCATCGATGGAAAGTGACAGGAGACAGCAGTTGTCAACTATGGTTACAAACTACTTTTCCTCCCATATCGATGTTCTCCCACACAGGTCATTCCCCTTTGACTATTGGGCCGCTAAACTGGACACCTGGCCTGAATTGACCCAATATGCCTTACAGGAGCTCGCTTGCCCAGCTGCAAGTGTGCTATCGGAAAGAGTCTTCAGTGCAGCTGGATCAATCCTGACAGAAAAAAGGACCCGTCTGTCAACCCAAAATGTGGATGATCTAACCTTCATTAAAATGAACCATGCATGGGTTTCCAAGGATTTTGTCCCACCTTCCCCTGATGACACATAGGGTGACAGAAAAATGGCTTGCTTTGGTCCACCTCTTCCTGGGACTTCACCTATTTCGCCTTTTGCATCAGCTGAATGTCCAACATCAACATATGCCACTTTCTAAAACTCCCTAACTGTGCTGCCTCCCCCCCCATGGCCGGGGTCATCACCTAGCGCACGACACCGTGCGAGTGCCGTTGCCCTGGACAGGTGGGTAGGCCGACTCTTGGGTGCGGGCACTGGCACAGGGTCCCTCATAGTGCAATCAAGTGTCTCTGACGGTGGTGGTGCACACCCGCCGTCAGACACACCGCTGTACTATGAGGGGCCCAGTGCCAGTACCGACGCCCACGAGTGGGCCCCCCTTGCTTGGGCAGGGCCCCAGCATTTGCAATCTTTACCTCTCCCTGCTCCTCCGCTGTGTAATCTGGGCCATCAAATCCATACTGTGCCTGACACCGTCTGAGCCTGCCTCCTGATGTATAGACATATATTTTGAATGTGTACGCTATCCATACATGTTATCTGGGGATACGGTACCCTTTCTAACCTTTGTGCAATCACGTGCAATCCATACTGGGCCTAACACCGTCTGAGCCTGCCTCCTGAGACATATATTTTGAATGTGTACGCTATCCATACATGTTATCCGGGGATACGGTACCCTTTCTAACCTTTGTGCAATCACGTGCAATCCATACTGGGCCTAACACCGTCTGAGCCTGCCTCCTGAGACATATATTTTGAATGTGTACGCTATCCATACATGTTATCCGGGGATACGGTACCCTTTCTAACCTTTGTGCAATCACGTGCAATCCATACTGGGCCTAACACCGTCTGAGCCTGCCTCCTGAGACATATATTTTGAATGTGTACGCTATCCATACATGTTATCCGGGGATACGGTACCCTTTCTAACCTTTGTGCAATCACGTGCAATCCATACTGGGCCTAACACCGTCTGAGCCTGCCTCCTGAGACATATATTTTGAATGTGTACGCTATCCATACATGTTATCCGGGGATACGGTACCCTTTCTAACCTTTGTGCAATCACGTGCAATCCATACTGGGCCTAACACCGTCTGAGCCTGCCTCCTGAGACATATATTTTGAATGTGTACGCTATCCATACATGTTATCTGGGGATGCGGTACCCTTTCTAACCTTTGTGCAATCACGTGCAATCCATACTGGGCCTAACACCGTCTGAGCCTGCCTCCTGAGACATATATTTTGAATGTGTACGCTATCCATACATGTTATCTGGGGATACGGTACCCTTTCTAACCTTTGTGCAATCACGTGCAATCCATACTGGGCCTAACACCGTCTGAGCCTGCCTTCTGAGACATATATTTTGAATGTGTACGCTATCCATACATGTTATCCGGGGATACGGTACCCTTTCTAACCTTTGTGCAATCACGTGCAATCCATACTGGGCCTAACACCGTCTGAGCCTGCCTCCTGAGACATATATTTTGAATGTGTACGCTATCCATACATGTTATCCGGGGAAACGGTACCCTTTCTAACCTTTGTGCAATCACGTGCAATCCATACTGGGCCTAACACCGTCTGAGCCTGCCTCCTGAGACATATATTTTGAATGTGTATGCTATCCATATATGTTATCTGGGGATACGGTACCCTTTCTAACCTTTGTGCAATCACGTGCAATCCATACTGGGCCTAACACCGTCTGAGCCTGCCTCCTGAGACATATATTTTGAATGTGTACGCTATCCATACATGTTATCCGGGGATACGGTACCCTTTCTAACCTTTGTGCAATCACGTGCAATCCATACTGGGCCTAACACCGTCTGAGCCTGCCTCCTGAGACATATATTTTGAATGTGTACGCTATCCATACATGTTATCCGGGGATACGGTACCCTTTCTCACCTTTGTGCAATCACGTGTAATCCATACTGGGCGTGAGAACGGCTGGCGAGCTGTTAAGCAAGCTACAGCACCTGTGGTTTGCACACGTAAGTTTTTCATTTTTTCAGGAATGACGGTTAGGCCTAATTCCGGAACTGCGGTTGACCTGCACTTACTGGGAAATCATTGTTCGCGGGTAATAATTGTAATCAGTGATCCCCATCACTAACGTTGTTCAGCGGGTTATCTGCACCTGTAAGCGACAAACGCTGGCCTTTTCAGTGTAGCGCACATGCAGCCACGGACATGTAAGGGCATGACACACCAGTTATTGGCCAATCTCATGTGCCAGAGCCTCACGTGTCCCTCTAGTAAGCCGGACTCGGACCGCGGGGCATGACGGAGTCTCGTTCGTTAACGGAATTAAGCTTGCAATGTGTGCATCTGTTCTGTAGCTGGCATGGTTGAGGTTTCCCAGGTGGAGTCGAATTTAACCGTAGGCTCCACTCCTGGTGGTGCCCTTCTGGACATTCCTTTAAGGTTCAGCTTTGCAACCATACTGCCCACGTAAAACAAACACTTTGCCTTCATGAACGCTGTTTGGAGGGTCATGACTCGTGGGAATAACGCCGCCCAATCAGTTAACCTGCTAGAGAGATCCTTCGTTGCTCCCAAGCATGACATCACACTCCCTAGGAAGAAGGTAATGCCACTGTGGCGACCGTACTCCTGGGGGCGACACAAGTGCACTGATGCCCAGCCACTGCTCGATGAATCTGCTGGTACATTGACCCAGACCACTACATTCCCCTCGCACGCTACCCGGCCTGAATCTGACCCTGATGAAACTCAGGTTACCCTTCCCATATACAGTTCCATCTTACACGGTGACAAAGAGGAAGCTGCAGATGAAAGTGCAGGTTCGGCCCACCCGCCATCAGACACACCACCGTACTATCATGGGCCCTGTGCCAGTGCCGTCGCCAACGAGTGGGCCCCCCCTGCTTGCCCAGGATCACAGCACTTGCAAAGTTGAAATACTGTGCAGTGAGATGGAAGATGGGGACGACGAGGAGTCTAGACTAGTACAGGGATTCCCTAGCGAGGAGACTTATTTGATTGTTTTCAATGTTGGGACAGCAATTTTTGGGGAGCACTATACTCTGGAGAATGATAGATGGGCCCACCATACACTGGAACATTCCAAAGGTGGACATCAGACACTGGAGCAGCATTTACAGGGCCCATTATACACTAGAGCATTAGAAATGGGGCCCATTATGTTTGGAGCATTATTTGGGCCCATAAGACAGTGGAGCTTCATCCATGGGGACCAACATATACTGTAGCATTATGTGGAGCTCATCATATACTGTTTCAAACATTATATGGGACCAATGATTCTGTATGGAGAAATAGATGGGCCTCGTCATGAGATGTAAAAAGTGAGGTATTTTTCATTGTACTATACCGCTATTTCTCTGCCGTATCGGAGCATGATGAGTTGTGGTATGTGTTAAAGGGGTGCTCTTTCGCCCAGGGCACATGAAAACCTGCAGCCAGCCCTCCCCCCCCACAACTTTAGCCAAATAACCCCCATTTTTCAGTGCGTAACTTGTATTATGAAGTTAATTAAGGTTGACAAGCTTAAGTAAGAAGAATTGATGCTTTTGGCATTCAAATGGGCACTGTAGGTGTGTTTCCTGTCCTCCTCTCACTGCCGACTTTTATTCCCCATTGACTTACATTGGGTTTCGTGTTTCGGGACGACCCCGACTTTTCCCTATAATCGGACGATCTTGCTCGACCCGACTTTTGGAAAAGTCGGGTTTCACGAAACGAAACGCGACCCTAAAAAACCAAAAGTCGCTCAACTCTAGTTGTGAGTGATTAGCAGTGTGATAAAGGCCAGCAACGTTACTGCAAGTGGTCTATATTTATGTTTGCCATAGTTCTGCTGCATCATCAGAGTTATGGAAATTATGTTTGAAGTGAAGGGTAATTGGACTCCTGTTGCTCCATAAAATACTGTATACTGAATTCATTAGTTGAGCTAAAAACAGAGAGGTACAATTCTACTTCTCACAAACTGAAAAGCAGTGAGCGATGTAAAGATTGCCACTGAGAGGTACCATCATGTCTCCCAACTATCCTGAATCCAGTCAGAGAGGCTTGGTTTTAGGGGGCTGCCCCAATGTCCAGGGAGATCAGCTGCACAACCTGCATGTCCTTTGGCTCCTTTCTCCTCCATCATGTTCTACTGTGCTTTGGTTACCTCACATATCATTTTGGTCCCTGCTACCTTATTATATACACCTGTCCTTTGGTCGGCTCGCATATCATTTGACTGCCGGCTCCTCATCATATTCAACTGTCCACTGGTCGGCCTGCATGTCCTTTGGCTCCCTGCTCCCCCATCATATTCAACTGTCCACTGGTCAGCCTGCATGTCCTTTGACTCCCTGCTTCCACATCGTATTCAACTGTCCTTTGGTTGGCCTGCATGCCCTTTGGCTCCCTGCTCCCCCATCATATTCAACTGTCCACTGGTCGGCCTGCATGTCCTTTGGCTCCCTGCTTCCACATCGTATTCAACTGTCCTTTGGTCAGCCTGCATGCCCTTTGGATCCCTGCTCCCTCATCATATTCGACTGTCCTTTGGTCGGCCTGCATGTCTTTTGGCTCCCTGCTTCCCCATAATATTCTTCTGAACAATCATGTTCAACTCCACCATCATATTCAACTTTATGAATGGTGGAGCTGGGATTGTTCAGCTTCCTGCTCCACCATTCCCTTATGCCATCTGAGGCTCGGTGTAGAAGACATGATCCTAACGGGAACAGACACCTCAGAGAGTGGGTAGATGGCTAGATGAGAATATGCATTATATATATTTTTGCTTGTAGAGTGGAGCGGTAGCACACTGGATAGAAAGGAGGCTCTGTGGGGCATCATAATGTGTGTGGGGCATCATACTGTTTGTGGGGGCAACATAATACTTTGTGAGGAGTAAAAAGGGCATTGTAATGTGTATGGGGGCATTGTAAGCGTATCATTGAGTGGTGGAATGTGGAGACACTGCAAAGTCATAATGTGTGTGGGGTTACTGTAGCGGCTGCATACTGTGTGTGGGGGTACTATACAGCATACATACTGTGTATGGGGGTACTGTAGCGGCTGTATACTGTGTGTATGGATACTGTAGCAGATATATATTGTGTGTGGGGGTATTGTAGCAGATATATATTGTGTGTGGGGGTATTGTAGCAGATACATATTGTGTGTGGGGGTACTGTAGCAGATACATATTGTGTGTGGGGGTACTGTACAGGATACATATTATGTGTGGGGGTACTGTAGCGGCTGCATACTGTGTGTGGGGGTACTGTAGCAGATACATATTGTGTGTGGGGGTACTGTAGAAGATACATACTGTGTGTGGGGGTACTGTAGTGGATACATATTATGTGTGGGGGTACTGTAACGGCTACATACTGTGTGTGGGGGTACTGTAGTGGAGACTTACTGTGTGTTTGGCCGTGTAGTGGCATCAATCTACGTGGAAGCATTTCTACTGCCTCAAACTTCATGGGGGCCATAAAAGGAGTATTGAACAGTGTGAAACACTATGGCGCTTCATTAGCGGCACTATTTTTGTATGGTCACACAAAATAAGACTGGACGGTTTAAGAATGTGGCTTATCGGTCCCTGTTTTCTGGCCTTCCGTGTTGAGAGGTATGGTTCCCATGAATGAGAAAAAATCCATATGATTGGTGCATCGGAGATTTTAGAAAACTATCTGAAAGCAAAACTGTCACTGTTGCCCATAGCAACCAATCTCAGTGCAGCTTTCATCTTTTAAGAACACTATAGTAAATGGAAAATGTGCTGTGATTGGTTGCTCTGGGTTTTGCTTTTAGACAATTTTCATATGTAGCACCTTAACTAAAACACTGTCAGACGGTCATGTCAGGTCATCATGAGCAGCTCCCATTGTGCTACTGACAGTAAATAATAAAATTTGTGTAAGATTCTTGTCCTTTATATGTAGAAATCCTACAGGGGCTTGTATTATGGTCGCTCATTTATTTTATGAGTGCACAGTAAACTGGGTCTGGAATCTACAGAAAGGACATTAAATCATCTGATACATGAAACCAAAAAGGCTACAAGTCATTGCACATAAAGCACTGAAATTATGGTAGCTTAATCAGTGCAGTCTTACTGAACTTTACAAGCAGTGTAATCAATTCAGCATTTTGTTTCTAGGATCAATTATCCAGAGATTTAGGTAGTACATAACGAATTGTGCTGATGATTGCAATAACTTATTCCTATACCTTGGTAAACATAAAGGGAATCTATCATCACGTGTTTGCTACCACATGTAGCAAAGTGTAAGGTTATGCACATGGGAAGGAGAAACAGATGCTGTAATTACTTTCTAAATGGGAAACTGCTGGGGAAATCAGACATGGAAAAAGACTTAGGCATCTTAGTCAATAAGAAGCTAAATTGGAGTGCCCAGTGTCAGGCAGCTGCCACCAAAGCAAATAGGGTCATGGGATGCATTAGAAGAGGTCTGGGGACAGGAGATGAAAACATAATTCTCCCTCTGCACAAATCACTCGTAAGACCACACTTGGAGTATTGTGTGCAATTTTGGACGCCGGTGCTCAAGAAAGACATTACTGAACTTGAAAGGGTTCAAAGGCGGGCTACTAAAATGATAAATGGAGTTGGTTCACTACAATACCCAGAAATGTTATCAAAATTAGGTCTATTTACTCTAGAAAAGAGAAGACTTAGGGGAGACTTAATATATATGTACAAGTATATCAGAGGGCAATACAGAGATCTCTCCAATGAACTGTTTGTACCAAGGACTGTGACAAGAACAAGGGGGCATTCTCTTCGTTTGGAGGAAAGACAATTTCTGCACCAGCATAGAAGAGGGTTCTTCACGGTAAGAGCAGTGAGGCTCTGGAATTCTCTTCCTGAGGAAGTGGTGATGGCCAACTCACTGAATGAATTTAAGAAAGGAATGGATACTTTTTTTGTGAGTAACAGTATAGAAGGTTACGAATAGCATAATATTATAGGTAGATGGTTGACCCAGCTTAGGGGAAGGAATTTTTTTCCCTATGGAGAAAATTGGCTTCTACTCTGTGGGTTTTTTGCCTTCCCCAGGATCAACAATGCAGAACAGCTGCACTAAAAATAGGCTGAACTAGATGGACATAAGGTCTTCCTTCAGCCTTCAAAACTATGTTACTATGTTACATCGTAGTGCATCATGATGTAGGGGCAGAGATCTTGATTCTACTGACGTATCACTTAGGCCTCTTTCACACATCAGTTTTTTTGCTGCGGGATCCTTTTTTTTACGAATCCATCTCAGCAGCTTGCTGCAGGAATTAAAGGAATAGAATTGTGGAGAGAGAGAGAGAGAATTTTTTGGTGCCAGAATGGCTGGATTCTGTTTTTTGATGGACAGCAATGGATCCTGCACCCATAGGCTTCCATTATAGCCAACGACGGATGGCGCTGGATCCGTTGCTGTCCGACTTTTCGACATACACAAAAAACGTTACTTTGTCCGTCATCTCCGGCCACCGGACAAAGATTTTAGGACAACGGATGAAACGTGTGGCCATCCGTCACAATCCATCACTAATACAAGTCTATGAGAAAAAAAACTGATCCAGCACAATCAGTTGCTGCATCTGTTTTTTTGACAAAACGACGGATTGTGACTGATGGCAAAAAACTGATGTGTGAAAGAGGCCTTCCTGTGATGCTTGCTGCAGTTTTGCTAAAATCACTGTTTTAACTACTGCAGATATAGCAGTTCTTTGAATGCCGAACTCTGTCCACACCACTGATTGGCAGCTTTTTGTGTATACTGTGCATAGGCAGAAAACTGTGGTGAATTAAATAGAGTTCATGAACATGGATGCCAACATGGCAGGTTTACTAGTCCTCTAGTGATAATTTCCTACTTATAAAACAATGATTTTTATCAGAACTACAGCAAGCAAATCAGTAAGTGACAATCACTGGAATCAGCCTCTATGTCTTACATTATGCTGCTCTCAGATTAAGTGGCAAAAAACTGACAATAGATTCCCTTTAACCTCCGGAGGTATTTTCGTTTTTGCGTTTTCGTTTTTTGCTCCCCTTCTTCCCAGAGCCATAACTTTTTTCATTTTTCGATCAATGTGGCCATGTGAGTGCTTGTTGTTTGCAGGACGAGTTGTGCTTTTGAATGACACCATTGGTTTCAACATATCGCATACTGGAAAACAGGGAAAAAAATCTAGTTGTGGTGAAAAGACAAAACATAGTTGTTGTTTTTTTTACCATGTTCACTAAATGCTAAATCTGACCTGCCATTATGATTCTCCAGGTCATTACAAGTTCATCAACACCAAACATGTCTAGGTTCTCTTTTATCTAAGTGGTGAAAAAAAATCCAAAGTTTGTTAAAAGAAAAAAAAAATTGTGCTATTTTCCGAAACCCGTACCATCTCCATTTTTCATGATCTCGGGTTGGGTGAGGGGTTAATTTTTTGCATGCCGAGCTGACGTTTTTAATGATACCACTTTGGTGCAGGTACGATCTTTTGATCGCCACTTATTGCATTTTAATGCAACAAAAAAGACAATTCTGATGTTTTGACTTTTTTTCTCATTATGCCGTTTAACGATCGAGTCAATGCTTTTTTTATATTGATAGATCGAGTGAATCTGAATGCGGCGATACCACATATGTGTATATTTGACTTTTTTGTATTATTTTATTTTGAATGAGGCAAAAGGGGGGAGATTTGAACTATTACACACGTGGTCAAAATTGTTGGTACCCCTCGTTTAATGACAGAAAAACCCACAATGGTGATAGCTTGAATCTGACAAAAGTAATAATAAATCAAAGGTCTATGAAAATGAACAAATGAAAGTCAGACATTGTTTTTCAACCATGCTTCCACAGAATTTAAAAAAAAATAAAACTGAAATAGGCCTGGACAGAAATGATGGTACCCCTGAAAATAATGTGACAAAAGGGACATGTTAAATCACGGTGCGTCCACTAATTAGCATCACAGGTGTCTACAATCTTGGAATCAGTGAGTGGCCTGTATAGAGGGCTACAGATACTCACTGTGCTGTTTGGTGACATGGTGTGTATCACACTCAACATGGACCAGAGGAAGCCAAGGAAGCCATTTTTTTTTACTTTTGGCATGCTTCAATAGTCAATAGAAGCTGCCATAATCCAATCAGCTCTGCTACAGAGGCGATGATCAGATTGCCTGCATGTAGCAGAATTGCTCACTTGCTATGAACGCCGACCACTGGGCAGTGACAACCATAGAGGTCACTGGAGACGTAATTCCACCAGCGGCTGTTGCGGGCACATGTCAGCTGTATATATCAGCTGACATGTGTTCGGAAAGGTATTATTATGTCCAGTGTCGGAAAGGGGTTAATGGTGTCCTCATCCTGTAGATGTGGACACAGCTGAAATTTTTATGATGGGTGGGAAGAAAGGCCCAGTTGCTGAGTGTCTCTGGCCCCCCTAGCTTATGGGCCCCATGGCATTTGCGAGGTTTGCAGCTATGGATTGTACGCTCCTGCCCATAGGGTGTGAATGGAAGTCCAGTTGGGGAACCTGCTACTTCATTTTGTAATGGGGCTTAAATTTCCCCGATCTACTGATCAGATTCAGTACGGGTACCAGAGGTGGGACACTCACCAATCCGCAGATAAATGATAACTTGTTTTCATTGGCCAACCCCTTTAAGTCTTGCAGCGAAAGAAATCTGTATGCTCCTATTACAATGCATTTTAATACAAGTAAATTCAAAGTACCGTGACAAGCAAGTCACAAATAATCTATTTGGTTCTGACCTTTTGTGACTTGCTTGTCGAGCTGCATTGCCGGTCACAATGCAATCCCTTCTACTTGCATTATCCTGTGATGTGGCAGTGGCAGATAACAATATTTAGCCATGTGACCTGTGTTACAGGCAAAGTTGCCATGTCATCACAGCCTAAATTTTCCTTCTTAGTAAACTTTTGAATCATGGCGAACACAATTTTTGCAAATCACATTGCTGAAAAGTGTCTAGTGTTGTATAACACTCTGTGGTCTCCTAGGTTTATACTGATCCTGTTTTGAGCTCTGTAATGCAGACACAGCCTTATCAATTTCCAAGTGACCTCAACCTATCTGATAGGCAGTAACAGATTTGTTATTCTACTTTAAAGGTACTGTCACACTTAGCGATGTACCAGCGATCCCGACCAGCGATATGACGCGGTCAGGATCGCTGGTGCATCGCTAAGTGGTCGCTAGTGAGCTGCCACACAGGCAGATCTCACCAGCGACATCGCTGGGGACGGGGATCGCTACTGTCAGACGCGGCGATCCTGCGTCCTCCCGCCCGGCTCCACGCGTCGCTCGTCCTCACAGCAGGAAGCGCCGCAGGAAGCTGACGACGAGAAACAGTCCTGAACGTTCTCGCGCGATCAGCGATAACCAGCGGGGGAGCCGGTCGGAGGTAAGTATCAGACACAGAGATATCGCTAGCAATATCGCTATAACGTCACTAGTTATAGCGATATTGCTAGCGATATCTCTTAGTGTGACATGCCCTTAATTGTAAAAACAGTCCAAAAATTATCTGCACCAGTGGGGCAGTGCAAATAGAAGAAGCCGTGGCTTTTTCACACAGGTAGGGAAAAATTATTCTTGTTTGGAGAGTATCAAGAGCTTTGCATTTTGCTAAATGAAAAAACAATAACTTTCTCAGAAGCCATCAAAAATTATCCCTTTATTTAGAGAGACAAAACAGATGCACTGTTTTGAAAGAGGTTGTCTACTACTTTAACATTGATGTTCTTTATAGGTCATCAATGTCTGATTAGTGGGGGTGTAATCTTTGCCAGAAGTGCTCAGTTACGGAGCCGCTCCATCTTCTGATAGTAGACGCGGCCAGGTACTGCACTCCCCCCCCCCTTTGATTTTAATCACCCAGTTGTGGCGGTTAGTCGTCATCGCGCGTTTCGTCGTCATCATCATCATTCTCACTTTGCCTGTCTGCCTCGTCTCCTGACTTTTCCAACTCTATGTCCCCCTCCTCATCCACCTTCTGCACCTTTTTTTTGCCCATAAACTATACTAGGTACATGTTCTTGTCATAAAAATTCCGGATAGAACATTTACGTGAATGGGGCCCAATGTTGAGTTCAGATGAGCATAATTTCCATCTGTGCACGATAACCTGCACATGGACATAACTTAGACTAATGTAAGTCAAAGGCACAAATCAGAAAAATATTTTTCCTTGTGGACACCGTGGCTGTGTGAACACATCTGCAGCATATACTAGTCATCTTTAATTTCAGGAAAAGGCTTACCCATTGAACTCCATAAGTGCACACACCAAAAATAAGGACCGTCTATCGACTATCGACTATCTGTGTGTAATTCTTTTTTTCTTTATGCTTCCGCTGTAGAAATGAATGAATTTCAGTGAATTTTCCTTTTTTTGTGCTGTTGTAAAAAAACAGATGTACTATAGATGTAAAAAATGTCCCACATGCGGATATGATTTTGGCACATACGGAGCACCATATGGATGAATAACCGTCTGTTCTGTATCCTGAAAAAATGACAATTTTTCCTCCTCATGTCTAATCTTAACACATACTATCCATCTTCTCTGCTCACAGATCCTTCAGCTGATACACTACTATAGCAACAATGTTAACAAAAACGTAAATGAAAAAATATGAAATCATCTTTCTGCCATTTGAGCTTGTGCAGTAAAAATAATTTGCAGAGATGTGTCCTTAACATGCATCATTAATGCTGGATTTTTACAATTACAATGGAAAAAAAAAGAATGATTAAATATTTGCTCCTGTAAAAGCAAGATAATAGATCACAGAAATATAATAACCCAAACATCAGATAAAATGTAACATTCAATGTGGCACAGTAGTGACATGCCCTTAATGCTATGACAACACACAAACATTTATGAGTCGTCGGAGTAAGAATTATTCGTTTATAAGCTGTAACTAATCAGATTCAGCCATGGAACATCCTTACTTGCTGATATTCCTCTCTTATTTTTTTCTTGCTATCTCTCTGAAGAATAGTTAGGGTTGTCTGGAGGGGCTTTATGAAAAATAGCGCAAAGTGAAATAGTGAGGTGAGCCAGCCTCAGGCCATACGTCACATTGGCTCATATCAAGCACATTTGTGCATCTTTCCCATAGACAAAAGCTAAAGTTGGGGCACCATTTTACGTTTTGTCTCAGGCAGCAGATAAGTTATAGGATAAGCACCGTGAGGTGCCTGACTCAAGACACATGGTCGGTGCTACATACATGTCTACGGCTTTCTTATAATATAAATCTCAACATTGAAATTGCAGCACCAAAAAGGAAAATTGTGGAATTATGAAAATCACAGGATGGATGTGTATAGTCGGTGGGCCGAGCTGGGGGGTGGTCCCTCTCTTACCGCGCAGAGATGTAGCAGAGACACGATGGAGGCAAATGTCGGGTACAACAGGTCCAAGTTTTATTCTCTTTTGCCGCCCAATTGACGGCCTCCGCAGTACACCGCACTTCAATGCTCTTCTTCACTTTACTTATCGGCCCTCCGTTCCCAGAGCTGCTTCCCGCACACCGTACTTTATATTAGGGACGTGTATGTATACACCGTTCCCTCTTCACTCTTCGACGCTCCTGTCAGATCCGTCACTGTGGCCACCTTAGGCCCGTAAACCAACAGTATTTCTACTGAACAGTCGTCTCTCTCAATACGGTATGCTTTACCTCAGTGCCTCCTCTTTTCTACGGTACTTTCCTGTCAGGACCACCCCCTGACATTCTCTCTCCTCAGTCCCCCCCCCCCCGCTTTGGTTTTCCTCAGAGTGCACAGACTGTCGTAGTCCTCCTGTCACTTGAGCTCCCCCTGGGGACTGGAACTTTCTGGAATCCTCCCTCAAATTTATACCTTTCCTGGTTCCCTGTAACTCCGCCCCGCATGACCAATGGTTTCCTAAGCCCTAAGCTGATGTCAAGTCCTTTGCTCACACTCCTCCCTGCCCTCTATTGGTCACCTCAGGTACTGCACGTCCACTACACTTTCCTAGCTGTTTCCCCACTGTAGTAACTGACAACTATCTGAACTGTGCAAACCTTTCCTTCTCTATACTGACAGGTCCGTCCGTCCGTCAGGTCACTTCCCTAAACTCCCCCTTCCTTTGTCCATTGTCGTCCTCGACAATCGTCATCCCTGCCTTCGTCGTTCTGAAGCTTCACCTACACTCTGTTGTCGGACCAGCTGTTGGGCCAAACCCACTACCTGCAGGGGCCGAGCCATACTGGGAGCACCATGCTCTGAGTAGCCTACTGCTACTCACCAGCGCGCACGCCACATGACAACGTCTTTCACACTGGGCTAGGTACACCCATATTCTCTCTATGGCGTGTACCTTCCCCTACTCTCCCCTTCTGTTACCTTCCCCAGTCTGGTACGCCATGATCGAGGTCTCACACCTACCAGATCATTGCCGGCGTCCATCTCTTTCCTACAGGGGTGTCCGTGGTGTCGGGGACCTGACCTAGGATGGCTGTCTTTTCACATCTTTCACCTCTTGTACCTTTCTTTCAATTACATGTCATGGTCGGCGTCTCGGTCTCCCAGACCCTCTTCACACATAGACCCCTCTTCGGATATCACACTTCCCGTTGATCCCTCAGACCTTCCCTCACCCGGACCTGTTGCATTTTACTTTGGCATATTATACATTAAACAACTTTATAATAGCACAAGTACCCATTTTTATATATTTTTTTCATTTTCTTTTGCTTCTAAAACCAACATATAACAAAACAACATCACATGTTCTCCTTCCCCCCTTCCTTTGACATTGACACTTCCCCTTTTTTTCCGCATCCCTGCCATGTCAGGCAAACTAACTGCAACTTAAAAAAACATTTTCTGTAACCTGGACGGAAAACTGTCCTCGTGGTCTGCACAACGGTGCAACAAAATCCTGACAGTCCAGACCACCTCCTGATGGCTGGTAGCAAGGGGCCCCGCTGCCGTGGAGCTCCTGGGATGCAGGGAGTGTCCACAACAGTCCTCTTTACGGGGGTTCGCATTCTTCGGGCTCTGCCAGTACTGCCACCGCATATTATCCGCGGGGGCAGTATTCTTTATAATGGGAAACTAAGTCCCAGAGGCGTATCTAGGCATCCTGGCACCCGGGGCAAGAATTTGGTTCGGCGCCCCCCCCCCAAGTACATATGCGACTTGCACACTTAGCCATGTACCCACGAGCTGCTCTCCCTAATGCTCTCAATGTTCAGTAAAAAACTGAAAGCAGGAAGAGAAGCTCGTTGTCAAGTATGAAAATCGCATATGAGTGAAGTGTCCGTGTGATGACTGCTGGAACCTGCAGAGCTGAATCCTGACGTTGCAGCTTCTGAATTCTCACAACTAATGCACTGCACACTTTTAGGATTCTCCCTTGCCGCTATACAGTCATGTCAGCACAAGTATGTGATTTATATACTTCTGGTCACATTCCGACTAGACGTGCCCGGCCTCGCTCCGTTCATTTTCATTGAGTGAGGCCACACATGTCTTGTCAGCATGTGACCGCATGTATGTAAATTACCGGCACGAGAGAATCCTGACAGCGTTCAGTGAGCACTGTGAGAATTCAGAAGTCTGCAGTCACATAGAATGACTACAGACTCATCACCGACCTGGATAACCCCTTTAATGTTCCTAACAAATAAAAACACGAGAATAAGTCAGTAGCACAAATAACATTTACATCCAGGTACCTTATAGATGACGTCTCTGGAGTCGGTCTCCTTTTCTTCTTCTTGTCCAAACCCCATGATAAGTATTCTCATCCACAGCCGTCTCTGCAGACTTCCATCTTCTTCGGTCTTCTGCAGCAAATCTCCACACGATGCCCTTAACGATAGAAGTGTCATTATAATGCTCCTAAATAAAAATGTCTGCAATATACTGTCTCCTCACACTATTCCCCTCCCTCCTCATACTGTCTCCTCTAACATCCCTCCTGTTCACCATACTGTCTCATCATATATTTACCCCCTCACTCTCTATACTGTCTGCTCACACATACCCCTGACTCCCCATACATTAACCCGTTCGCTCCCCATACTGTCTGCGCCCAACCCCCATACTGTTTCCTCATACATACTCTGTGTCCTCAAATCTCCCCACACACATTAAGTCACCCCCCATCCACACTCCAAATTCCTCACACATATTAAATAACCCCCCATCCCCACTCCCAAATTCCCCCCACACATTATGTACCCCCCACTCCAAATCCCCCACACATTAACCCCCATCCCCACTCCAAATCCCCCACACATTAAATAACCCCCATCCCTACTCCCAAATCCCCCAACACATTATGTACCCCCCACTCCAAATCCCCATCCCCACTCCAAATCCCCCACACATTAAATAACCCCCATCCCCACTCCCAAATCCCCCACACACATTATGTACCCTCCACTCCAAATCCCCCACACATTAACCCCCATCCCCACTCCAAATCCCCCACACATTAAATAACCCCCAATCCCTACTCACAAATCCCCCAACACATTATGTACCCCCCACTCCAAATCCCCCACACATTAACCCCCATTCCCACTCCAAATCCCCCACACATTAAATAACCCCCATCCCCACTCCCAAATCCCCCCCACACATTATGTACCCCCCACTCCAAATCCCCCACACATTAACCCCCATCCCCACTCCAAATCCCCCACACATTAAATAACCCCCATCCCTACTCACAAATCCCCCAACACATTATGTACCCCCCACTCCAAATCCCCCACACATTAATTCCATCCCCACTCAATAACCCCCATCCCCACTCATTAACCCCCACTCATTAACCCCCCACTCAATAACCCCCATCCCCACTCATTAACCCCCCACTCATTAACCCCCCACTCAATAACCCCCATTCCCACTCATTAACCCCCCACACATTAACCCCATCCCCACTCTTTACCCCCACACAGTAACCCCCATCCCCACTCATTAACCCCCCCACTCAGTAGCCCCCATCCCCACACATTAACCCCATCCCCACACATTAATCCCCATCCCCACACACTAACCCCCATCCCCACATTAACCTCATCTCCACTCATTAACCCCCCCACATTAAACCCCCCCATCTTCGGTGGTTTCTTCAGCTCCACATTGGAGCACACTTACCACCAGCGCTGAGCGTTCACTGTGGGAGCCGGGGAGTGACATCAGCAGCGTGATCACATGACATGTCACGCTGCTGACGTCGCTCTGGCCCGGCGGTCAGAGCTGCAATGCAATTGTACTGGCGTCTATACAGATCGGCAGTACAATTGTTCCATGGGAGCCGGCACGCGCACCTTCTCTGCGCCAGCTGTCAGCTTGACAGCTGACAGAGAGAACCGCCGACTCTCAGGCCAGGGGGGGCGGCAGAACGCAGCCGCCAGGGAGGACACTGCGGACCGCTGTATTAGGCGGCCCGGACTGCGCCCCCTGCCGGCTGCGCCCGGGGCAACTGCCCCGGCTGCCCCCCTAGATACGCCCCTGCTAAGTCCCCTTCCTTCAGAGCCTGGCCATGCCGTATGGAGGCCACATTCACATACACCTTCTGGCCAGTCTTATCACGGATGAAACCGTACCCCCTGTCGACGTTGGTGTATACCAGCCATCCCCGTGATCTCTTCAACGCCATGCCAGCCTCCCCCTTTGAGTGGAGCAGGCTCCATACCTCCTGCTCCTGGACCTCCTTCTGCTTGATCAGCTCCGCGACCCAAATGGAGGGTGCCGCGCCAGTCCCAGAGTCCGATGGGCAGGACTTTGCCGAAAAAGCTCGTGGGAAAGAGGCGGCCGATGATATCTGCAGCCCAGCAGCTGCTGGGGCCAGGTGGCGGACGGAAGCAGCCGTGTTTCCGGAGGACTGAGTCACAGGGCCTGTCAAGCAAGCCGCAGTCGGTTCTAGCACCGGCATAGCAGCGGCCGCAGGATAGGCCGCATCCAAAACCTCCAACAGAACCGGGGTGGCGGCCGGTTCTGGTAATGAAGCTGTTACTGGTTGGGGGAGCACAGCCGCATCTTCTGTAACCGAGCACCGCGCTGATGACTCCGGGTGGGATGACTCAGGGACGGGGCAGGGGCCTCGCTCAACTCCGCGTACACCATAGGGCCCTCCGCGACCAGACGTTCCGATACTCTGGAGGCTGCGTGGCGCGGCAGAATGGTGGGGGCCGCTGGTGTAGCCGCCAGCAGGGCCGGGGGAACTCTCACCTTTCCCGGCGCCGCGGCGTCCGTCACATCACCACGCAGCTCTTCCTGCAGTCTCCGCTCCTCAACTCGTTGTCCCGCGGGCCTAGCCTCCAGGCTCAGGGATTCCGCGGGGAAGCTCTCTGCCGGTATCAATGGCGGCCGCTCCTTCTGGCTCCGCACAGGCTCCGCACAGGCTCCGCTTCCTGCCCGTGGATCTGAAGATGACGTCTTCTGGCGCAGCTCAGTCTCCCGCCACCATTGCCACTCCAGGTGGCCGATGCCCCGACACCCGCAGCGTCTGATACCGTCCGGGGAGCAGCAATTCGAATGGCGCCAAGCAGCCGCACCCAAGCTTTTCTTCAGTGTCACTCCCTCTGTGGGGTGGGGCGTCAGCAGGCCTCTCCACCCACCTGTCAGGGTCCAATATATGGAAGCGTCGGTCTCCGAGCACATACCGCTTCCCTTTGGGGTACGTTGGAGGGGGTCCCAGTCCATTCTGAACAACTGCAAACACCCGGACCTCTCCTCTACGCTGAAGCAATACCGCCATACTGCACAGTACCTGGTACCGCCCCGGATCCTCTGCTGACCACACAGATCCGCCACAGCGCTCCCCATTTGTATTCCACAGGTAGGTAATTTGTAATCCACGGGTAATTGTAATCCAAGCAGAGTAATCCAAGTCTTTTTCCATTCTTTGAGGCAGGTCTGCCGCAGAAGATAACGTATTAGCGGCGTTGATCCTGCCGACTACGCTAAGTGTAGAGTCGGCGGGCCGAGCTGGGGGGTGGTCCCTCTCTTACCGCGCAGAGATGTAACAGAGACACGATGGAGGCAAATGTCGGGTACAACAGGTCCAAGTTTTATTCTCTTTTGCCGCCCACTTGACGGCCTCCGCAGTACACCGCACTTCAATGCTCTTCTTCACTTTACTTATTGGCCCTCCGTTCCCAGAGCCGCTTCCGGCACACTGTACTTTACACTAGGGACGTGTATGTATACACTGTCCCCTCTTCACTCTTCGATGCTCCTGTCAGGTCCGTCACTGTGGCCGCCTTAGGCCCATAAACCAACAGTACTTCTACTGAACAGTCGTCTCTCTCAATACGGTATGCTTTACCTCAGTGCCTCGTCTTTTCTACGGTACTTTCCTGTTAGGACCATCCCCCTGATGTTCTCTCTCCTCAGTTCCCCCCTGCTTTGGTTTTCCTCAGAGCGCACAGACTGTCGTAGTCCTCCTGTCACTTGAGCTCCCAATGGGGACTGGAACTTTCTGGAACCCTCCCTCAAATTTATACCTTTCCTGGTTCCCTGTAACTCCGCCCCCCCATGACCAACGGTTTCCTAAGCCCTAAGCTGATGTCAAGTCCTTTGCTCACACTCCTCCCTGCCCTCTAATGGTCAACCCAGGTACTGCACGTCCACTACACTTTCCTAGCTGTTTCCCCACTGTAGCAACTGACAACTATCTGAACTGTGCAAACCTTTCCTTCTCTATACTGACAGGTCCGTCCGTCAGGTCACCTTCCCTACAGATGGACATTTTAATGAGATGCAAATGATGAGAAAATTAATACTGAGGACTCTCAATCCTGAATATTTTTCTTTGAGAAAATTAAACAAATTTTTTGTATCACGCATGAGAGCCACATGCAGAAATTCCCACACTTACATACCTTGGCTGCCATCAGTGAGGTTATTAAGTGTCTGAGGAATTTTCTGCCATGCTGAATGCACTTGGGAACATAAATCATCAAAATGTGCTGCTGGAAGCACCCAGCTGCCATGAAGAAAAATCATAATTGATCTGAAACTGGGGGCATGGCCATGCTCGTGTGATACACTGATATGTTAGAATACAAAAGATAGAACACACTACCGTTCAAAAGTTTGGGGTCACCCAGACAATTTTGTGTTTTTCATGAAAACTCATTCTTTTATTAATCAAATAAGTTGCCAAATGAATTTAAAATCTAGTCCAGACATTGACAAGGTTCTTCAAAGCTCCATTACAGATAGAATACCAGCTGCCTGCTTCTTCCCTAAATAGCTCTTGCATAATTTGGAGGTGTGCTTTGGGTCATTGTCCTGTTGTAGGATGAAATTGGCTCCAATCAAGCGCTGTCCACAGGGTATTGTATGGTATTGCAAAATGGAGTAATAGCCTTCCTTATACAAAATCCCTTTTACTTTGTACAAATCTCCCACTTTACCAGCACCAAAGCAACCCCAGACCATCACATTACCTCCACCATGCTTGCCAGATGGCGGCAGGCACTCTTCCAGCATCTTTTCATTTGTTCTGCATCTCACAAATGTTCTTCTGTGTGATCCAAACACCTCAGACTTGGATTTGTCTGTCCATAACACTTTTTTCCACTCTTCCTCTGTCCAATGTCTGTGTTCTTTTACCCATATTAATCTTTTTGTTTTATTTGCCAGTCTCAGATATGGCTTTTTCTTTGCCACTCTGCCCTGAAGACATTGACACTGGCGTTTTGCGTGTACTATTTAATGAAGCTGCCAGTTGAGGACCTGTGAGGTGTTGATTTCTCAAACTACAGACTCTAATGTACTTGTCTTGTTGCTCAGTTGTGCAGCGGGGCCTCCCACTTCTCTTTCTATTCTGGTTAGAGTCTGTTTGTGCTCTCCTTTGAAGGGAGTAATACACACCGTTGGAAGAATTCTTCAGTTTCTTGGCAATGTCTCGCATGGAATAGCCTTCATTTCTAAGAACAAGAATAGACTGTCGAGTTTCAAATGAAAGTTCTTTTTTCTAGCCATTTTGAGAGTTTAATGGAACCAACAAATGTAATGCTCCAGATTCTCAACTAGCTCAATGGAAGGTCAGGTTTATAGCTTCTCTAATCAGCCAAATTGTTTTCAGCTGTGCTAACATACTTGCACAAGGGTTTTCAAGGGTATTCTAACCATCCATTAGCCTTCTTACACAGTTAGCAAACACAAAGTACCAAAATAACACTGGAGTGATGGTTGTTGGAAATGGGCCTCTATACACCTATGAAGATATTGCATTACAAACCAGACGCTTGCAGCTAGAATAGTCATTTACCACATTAACAATGTATAGAGTGTATTTCTGAATCATTTAATGTTAGCTTCATTGGAAAAAACTGTGCTTTTCTTTCAAAAATAAGGAAATTTCTAAGTGACCCTAAACTTTTGAACGGTAGTGTGTGTGTATATATATATATATATATATATATCCACTGCTCAAAAAAATAAAGGGATCACTTAAACAACAGAGTATAACTCCAAGTGAATCAAACTTCTGTGAAATCAAACTGTCTACTTAGGAAGCAACACTGATTGACAGTCAATTTCACATGCTGTTCTGCAAATGGAATAGACAACAGATGGAAATTATTGTCAATTATCAAGACACACTCAATAAAGGAGTGGTTCTACAGGTGGGGACCACAGACCACATCTCAGTACCAATGCTTTCTGGCTGATGTTTTGGTCACTTTTGAATGTTGGTTGTGCTTTCACACTCGTGGTAGCATGAGACGGACTCTACAACCCTCACAAGTGGCTCAGGTAGTGCAGCTCATCCAGGATGGCACATCAATGCGAGCTGTGACAAGAAGGTTTACTGTGTCTGTCAACATAGTGTCCAGAGGCTGGAGGCGCTACCAGGAGACAGGTGTTATGAATGGGTCACCGAGGAGGAAAAAAGCAACACAACGCTAAGTCTCAGAAAACCAGAGAGGTTGGTAACTATGCAGACTGCAGAGCCCTGATCTTAACACACAACTAGAAGCAGTCGTGGATCATGCCTACGGTAGTCCTGGACACCTCATCACAACCGGAGAGCTAAATAAGCCTAAAGTAAGAAAAGAGCAAAACTAACTCCCCAGAGCAGACCCCAAAGGAAAGACAGCCCCCCACATGTATTGACGGAGAAGCAAGATGAAAATACAAACAAAGGCAGAAAAATAGGCTGAGCAAACGATGGGGCCAAACTAACTTGAAAGGACAGGAAAGGAAAGATACTGTCTGCAATCTGCCAAGAAACCCTACCAAAAATAATGTCCAATGCTTCTGATAACAAAATTAACCCTGAAGTCACTAGACTTCTCCCACTATATCAGCACTCTGGAATATTCTGAGACAGAGCAAAAAGAGGCCAATCTAATAAAGGACAAAAAGGCAAATTGGCAAATACAGATAAATAAGAGTGGAAATTCAGCACAGCCCAGCCGGGCTGGCTGACCACACAAAAACTGAGTTGACCAACAAGAGCAAGTGTGAATATTAGCAAAAAACAAACTTAACTTGAGATGACTGGAGCAGAGCTGAAGTCCAAGACCTGAGAAACAGACTGAATCACCAGCAACAGGATAGGGCATTGGCTGTCTTATATCCAGTCTGATACTCCAGAGATCCCATCAATATCCTCCTCATCAGGTGGCAGACCATTACCAATTAAACTAACCTCACTACCTCCTGTCACTACCAGAGGGAGAACGGAAGGAGAACTCCCAGCTGGTGGAGCAGAAAATGAGCTCATAACAGACAGGCCAGTACACAAGGAGACGTGGAGGGGGCCGTAGGAGGGCAACAACCCAGCAGCAGGACCGCTACCTCAGCCTTTGTGCAAGGAGGAAAAGGAGGAGCACTGCCAAAGCCCTGCAAAATGACCTCCAGCAGCCAAAAAAAGGTGCATGTGTCTGCACAAGCTGTTAGAAACCGACTCCATGAGTATGGTCTGAGTGCCCGACATCCACAGATGGGGACTGTGCTCACACCCTAACACCGTGCAGGACGCTTGGCATTTGCCACAGAACACCAGGATTGGCAAATTCACCACTGGCGCCCTGTGCTCTTCACAGATGAAAGCAGGTTCACACTGAGCACATGTGAGAGATGTAACAGAGACTGGAGAAACCATGGAGAGCTGCATAGCCCTCCATGTGCTCGCCAGAGGTACCCTGACTGCTGTTAGGTACCGAGATGAGATCCTCAGACCATATGCTGTTGCCATTGGCCCTGGGTTCCTCCTAATTCAGGACAATGCCAGACCTCATGTGGCTGGAGTGTGTCAGCAGTTCCTGCAAGATGAAGGCATTGAAGCTATGGACAGGCCCGCCCGTTCCCCAGACCTGAATCCGATTGAGCACATCTGGGACATCTGGGACATCATGTCTCGCTTCATCCACCAACGTCACGTTGCACCACAGACTGTCCAGGAGTTGGCGGATGCTTTAGTCCAGATCTGGGAGGAGATCCCTCAGGAGACCATCCACTGCCTCATCAGGAGCATGCCCAGGCATTTTAGGGAGGTCATACAGGCACGTGAAAGCCACACACACTACTAAGCATCATTTCCTTGTCTTGAGGCATTTCCACTGAAGTTGGATCAGCCTGTAATTTGATTTTCCACTTTGATTTTGAGTATGCTTCCAAATCCAGACCTTCAAAGGATATTAATTTTGATTTACATTGATCATTTTTATGTTTTCTTGCTCTCAATGCATGCTACTATGTAATGAATAAAGATTTGCATCTTCGATATTTCATTCAGTGATATCTACGATGTGGTATCTTAGTGTTCCCTTTATTTTTTTGAGCAGTGCATATATATATATATATATATATATATATATATATACACTGTGCTCCAAATTATTATGCAAATGATATTTCTCTCTGATTTTCCTAAATAGTCAGTACAAATGACAGTCAGTCTAATAAAAGTCATCACCGGTTAGAGTATACATCAAATTTTATTGAAGAAACCTCCCAATAATAACAGTATAATCTCCAAAATGAATAAAAACTCAAATTGCACTGTTCCAAATTATTAGGCACAGTAGAATTTCTAAACATTTGATATGTTTTAAAGAACTGAAAATGCTCATTTGTGGAATTTTCAGCATTAGGAGGTCACATTCACTAAACAAAAAGGATATTTTGGAGTTAAATAGCTTAACAGGCCAAGTTACATGGTAACATAGGAACCCTTCTTTGATATCACCTTCACAATTCTTGCATCCATTGAAATTGTGAGTTTTTGGAGAGTTACTGCTTGTATTTCTTTGCATGAAGTCAGAATAGCCTCCCAGAGCTGCTGTTTTGATGTGAACTGCCTCCCACCCTCATAGATCTTTTGCTTGATGATACTCCAAAGGTTCTCTATAGGGTTGAGGTCAGGGGAAGATGGTGGCCACACCATGAGTTTATCTCTTTATGCCCATAGCAGCCAATGACTCAGAGGTATTCTTGCAGCATGAGATGGTGCATTGTCATGCATGAAGATGATTTTGCTCCTGAAGGCACGTTTCTACTTTTTATACCATGGAAGACAGCTGTCAGTCAGAAACTCTATATACTTTGCAGAGGTCATTTTCACACCTTCAGGAACCTTAAAGAGCCCTACCAGCTGTTTCCCCATGATTCCGGCCCAAAACATGACTCCTCCACCTCCTTGCTGACGTCGCAGCCTTGTTGGGACATAGTGGCCATCCACCAACCATCCACTACTCCATCCATCTGGACCATCCAGGGTTGCTCGACACTCATCAGTAAACAAGACTGTTTGAAAATTAGTCTTCATGTATGTCTGGGCCCACTGCAACCATTTCTGCTTGTGAACACTGTTTAGGGTTGGCCGAATAGTAGATTTATGCACCACAGCAAGCCTTTGAAGGATCCTACACCTTGAGGTTCGAGGGACTCCAGAGGCACCAGCAGCTTTAAATATCTGTTTGCTGGTTTGTAATGGCTTTTTAGCAGCCACTCTCTTAATCCAATGAACTTGACTGGCAGAAACCTTCCTCATTCTTCCTTTATCAGCACAAACATGTCTGTGCTCAGAATCAACCACAAATCTCTTAACAGTACAATGATCACGTTTACATTTTTGGGAAATATCTAATGTTTTCATCTCTTGACCAAGGCATTGCACTATTTGATGCTTTTCAGCAGCAGAGAGATCCTTTTTATTTCCTAAATTCCTTGAAACCTGTGCCCTGCTTAATAATGTGGAACATCATTCTTAAGTAGTTTTCCTTTAATTGAGCTCACCTGGTAAACTAATTATCACAGGCATTTGAGATTGATTTCAGTGATCCAAAGAGCCCTGATACACAATACCATCTATGAGTTTATTTGAAAAACAAAAAATAACATCTTTATGACACTTAAATCCAATTTGCATAATAATTTGGAACACAGTGTATATATATATATATATATATATATATACAGCTTTGGCAAAAATTAAGAGAACACTTTCAAATGTTCATTTTGTCTGATCTTTCTCTTTATAGGTATATTTTTGAGTAAAATGTAAATTGTTCTTTAAGGCCTCTTTCACACATCAGTTTTTTGCCGTCAGGCGCGATCCAGCTTTTTTTTGTAAAACCGGATCCGGCGAAATGCAATGCCGGATCCAGTTTTTCCCCATTGACTTGTATTAGCGCCGGATCGCGCCGGATGGCATTGCGTCTCATCCGTTTTTTGCCGGATCCGGCTACTTGTCTCATTCCGGCGTCTGGAAAAAACGGCTACTGTAACGTTTTTTGTCTCCGGCGAAAAAGCCGGAAGCGCCGGATCCGATGCTTCCGGCTTTTTGCCACAATGAAAGTCTATGGGCACCGGAATGTGCCGGATCCAGAAAAAGACGGATCCAGCCACCGGATCCGTTTTTTTAAGTCTGCGCATGCTCAGATCCAATTGGCCAGCCCCCAGAAAACAGATATAACCTGCTAGACGGATCCAGCAGAAAAACGGATCCGTTTCTACAGTTCTCCAAAATTTATGCCGGATCCGTTTTTTCTAAAAATAGCCGGATCCTGCCTGCTGGCAAAAAACTGATGTGTGAAAGTAGCCTTAGTCTATAAACTTCTGACATGTCTCCGAATTTCCAAGCAATAAATTTTGTATTTTTTTCTGACAAAAATGGTCAAAATTAAAAAAACCAACAGTGCTTTCAGACCTCAAATAATGCAAAGAAAACAAGTTCATAATCATTTAGAAACAACAATACAAATGTTTACTCAGGAAGAGCTCTGAAATCAATATTTTGTGGAATAACCATGATTTTTAAAAATAGCTTTCATGCATCTTAGCATGCTTGCCACCAGTCTTTCACACTGCTTCTGGTTCAAAAATTTAAGCAGTTCTTCTTTGTTTGATGCCTTGTAACTAGCCATCATCCTCTTGATTACATTCGAGAGGTTTTCAATGGGGTTCCGGTCTGGAAAATGGGCTGCCTATGACAGGGTTATTTTTTCCATCTTTATTTAACTCCCAATCCATTTGAAGTCATAATTCTCCTGTAAAGTAATCAAAATAAAAAAGCAACAATATCCCATACCTGTCCGCCGTACGTCATGTCCCACAGCACAATCCATCTGAAGGGGTTAAATAGCTTACAATTGGGAGTGGTGCTAATGCGACTGGCCCGGCTGTAAACCATGAACATTTTCCCATGCTGTCAGTTCACCGCGGGTCAGGTAGGGAGTCTGCGCAGCCTCAGTGACATCAGTGGTAGTCACTGAGGCTGCGCAGACACCCTGCCTGACCCACGGTGAACTGACAGCGTGGCAAAATGTTCAGAAACTTTCCCACACTAATCAGTTCATCTCTGGTCAGGCGGGGAGGCTGCGCAGGCAGCTTTTCATTAATTCCTCCGTGGTTTACAGCCGGGCCAGTCGCATTAGCACCGCTCCCAATTATAAATTATTTAACCCCTTCAGATGGATTGCGCCGTGGGACATGACTGAACGGCGGACAGGTATGGGATAGTATTGCTTTTTTCATTTGATTTTTTTACTGGAGAGCGATGGCTTCGAATGGATTGGGAGTTAAATAAAGATGGAAAAAATGTGTGTTTATTTATTTCATTAAAAGTCTTTATTCTTAATGTGTCTGTGTTTTTTTTAACCCTTTCAGACTAGTGGATTAATAATGGACAGGTGTCTTATTGATAGCTGTCCATTATTAACTAGACTTAATGTCACCTTACAATAGCAAGGTGACATTAACCCCTTATTACACCATATGCCACCCACTACAGGGCAATGGGAAGAGAGAGGGTAAGTGCCTGAATTGGTGCATCTTACAGATGCGCCTTTTCTGGGGTGGCTGGGGGCAGATTTTTATAGCCGGGGGGGGGCAAAAACAATGGTCCCTCTCTAGGCTATTAATTTCTGCCCTCAGTCACTGGCTTGCCCTCTCTGGCGGAGAATATTGCGCGGGAGCCCACACTAGTTTTTTCCATGAATTAATCCTTTAATTTAATACCTACAGCTCCAAAATTTTACACACACAACTAACATTATTAGTGAGGGAGATATATACTGTAAATCCAACGGATATGCAATGGTTTACTGTATGTAAACCATGTCTCATATCCTGTCGGGTCCTGTAATGATTTTACAGAAGCCAACAATTGAATTATCGGCTATTCTGCTATCTACCTCTGTATGAAATATAAATATATATATATGTGTGTCAATGACATATATATATATATATATATATATATACACACCTATTCTACGTGTATATATCTATTCTATCTACTATATTCTAACCTATTCTATTCTATACTGTACCCGGCATCTGCCGGCTATTAAGCTATCTAACTATCTATTTATATACTGTATACATACATATATATATATATATATATATATATATATATTGAGGATTATTTGTTTTTAAACGATGTGTACAGGTTTTTTTTTTTACAATGCTATGTTAACATGAGTTTTTACATAGAGAGAACTGCTGTATGTAAAAGCTTATGTTAAAATCGCACTGCATACTTATTGCATACACATGTCATGCGCATGTCATACGGATGTTCTGTGGAAAAATCGCAAGGAAATCGCATTACACTCGCATAACACTTGCATGATACTTGCATAGCACTCGCATGTTTTTTTCGGTCCCAAAATCGGACTGATTTTTTTCTCGCAAATGGGTATGAGCCCTTAGTGTCTGGGTCCAGTGTGGTGGGGATACAATAACCTGCAGCAAAAAGATGGGAAAAGAAGATGGGGATGCACAGGCAGATGTCCAAGATGGAACCTGTATGTCCTCTGGGAAGAGACATAAGAATGTCAATGGGGACACTGCTGTTAGATTAGGGCAATATGCTCACAGATCGCATACTAATGCTTTGTGCCATAGGTCATGGATGAATACACAGGAGTCCTAGAATACATCCCCCTTCAGGGTCTCACAACTTGGCCCTTGCTTTAGAGGGAGAGAGAAAGACATAGCTCCTGAAATGAAGTCTGATTTACAAGTCTGATTTGAGAAGATCCCCCAAGGATAAAGAATATCTCACCCCAGAGAAATAACCTTGGGGAAATTCCCATCTTTGCTTGATGTCCTTAATGCCTTTAATGTAGACAGCTCCAACTCCTTTGAGCATTACTATACCACTTCTATGCCTTCTGGAAAAAACACTTCAGGCGATGATGGATGACTTAGTGGCACAGGAGGAAGTGGAGCAGGATGAACAGGGACCATTAACACCGTTATCAGGCCTTTAGTCTTCAAATGGCTCGGTTCGTCATTGAGCCAAAATCTAAACCTGCGCAAGCGCCGACAACCGGTGCCATTTTCTTGAAGACCACTCTGCGGTCAATATGCACAGACGGGACTCCACTCCTGCCTCGTACTCCCTCCTCCCAGCCCAGGGCCAGCAGCATCGTCCCACATATGCAGCTGCTGGCTTCCTACAGCAGTGACAATGCTCCACCGCAGCTGCTCCACTGCCGCCAGCTCAATCACTTTCACCTGAGCTGATGACACTGATTTCTCCACATCAGGTGGCAAGACATTGTCCCCAACACAGCAATCCTGGAACAAGCTGGGCCTCCTGCTGAAGCCCCCAACTGATCACTTTCCCTTTCATAGAGAATTGTGATTCATGACACCAGAGACATCACACAGAATCCCACTACTGCCACCACATATGAAGGATTCGTACCTCACCACCCCGCCGGAAGTAAATATTACATTAGCAGGATCACATGATAAGGATTCCCCACTTGTACAAGCCTGACATTTTCTCCCCCCTGGGCACACGTAAGGTAGGCTTGGCACAGTTTTACACAGAGACCCCCTGTCCACATGGGCTCAGGAAGGAACAGGGAGTGAGGAGGTGGCCCACACAATCACTGACGTGGCACCACACACAATTGTGTGTTGGGGACAATGTCTTGCCACCTGGTGTGGAGAAATCAGCAGAGGCAGCTCAATAGAAAGTAATTAAGCTGTTTGGCATTCCGACTGTAGATAGTTCAGGTCGCTTTTACATAGAGAAATGTGATAAGGTCCACCTTATCCAGCACGAGGTCGGCTCGTGTATTGCAGCTGGATCAGTGAGGAGGAGAAGATGTCTGCTTGAGAATACGCACCCCCTAAAGGTCAGTGCACTCCCCCTGGGCCATTCATGTCCAAGTCCAAGTGGCTGAAAAAGTGGAAGAGGAGGAAGTATGGGACAGGGAAGTTCTGCACCCTGATTCCATTCCCCTGCCGCAGGCTACTCCCAAAATCTTTGACTGGTACAGTGGACGCTGGGACCGCCAGTATACACATTCCCAATCTACAGTATATTGCTCCCCAGTCCCATCATGCAGCAAATCACTCATCTCATCCTCATCCTCAATATCCAGCTTTTGTGTTGGTTTTGTAGAAACTACTTGATAGTTTAGTTGTTTTGAGCTATTTAAATTAATTGTATTTGATTTGTTCATTGCAAACAGCAGAAATTTTCTAAAATTAGCTAATGCGCCTAATTTGCAATAGTGTTTGATTAATTTGCATTGGAAATGTGGTTTACACCTCCCACCTGGCGAGGTAGCCCAAAGTCCTATTCGATGAGGCAAAGGTTGTTCCACGTACAGACTTATCAGCATATGCCACTCCTTTCTGTAGATTGTTCTGACCACCTATACTCCCACCAATACTTATGGCAGGCAAAGTCTCCTTTTTGATAGATCTGTCATGTGAATTATGCAGTTTCATCAGTGAGTTTAACAGACAATTTCTAAGACAGAGCCAGTCACATTTGGTTCAGCTTCTTACGCTTCTCACCATTCCTAAAGCATCATTTAGACATCTGTGCTTTTTTGCATACACAAACAAATGGCGCGAGTGACATCAGTGTTTTGGATGCTAGGTTCATCAGTGTTTGATCACTATCAGTTTTCAGGGACTGGGCTAGTCCCTGCTATACTAAGCAAGTGTCAGTTGTCAATTCTGATGTGCTCATGCTCAGTAAAAATAGTAATTCTGATCAGAAGTAGCAAGCAGGCAAGAGAGAGCACTGTCAAGAGATTATCCAGTGTGTAGGAAAAGCAAAGACCAAAGCTGCAAGTGATGTCACTTGCTGGAGCAGGGTTGGTCTCTGATTTTCCTGCTTGCCTGGTTTTCTACTTACAGTGCACTCTGGCAGTACGCTCTCTTGCGGGTGCGTCACTGCTCACCAGAGCCAGAGAGCAAATGAACTGTCATTGTGCATATTGCACAGTGACAAGATCCTACTGAGCATACGTCGGAATTGACCTCTAACACATTTTCAGTAGAGCAGGAACTAGCTCAGCCCCTTAAACAGCTGATGATGCTTCCTGTCAGGGCATGGGCAGATGCTGCGGAAGTGACTGTAGTCTCTGCCCCCTGATGACAGTTTGTTTGAGTGTCCTAGCATGCACTGGAGGTTCTCAAACAAATCATCATCAAACTGGAAGTACAAATAAATAAAGCAGTTAAAGAGAGTAAGGAGGGGACAATGGACAATTTTTAATTAACGTACAGTGGGGAAATAAGTATTTGATACACCGCTGATTTTGCAAGTTTTCACATCTACAAAGAATAAAGAGGTCTGTAATTTTCATCACAAGAGCACTTCAACTATGAAGACAGAATCTTAAACAAAATCCAGAAAATCACACTGTGTGATTTTTACATAATTCATTTGCATTTTATTGCATGAAATAAGTATTTGATACAATAGAAAAATAGAATTTTGTTTGCAATTACAAAAGTCAGACGTTTCCTGTAGTTTTTGACCAAGTTTGCACACACTACAGCAGAGATTTTGGCCCACTCCTCCATACAGATCTCCATATCTTTTAGGTTTAAGGACTGTTGCTGGGCAATATTGAGTTTCAGCTCCCTCCAAAGATTTTCTAATGGGTTCAGGTCTGGAGACTGGCTAGGTCACTCCAGGACCTTAAAATGCTTCTTATGGAGACACTTCTTAGTTGCACTGCCTGTGTGTATTGGGTCATTGTCATGCTGGAAGACTCAGCCATGACTCCTTTAAAGGTCTTAATGAGGGAAGGACGTTGTTGGCCAAAATCTTGCGTTACATGACCCCATCCACCCTCCCTTCATTACGGTGCAGTCATCCTGTTCCCTTTGCAGAAAAGCACCCCAAAGTATGTTTCCCCCACCATGCTTCACTGTTGGGATGGTGAAGAATCCCAGCATTTCTCCTCCAAACATGGAGTGGAGTTGATACCAAAAAGTTCTATTTTGGTCTCATCTGACCAAATAACCTTCTCCCATACCTACTCTGGATCATCCATATGGTCATTGGCAAACTTGAAACAGGTCTGAACATGTGCTGGCGAGAGGAGAACCTTGTGTGCCCTGCAAGTTTTTAATTTATGATGGCGTATTCTATTTTGGTCTCATCTGACCAAATAACCTTCTCCCATACCTACTCTGGATCATCCAGATGGTCATTGGCAAACTTGAAACAGGTCTGAACATGTGCTGGAGAGAGGAGAACCTTGTGTGCCCTGCAGGATTTTAATTTATGTTAGCGTAGTGTGTTACTAATGATAATGTTTGAGAATGTAGTCCCAGCTCTCTTTAGGTCATTCACCAGGTCCTCCCGTGTAGTTCTGGGCTGATTCCTGACATTTCTCAGAATCATCTTTACCCCACGAGGCAAGATCTTACATGGAGCCCCAGACCAAGGAAGATTGAGTGTTATCTTTGGTTTCTTACATTTTCTAATAATTGCACCAACAGTTGCTGCCCTCTCACCAAGTTGCTTTCCTATTGTCCTTAAGCACAGACAAAAAAGAAGCGATCAATGCGTCCAAAATTAATATAAAAAGTTCATGGAAAAAATCCTTTATTTATACAGAACCATACAGATGAGGCAAAAACACCACAATGTGAAAATAGCTTAAAAACTAGGGACGCTCACACATCACGCAGATATCCCATATATACATAGTGAATTATAACCAAGTATTATTAAATAGTGCATCCCCCCTGAGCCAATTCCTACAACTCACCCCATAATTTTGGGCACTGCATAATAATAACTGGTCAGTAGTTAGTGGGATAAACATACCTATATAGCATCCACTATTTGACAAAAAACAGCAGCAGGAGAGAGGAGATGAGAGCGGTCAGTGTACGAGCGTCTCCCCGACGTGCGTTTCGGCAAAAGCCTTCGTCAGGGGGCGTGGACTAACACAGAGTGACAGGTATAAAAAGCAGGCTAGAACCAATCAGATGCCAAACCGTAATTAAGACATTAGCATATCATCAAGGTAACCGCCGCAACAGACGCTGATGTTTTTACAAATGCAAGGTGAAAAAAAGAGGGTTACTGCAACATCAATCAGGAGCATGGCTTCAGGGCAGACAGAAAGAGTGTTGTCCAAGGAAAAATGAACACTGAGAATCGGACCACACTTGATGCATGCGCAGTCAAGACATCTCCATGACAGGCGGCGTCCACGTCAGGGAAAGAGGAACAGGATCACAAATTGATTGATGTTGCAGTAACCCTCTTTTTTCACCTTGCATTAGTAAAAACATCAGCATCTGTTGCGGCGGTTACCTTGACGATATGCTAATATCTTAATTCCGGTTTGGCATCTGATTGGTTCTAGCCTGCTTTTTATACCTGTCACTCTGTGTTAGTCCACGCCCCCTGACGAAGGCTTTTGCCGAAACACGCGTCGGGGAGACGCTCGTACACTGACCGCTCTCATCTCCTCTCTCCTGCTGCCGTTTTTTGTCAAATAGTGGATGCTATATAGGTATGTTTATCCCACTAATTACTGACCTGTTATTATTATGCAGTGCCCAAAATTATGGGGTGCGTTGTAGGAATTGGCTCAGGGGGGATGCACAATTTAAAATACTTGGTTATAATTCACTATGTATACATGAGATATCTGCGTGATGTGTGAGCGTCCCTAGTTTTTAAGCTATTTTCACATTGTGGTGTTTTTGCCTCATCTGTATGTTTCTATATAAATAAAGGATTTTTTCCATGAATTTTTTATATTAATTTTAGACGTATTGATCATTTCTTTTTTGTCTGTGCTTAATTATAATTGCGATCAGTCCCTAATTTTGTCCAGTATTTCAGCACCAAATTGATCTAGCATTTGTCTTATAAATTTATGCCATTAACTATGACATTGGTGCTTTTATTGAATTGTTTTCTTGCCTATTGTCCTGTAGCCAACCCAGCCTTATGCAGGTCTACAATTTTGTCCCTGGTGTCCTTAGACAGCTCTTTGGTCTTGGCCATGGCGGAGAGGTTGGAGTGTCAATGAATGGGTGTGTGGACAGATGTCTTTATACAGGTAACGAGTTCAAACAGATGCAATTAATACAGGTAATGAGTGCAGAGTTGGAGGGCTTCTTAAAGAAAAACTAACAGGTCTTTGAGAGCCAGAATTATTGCTGGTTGGTAGGTGATCAAATACTTATTTCATGCAATAAAATGCAATTTAATTATTTAAAAATCAAACAATGTGACTTTCTGGTTTTATTTGTAGACTACACATGGGACAATACACATGATTGGAATACAAGACTAGAAGGATACAACTTATTTGCAAGAAACAGACTTGATAAACGAGGAGGAGGTGTCGCATTGTATGTTAGAAACGCGTATATCTGCACAGAGATTGAAGCTTCAGAGACTGGGAGTTCTGTGGAAACTGTTTGGGTAAGAATAAAAGGGCAGAACAATGGAAAGGACACCATTGTAGGCATTTACTACAGGCCGCCTGTGCAAGCTGAAGATATGGATGAACTCTTTATGCATCAAATGGCCAAGTTCTCCAAAAAATATGACATAGTTGTCATGGGAGATTTCAACTATCGAGACATTTGTTGGGAATCTCTCTCAGGCAAAACTAACAGGTCAAGGAAATTCTTATCCTCTCTTGCTGACAACTTTATCTTCCAAAAGGTAGGGGAGAAAACAAGGGGAACTGCTACCTTGGATCTAATCCTTATAAACAGGGAGGAAATGGTTGAGGAGGTAAAAGTGGCTGGGACCCTAGGAGGTAGCGATCATGCTATTTTAGAATTTTGGATAACTAGAGGAGGAAGACCTGTGAAGACTCAGTCGTCAAGGTTAGATTTCAGAAAGGCAGATTTTAAGGGATTCAGAAAGAGAATTGGAGGGATCCAATGGCTGGATATCCTTAAAGACAAAAATATCCAGGAAGGATGGGAAATTTTGAAAAATGAAATTCTCAAAGCACAATTGTTAACAATTCCAAAAAGAGGGAAGAATAGGAAGCATTTAAGGAAGCCAGGATGGATGAACACAGAACTTAAGCACATGCTAAAAAGGAAGAAAAACTGTTTATAAGATGGAAAGAGGGAGGCATATCTAAAGAAGAATATAATGCTGTCTGCAGAACCTGCAGGGCACAAATCAGATTAGCTAAAGCTGACAATGAATTGAGGCTTGCAAGAGATGTCAAAAGCAATAATAAAGGATTTTGGGGATATGTCAAAAGTAAAAGAAAAGTCAAAGATGCTATATATAGGATTTTTACAGGATGAAAATGATGAAATGGTAAGACAGGATGTTGACAAGGCCGAACTTTTAAATTCCTATTTTGCATCTGTTTTCTCTCAGAGAGGAAATGTAACATCAACTGTTCTTCACTGTCCTATTAAGGGAATAGAAGAATCCAGGATATCTATAAACAGAAAGATAGTGAGGAAACACTTAGCTAACCTAAATGAATTCAAGTCTCCAGGTCCAGAGTACTGAAGGAGATAGCAGAAGAAATTTTTGAACCCCTCTCCATTATCTTTGAAAATTCTTGGAGAACAGGAGAAATCCCAGAAGACTGGAGAAGAGCAAATGTTGTTCCTATCTTCAAAAAGGGGAAGAAGGTGGACCCAGGCAACTATAGGCCGGTGAGTCTGACTTCTATACCAGGAAAGATCTTTGAACAAATTATTAAACAACATGTATGTCAGCACCTGGATAAGAATGAAGTGATTAAACAGAGTCAGCATGGGTTTGTAACTAATAAGTCGTGTCAGACTAACTTAATTTCCTTCTATGACAGAATCACTGATTGGGTGGATCAAGGAAATGCTGTAGATATAGTATATCTTGACTTCAGCAAAGCATTTGACAAAGTATCTCATACAATCCTTATTGAAAAAATGACTAAGTATGGAATGGACAAGGCAACTGTTAGGTGGATTTATAACTGGCTTAGTGATTGGACCCAAAGAGTGGTCGTAAATGGCTGCACATCCAGTTGGAAGAATGTCTCAAGTGGGGTACCACAGGGCTCTGTCCTGGGCCCTGTATTGTTCAACATCTTTATCAACGATTTAGATGAAGGAATTGAGGGTAAACTGATTAAATTTGCTGATGACACAAAGCTAGGAGGGATAGCTAATACTAGAGAAGAGAGAGAGAGGATTCAAAAAGATATAAATAAACTGGAGAAGTGGGCAGCAACTAACAGAATGGTTTTTAACAGGGAAAAATGCAAAGTACTACATCTGGGCAATAAAAATGAAAAAAGCATATACAGAATGGGAGGAATAGGCCTAAGCAACAGCACATGTGAAAAAGACTTGGGTATACTAATAGATCACAGACTGAATATGAGTCAACAGTGTGATGCAGCAGCAAAAAAGGCAAATGCAATTCTAGGATGTATTAACAGAAGCATACAGTCTAGATCACGTGAAGTCATTATTTCCCTCTACTCCTCTTTGGTCAGACCTCATCTGGAATATTGTGTCCAGTTTTGGGCACCACATTTTAAAAAAGACATCAACAAACTGAAGCAAGTTCAGGAAAGAGCAACCAGAATGGTGACCGGTCTGCAAACCCTGTCTTATGAGGAAAGGTTGCAGGATTTGGGATTGTTTAGTTTGCAAAATAGAAGACTGAGAGGAGACTTAATAGCTGTCTACAAATATCTAAAGGGCTGTCACATTGTAGAAGGATCAACTTTATTCTCATTTGCACAAGGAAAGACTAGAAGCAATGGGTTGAAACTGAATGGTAGGAGACACAGATTAGATATTAGAAAAAACTTTTTGACAGTTAGAGTGATCAATGAGTGGAACAAACTGCCACGAGAAGTGGTGAGTTCTCCTTCAATGGAAGTCTTCAAACAGAGGCTGGACAGACATCTGACTGGGATGATTTAGCGAATCCTGCTTTGAGCAGGGGGTTGGACCAGATGGCCCAGGAGGTGCCTTCCAACTCTACGATTCTATGATTCCATGTCTCTCACAGTTAAAGTGTACCTATGATAAAAAGTACAGACCTCTCCATTCTTTGTAGGTGGGAAACTTGCTAAATCTTCAGTGTATCAAATACTTGTTTTCCGTACTGTATATTAGAAACAATATAAGATTATTACATTAAATAGATAGACATTTAAGATTATATGTTAGGTTAATTTCAGACCACCCCTTAAATATAGTGTTATGAAAAGTACTGTCATGATCTGACAGTTTTAAATTGCACTGGGTGAACTTTTTTTACTTTGGAAAGTTCAAAGGTGTTTTGACTGTCCCCGGTGGTGGTTGTGGTATTGCACCTTAGGTTAGGTTTGTGCACTTAATTATGAATCAGGTGTGACACCCTATAAAGGTGTGCTAGGGGTGTGCAATCACTGCCTGTGATATTGTGAGATTGTGTTCACTTTGAGTTTGAGAGCCTGGAGGAAGGATGGAGCTGGTGAGGAGTCCTGCGCAGCTTAGCCAGGGGGGACGTGTTTCAGCTATGGTGTCTGGACGAAGGGCTGGCATGGCATGGTGGGGTCGCAGTGATGGTGTCAGCGGGAAGTGTCTGCATGGACTGGTGGAGTGGCGACTATGGTGAGTGGCACTCACCATGTGGGACTTGGCTGCTGAGCTGGGCTCAAGCATGCTTGACTTCGTGTCAGAAGCTGAACTCATCCTTGGGACTCTGGTACTAAGCAGCTGCAACTGGTGGTGGACTCTGCTCCGAGGCTGCACTAAGGTGAAGGATCCTGTTATGGTGATGGATCCGGGTGGAGGAGAAGATGCACGCAGGTGGTGGGCTCTGTTGCTAGGAGCGTACGCAACAGAGCAAAGCTAAGTGGTGTTTCCCCTGTATTGTCTCTTTCCCTCATGTGTGTTATTAGTGCAGTGGTGGGATTAGTTTCCGCACCGACCTATTCCCTAGTGAGGGTTTAGGTTCAGGGCGAGCTAGGGCGTTGAGGTACGCGTGCGGCGCCCGGTGCGAAACCGGCATAGGGAACATTAGGAGTGCAGGGACACCTGCTCAGGGGAGCTTAGGAGGTCTCCACGTCCCCCATTCCCTATTGCAGGGCCCACCATTGTTAATGTGTCCCAGGTTCCCCCTTATTATTTAAATTCGCCTTACTGGAGGCGGGGTTTCCAGAATTATTGTATAACGTGTAATACCTAAATTCGCCAGGTGGAGGCGGCGTATCCACCTGCACGTTTTATTATTAAAATGCGCCCCACTGGAGGCGGTGTATCCAGGGTCACGTGTGTTATGGTTCGCCTTGCGGCATCATCTGCGACCAGACACACGTGATCATGACAAGTACATTTAAATTATTAAATCAATCAATAAATTTAGAAATTTTGAGGCTTGTCTCTGTGAACCATGCAGCCCATTTTTCTTCAAGTGCCTCCTTATTGTGCATCTTGAAGCAGGCACACCGCTAGTTTTCAGACAGTCCATTATTTCAGCTGATGTTATTGTGGGTTTTTCTTTGCATCCCAAACAATTTTCTTGGCAGTTGTGGATGAGATTTTTGTTGGTCTACCTGAGCGTGGTTTTGTTTTTACAGAGCCCTTGAATTTCCATTTGTTAACCATAGTTTGAACGCTGCTGACTGGCATTGTCAATTCCTTGGATATCTTTGTGTATCCCTTTCCTGTTTTATACAGTTCAACTACCTTTTCCTGTAGATCCGTTGACAATTCTTTTGCTTTCTCCATGACTCACAATCCAGAAACATCAGTGGCTGGATGAAAGATGCAAGAGTCTGTCTGGATCCTAGAAACTCACTCAACTGTTATGCACACACACTGATTACAAGCAAACAGGTCACAGGTGAGGATATTACTTTTAGCAGCCATTCAAACCCATTTGTGTCAACTTCTGTGCATGTTATCAGGCAAAAATCACCAGGGTATGTGAACCTTTCATCAGGGTCATTTGGATGTTTTGGGTTGTCATTTTGATTTAAAAAGAGAAAACACAGTAGTTTGACAATAAATGGCTTCACCCAACCACTAACCATGAGTTGAGAAAAAATGTTCGTGTTATCATTCATATTCTCTGAAAAAAGGCCAAGAAAGCAAAAATTCTGTTGGGGTATGTAAACTTTTGAGCACAACTTTAAAATAGGCCAGTGTTGATCTGGTCCTTATCTGGCTCAGATGTCAAGTTGTCTTATGTTTATATCCTAACAATAGCAAACGACCACAAAAATACAAGAAAAATACATCTGTTTTTCATGCTCAATCAGGTTCTAAACCATTAGGAGGCTGAGACAGTTTGTTTTGCAAGTAATTTTGGGTTGGCATTATTTATTTTATTATTTTATTTCACTTCTATTTATAGAATCCTATAATGATGCTCAGATATGTTGCTTGTTTTGTGACAATTTGGGCTTGTTTTTGTGTTTTATTGTGTACCTTGGGCTAAGTCATTGCATATTGACTTTTAGAAAGAGGCAATCAATCTTTATTCTCTACATTACAGTTCTTAGTGGAGGGACACTTTGATATCTCTCAACCTGTTTGTTCATATGAGCTAGTTTTGATCCTTCCTTTGAACACTTTCTCATAATCCAATCTTGTCACATTAAGCGTAACATGTAGGAATGGCAATGTCACCAACATGCAGTTGTGCAAAAGTTGCTGACATTTCTCAGATTTAGAAATGATAGCAATCATGGGGGCAGACATGTTTGTGGACTTCCTGTCCATAATCCTTTTAAAACTCCTTATCACAGCTCATAAAAACTAATTTCAGTATCGATGATGGGAAAAGAAATGCAAATGTGGATATAAATTAAAATTCACAGAATTTTGGAGCAATAAGTGCACCGTGTTTAACAGCGAGGGACATGGTTAGCATCAGAATGATTGGTGTTTTATTACTTACATTATTCAAATTGATTATAATCAATATTCATTTTTTTCACATTTTCATTGACCGTGCAACCCCTTAAAGCAGTGATAAGACTGTATGATTCCCCTAGTCTGCTTCTTGTCTGCTGCACTACAATGTAAAGTGTGTGTATATGTCATGACTAAGAAATGGCTGACTTCAGCCTGCACCCAACCAAAAATATTTGCCATCCCCCCCGTTAACTTCTCACGTTCCCTAAACCATAATAAAGACATAAGTTGGATAAATTGGCCACAGCAGGCTTTATTAAATAACATTAACATATTAAGTAAAACATAAGGAGAAGTGTCTATGGAAGCCCATCCAATAAACTTAGTGCTATCAGCTGCTCATCTCTGCCCCAACCGCATCGCTCCGATTCTGGGACCCTCGTGCAAAATGGCACACCCAAATAAGATTGTCCCCCTAAGATCTTGGCTCACTGGGGACCCCAAGTATTTTCTCACCACTTATAAAAGGAGGAGGGAATTACCATGTAGGGAAGGTGACCTGACGGACAGACTTGTCAGAATAGCGAAAGGAAGGTTTGCACAGTTTAGACAGGTGTCAGTTACTACAGTGGAGAAACAGCTGAAAAAGTGTAGTGGACGTGCAGTACCTTGGGTTGAGCAGTAGAGGGCAGGGAGGAGTGTGAGCAAAGGACTTGACATCAGCTTAGGGCTTAGGAAACTGTTGGTCATGGGGGGCGGAGTTACAGGGAACCGGGAATGATACAAATTTGACAGGAGGGTTCCAGAAAGTTCCAGTCCCCAGGGTGAGCTCCAGTGACAGGAGGACAACGACAGTTTGTGCACTGTGAGGAAAACCAAACCAGGGGGACTGAGGAGAGAGAAAGTCAGAGGGGTGGTCCTGACACAAAAGTACGGCAGCATAGACGAGGCACCGAGGTAAAGCATACCGTATTGGGAGAGACGACTGATCAGTAAAAGTACTGTTGGTTTACGGGCCTAAGGCGGCCACAGTGACGGAACTGACAGGAGCGTCGAAGAGCGAAGAGGGGACGGTGCGTATATGTACGTCCCCGGTGTAAAGTACGGTGTGCGTGAAGCGGCCCTGGAAACGGAGGGCCGATAAGTGAAGTGAAGTGCAGTGTACTTCGGAGGCCGTCAGGCGGACGGCAAGAGAATAAACTTGGACCTGTTGTACCCGACACTTGCCTCCATCTTGTCTCTGTTATGTCTCTGCGCGGAAAGCGAGGGACCACCCCCCAGTCCAGCCCACCGACCCTACAACCACACTAAAATGATGGGTCACTTACTGCCCCGTTTTCTTACCACCAGTTGCTTTTCACAGACCCATTCCCGCCATGACATGCAGGCATGACATCTTATGCGTTCATGTCCCTCCACAGCTTGACTGCTCTTTCCAGGCCATCTCTTAAACCCAGCACCCAAAGATCAATTCCAATTGGAGAAAAATTAACCCCAACCCATTTCAAATGCTGTTTGGACAGAGGCTCCAACTCCTGATGCCTCATTATAATAGCCCCATTTCTGGCCAGAAAACGTGCTACTTCTTTGTTAACTTTAATGCGCACCTTATTTAAACGCTCAACAGACCGACCATGTTTCCAAACAATCACCATGTCCGGGTGTGAGGATATGAGACACAGACAATCAAATTTGATATTGCAGTTAAAGCCTCTTGATGTCATCACACCCAATGCAGTGATACAGACAAGGCCTGCACTATGTGGATATGAGGTAGGTGCAAGCTGAACCTGAAACTTAGTCCAGACGGTCATCCAGTGAAGAGAAAAAAGCTGCATTCTGGGAAATTTTGATTTTCAATGCAAAAAATTTTTTATTGAAGACACCACAGGGGAATAGTGCGTTAAGGTAACGTTTCGACCCTATGTAGGGTCTTTTTCGAATCTCACTAGAAAAGACAAATGCAAAGATAGACATTAGGCTATATACAGTGATAATCACAAAAATGTACAAACTCTGTAGAGGTTTAAACAGATATACATATTTACACAATTACATATTTACACTATGTACAAAATCATCATGTACAGGATCGTTGTGTGCAAAATCATTGTAGAACAAAATTGTACAAATCAATGAGTTAGCCCATAGGATATTGGAGTTAGATCCAGTAAATATTGATTGAAGCAGCCGTGGAGCTGGCTTACGGCGAGGCCGGCATAATAGAGCAAATGACATAAATGCAACATAATTAGGCAATGCATAGTGCAAGCATGGAGACTGACCTTAACCCCTTCCTGACATCCGACGTACTATCCCGTCCATGGGACTCGGGCCCCTATGCCCATGGACGGGATAGTACGTCTACCGCGATCAGCGGCGCCCACGTGGTGAGCGCCTCTGATCACGGCCGGGTGTCAGCTGATTATCACAGCTGACACCCGGCACAATGTGTCAGGGGCAGTCACGGACCGCCCCCGACACGTTAACCCCTTGCACACCGCGATCAAACATGATCGCGGTGTACCGGGGGTTAAAGGGAAGCATCGGCAGGGAGAGGGCTCCCTCCGTGCTTCCCTGAGCCCCCCACGGCAGCGCAATGTGCAGCGCTGCTGCCGGGGGCTCCTTTCCTGCAGGCCCCCGAATCCAAGATGGCGACGGGGGCCTTCGGGGGCCTGCAGGAAGCTGGCTTCCTCAGTGCCTGCAAAGCGCAGGCATGAGGAAGCCTTGTGCACTGCCTGTGACTGAGCGCTGATCTGTCACAGTGATCTGTGATGTGACAGATCAGCGATCTGTCACAGAACAGTGATGTCCCACCTGGGACTATTTAATAAAGTAAAAAAAAATAAAAATAAAGTGTTAAAATAATTTTTTAAAAATCGCCAAATAAATTACAAAAAAAAAAAAAATATTCCCCCAAATAAATCCATTTTTTGAAAATAAAAAAAAAAACAATAAAAGTACACATATTAGGTATCGCCACGTCCGTAACGACCTGCCCTATAAAACTGTCCCATTAGTTAACCCCTTTAGCAAACCCCTTAAAAAATAAAAAACGAAGCAAAAAATAATGATTTATTATCATACCGCCAAACAAAAAGTGTAATAACGCGCGATCAAAAAGACGCATATAAATATCCATGGAACCGCTGAAAACGTCATCTTGTCCCACAAAAAACGAACCGCCACACAGCATCATCAGCGAAAAAATAAAAAAGTTATAGCTCGCAGAATAAAGCGATGCAAAAATAATTATTTTTTATATAAAATAGTTTTCATTGCATAAAACCGACAAAACATAAAAAAACGACCTAAATGAGGTATCGCTGTAACCGTACTGACCCGGAGAATAAAACCGCTTTATCAATTTTACCGCACGCGGAACGGTGTAAACGCACCCCCCCAAAAGAAATTCATGAAACGCTCGTTTTTGTTCATTCTGCGTCCCAAAAATTGGAATAAAAAGCGATCAAAAAATGTCACATGCCCGAAAATGGTACCAATAAAAACGTCAACTCGTCCCGCAAAAAATAAGACCTCACATGACTCGGTGGATCAAAATACGGAAAAATTATAGCTCTCAATATGTGGTGATGCAAAAACTATTTTTACAATAAAAAGCGTCTTTTAGCGTGCGACAGCCGCCAAACATAAAAACCGCCATAAATAGTAAATCAAACCCCCCGTTATCACCCCCTTAGGGAAAAATAATAAAATAAAAAAATGTATTTATTTCCATTTTTCCATTACGGTTAGGGTTAGGGCTAGGGCTGAGATTAGGGTTAGGGCTGTGTTGGGGTTCGGGTTGGAGTTAGAATTGGGGGTTTCCACTGTTTGGGCACATCAGGGGCTCTCCTAATGCAACATAATTATAGAAGGATAGGGAAAATGAAGGGAGGTCAGCTCACCAGTCTCGGTTGCGATCCATAATCCTCCTGCGCACGGAGTCACCTTGATCAGGGGTGTTGACTGAAGCAAAATAAAGGATGGAATCTCCAGCGCTGGACTTCAGTTAAAAATACATCATTTATTGTAAATTCTTAAAATAGAACAGAAAAAAGTATGGATAAGGACATACAGGCAGATGGGGTCTCTGGTGGTCTCCAACCAACGCGTTTCGACCTAGAGGGTCTTACTCATCTGCCTGTATGTCCTTATCCATACTTTTTTCTGTTCTATTTTAAGAATTTACAATAAATGATGTATTTTTAACTGAAGTCCAGCGCTGGAGATTCCATCCTAATGCAACATGGCGTCTGATTTCAATTCCAGCCAATTCTGAGTTGAAAAAGTCAAATGGTGCTCCTTCCCTTCCATGCTCTGACATGCGCCCAAACAGTGTTTTACCCCCACATGTAGGGTATCAGCCTACTCAGGACAAATTGCAAAACAATTTTTGGGGTCCAATTTCTCCTGTTACCCTTAGGAAAATAAAAAATTGGGGGCAAAAATATCATTTTTGTGGAAAAAAATGATTTTTTTATTTTCACGTCTGAGCGTTATAAAATTCTGTGAAGCACTTGGGGGTTCAAAGTGCTCACCACACATCTAGATAAGTTCCGTGGGGCATCTAGTGTACAAAATGGGGTCACTTGTGCAGAGTTTCAATAGTTTAGGTACATCAGGGGCTCTCCAAACGCACATGACACCCGCAGACAATTCCATCAAAGTCTGCATTCCAAAACGTCACTACTTCCCTTCCGAGCCCCGACGTGTGTCCATACAGTAGTTTTCTCCCACATATGGGGCGTCAGCGTACTCAGGACAAATTGGACAACAACTTTTGGGGTTCAATTTCTCCTGTTACCCTTGGGAAAATAAAAAAATTGGGGACTATTTGATCATGTTTGTGGAAAAAATACGATTTTTTTTATTTTCATGCCCGGGCATTATAAACTTCTGTGAAGCCCTTGGGGGTTCAAAGTGCTCACCTCACATCTAGATAAGTTCCTTAGGGGGTCTAGTTTTCAAAATGGGGTCATTTGTGGGGGGTTTCCACTGTTTAGGTACATTAGGGGCTCTCCAAAGGCAACATGACACCCGCAGACCATTCCATCAAAGTCTGCATTCCTAAACGTCACTACTTCCCTTCCGAGCCCCAACGTGTGCCCATACAGTAGTTTTCTCCCACATATGGGGTATCAGCATACTCAGGACAAATTGGATAACAACTTTTGGGGTCCAATTTCTCCTGGCACCCTTGGGAAAATAAAAAATGGTGACTAAAAGATCATGTTTGTGGAAAAAATACGAATTTTTTATTTTCACGCCCGGGCGTTATAAACTTCTGTGAAGCACTGGGGGGTTCAAAGTTCTCACCACACATCTAGATAAGTTCCTTGGGGGGTCTAGTTTACAAAATGGTGTCATTTGTGGGGGGTTTCCACTGTTTAGGTACATCAGGGGTTTTCCAATCGCGACATGGTGTCCGATCTCAATTCCAGCCAAAAACGTCAAATGGCGCTGCTTCCCTTCCGAGCTCTGCCATGCGCCCAAATAGTGGTTTACCCCCACATGTGGGGTATCAGCATACTCAGGAGAAATTGCACAATAACTTTTACAGTCCTGTTACCCTTGGAAAAATAAGAATTGAGGGTGAAAAGATCATATTTGTGGAAAAATATGATTTTTTAATTGTACGGCTTTATGTTATAAACTTCTGTGAAGCCCTTGGGGGTTCAAAGTTCTCACCACACATCTAGATAAGTTCCTTAGGGGGTCTAGTTTCCAAAATGGTGTCATTTGTGGGGGGTTTCCACTGTTTTGGTACATCAGGGGTTTTCCAATCGCGACATGATGTCCGATCTCAATTCCAGCCAAAAACGTCAAATGGCGCTGCTTCCCTTCCGAGCTCTGCCATACGCCCAAATAGTGGTTTACCCCCACATGTGGGGTATCACCGTACTCAGGACAAATTGCACAAAAACTTTTACGGTCCTGTTACCCATGGGAAAATAAAAATTGGGGTGAAAAGATCATTTTTGTGGAAAAAATATAATTTTTTAATTGTACTGCTGTACGTTATAAACTTCTGTAAAGCCCTTGTGGGTTCAAAGTTCTCACCACATATCTAGATAAGTTCCTTGGGGGGTCTAGTTTCCAAAATGGGGTCACTTGTAGGGGGTTTCCACTGTTTAGGTACATCAGGGACTCTCCAAACGTGACATGGCGTCCGATCTGAATTCCAGACAATTTTGCATTGAAAAAGTCAAACGGCGCTCCTTCCATTCTGAGCTCTGCCATGCGCCGAAACAGTCGTTCCCCCCCACATATCAGGTATCAGCGTACTCAGGACAAATTGCACAATAACTTTTGCTGTCCACTTTCTCCTTTTACCCTTGGTAAAATAAAAAAAATTGAACCTGAAGTACTTTTTTTGTGAAAAAAAGTTAGATATTCATTTTTTTTTTAAATATTCAAAAAAATTCCTGTGACGCATCTAAAGGGTTAATAAACTTCTTGAATGTGGTTTTGAGCACCTTAAGGGGTGCAGTTTTTAGAATGGTGTCACTTTTGGGTATTTTCTATCATATAGACCCCTCAAAGTGGCTTCAAATGTGATGTGGTCCATAAAAATAAAATGGTGTTGTAAAAATGAGAAATCGCTGGTCAACTTTTAACCCTTATAACTTCCTAACAAAAAAAAATTTTGGTTCCAAAATTGTGCTGATGTAAAGTAAACATGTGGGTAATGTTAGTTATCAAGTTTTTTGGGTGCCATATCTCTGTGATTTAAGGGCATAAAAATTCAAAGTTGGAAAATTGCGAAATTTTCAAAATTTTCGCCAAATTTCTGTTTTTCTCACAAATAAACGCAAGTTATTTGAATGAAATTTTACCACTAACATGAAGTACAATATGTCACGAGAAAACAATGTCAGAATCACCAGGATCCATGGAAGCGTTCCAGAGTTATGACCTCATAAAGGTACAGTGGTCAGAATTGTAAAAATTGGCCCGGTCATGAATGTGCAAACCACCCTTGGGGGTGAAGGGGTTAAAGCACAAGAGAAAAAGAAGCAATCACGGCAGTATGGATGTGCAGGAGGGGCTGAAAAAGGATGAAAAAAACAAGAGGTTTGGACCAGTATAGGAAACTGCAGTAAGGAAAAGAAAGGGGACACGAGGGACAGAGGAGAGGCATACCTAAAGTGCCATATGTAGAAGTCCTGTCTGGCAGGGACAAGGCAGAGGTCCTGAGATGAGCTGAGGGGACAGGTAATGCGAGAGTTAATACTATGAAAGCATTCTAAAGTAGCGCACAATGCAGCAATGCTGCAGGACATACCTGGAAGCGTGGGGCACCAAGCGCCGTGTGTGGTGTAGTGTGCAGGCATTGGTGGTCAGTGGGTTAAAGTACCCTGAAGACCGGAAGTTAGTGGGAGTGTCTGAGGTGTGCTACTGTGTGGGAAACATAAGTGGTGTGTACTGAAGCCGAGGCTTGTAGCATTATCACACCCGATGCCACTGCAGGACATGCTTCGCCTCTGCATGTTGTCAGGCAATGGTGTCTCCTCTCTCAACATGCTGGCTCGTTCTTTTGGGCCCCTCCCATTCGTGGGCAGAGTCTCTTCCTGCTACTCCACCTGTTTCCTCACACTCTGCTCTAAAGGCTGAAGCTTCCTTTTTGTCCGCACCCATTTTGGGCAGACATTAGTCACAGTGGAACGTGGCCTCAACTTAGGCCATGGCCTCCTTCCTTTTGGCACCAGTCTCTTTCCAGGATGCCCATGAAGGGCAGCTGTCAGGGTCCTGTCAGCGCCGGCATGCAACCTCCGCTGAGCAGGGACTCACCCGCACTGTAGGGGGGCCCAGGGTCAGGTACGGCCGGAAAGTACAGACAAACAGGACCTGGGGACACTGAAGTTTAGCAGTGAAGGACCTACGGTCATGTGACTGCAAGGGGCGGGGCTTAGCGTCCTGCTTCCAGAGATCGGCAGGACACAACTACAGGAATGTTCAGAGTCAGGCAAAACGGAGGTCATACACAGAGATAGCAGTAAAGTACCAGGGATGAGACAGAATGGATAATCGGGGCCAAGCAGGGGTCAAAACCAAACAGACATAGAAGGTACCAAGCAGAATCCAACAAGCAATATCCAGAGAACAGACCGAGTCATACACAAAGTATCAGGCAACGAGAACACAGCACAAACACACTCTGGAGTCAACACAACTCTGCCAAGGGTGAGAGTATAACTGACGGGGATGGGAGCTTCCTGAGGCTATAAGAAGCTTTCCCAGAACCAAAGAGAGGCCACCATAATAAGCCCCAGGTGTGCAGGTAAGAGTCTGCACTGAGATCAAAACATTAACCCCAGAAGTGCAGGTCCACCAGCACTGGTATCATGACAGCAGCACTGCCCTCCAATTTCGCGCCACTGACTGTCTACTTCTCGACAGTTTTTTTCACCATCTTGGGCCACAACTCAGTCTTCAGTCCACAAGTCCCAGGAATCTTTTCCACCAGTCCTATAGCTGCAGGGCTTCTGGATTCGATGCTGCTGACTACGCCAAATGTAACAAGGTGGCACGGGGTGGTAGTCATGGGCGAGTCCCTTAAGCAACAGTCAGTAAGCACCTCGGCAACTTATACATAGAAAGACAAGTACAGTCAGTTACCTCCATCACAGGTTTCACTTCAGTTGCTGGGGACGAGATCTCAGGAAACACCACAAGCCACAGTTCTGTTCCAACGGTAAAACTTTACTGAACACGGTGCAAACAAGACAATGTTTCCTGTACTTTCCCTGCAGCCTCTGTATGTTGCATGCCGCCGGCTCTTATTCTGGTCCTGAACCCTCCTGGGGACGATCCCGGCAGAGCCCGTGTCCATCCACACCGCCCGTTATCCTAGGGCATCTTTTATCCCTACGACCGGGGAATCCTCTGTCCTCGCTATGGTGCATGTGTTGTCCTGGGAAAGCCTGCCTGGGCTCTGCTCTAAAGGCAGGAAATCTTTTTCCTAAAGGCCCCGTCACACATAGCGACTCACCAGCGATCTCGACAGCGATATGAACTTGTCAAACAGGCAGCTTCACCAGCGATCTCTGTTTACTTTGGAAGGTAACTAAAACCATCGCTTAAAAAACTAACTGCCTCTCTGTCTGGGTATCTATTTACTGTAGATGATGCTGTATCTGGTCTATTCTCACCAGCATTTTCCCTTTTACTCCCAACTGCCCCAGACTTTCCTTTCCCTTTCTTGAAGCATTTTGCGAAACTATAGTTTCCACTGCAACCTGAACATTTGTGCTTAAATGTCCATAATGAGCCAAAATTGCACTCTTTCTCGTTAAATCGCCAACACACTCCCTTCCTGGTGCCCACCACAGATCCCCCCAAATTGGCAGAACCCCCGGCAGACCCAGGAAAGTACTACGAGGCTGCTCACGGCGCTGTCGTCAGCCGCATCCATAGACTGATCTCCTTGTAATCCCACTACAAATTTGCTGTCCCGCTTTCCGATGTCTAAACTGCACATCATAGCATAACCATCCAACACTCCCATAAGTACGGCACGCCTCCCCTATTCTGTCCAAGTAGCAAAACAGTGCCAAGCAGTTCTCAGATGCCTTCTCTCCTCTCATACTAGCCAATATGGCAAATGTCTGAAACAAATTAGCAAACGTCCGAGGAATCAAGCGGTACCTCCGCCGCTTTTCTTCCTCTATCTTGCTCTCATCTTGTTTAACATGATCAAAATTAAACTTTTCCAATGGCAACAGCGAAAAGATCTCCACATACTCGTCCTTCTATATTTTCTCTCTCACCTCCTGTTTCAAGTGTGCCCCCAAAGGCCCATTAAAACACACGTAGACCTCACCTTGTGCTCTTTTATCCATACAAACCAAGTCTACTCTCATGTTAGATGATACCATAGGTTGTAGATAAAGAGGGGCTTAATGAACTTAATCTATTCTTTAACAGATTTAATCACACACTGGCTGCTCCTGCCCCTGCATACCATTCACACCTCTCTGCTACAATAACCTCACCCCCTGCTGCAACTTATCAACTGAGCCAGGGTCTGTTCTTCACAAGTACCCAGGTTGCAAAAGAACTGAATAAGATCAAAATTTTGAAGGCTGCAGGTTCTGACGGCATCAGTGCAAGGCTAATCAAAACCTGCGGGCACCAGCTGAGTGAGATCATTACATATCTGTTCAATATGAGCCTGAGAATGGGTATAGTACCACAACTGTGGAAATTATCGTGTGTGGTACCAGTTCCGAAGAAACCTTATCCGAAAGACCTTAATGACTATAGACCTGTAGCATTGACATCACACCTGATGAAGGTATTAGAGAGATTGGTTCTCACACGTCTCCGTCCTCTAGTGAGCTCGGATATGGACCCTCTCCAGTTTGCCTACAGGCCGGGCATTGGTGTGGATGATGCCATTATCCACCTTCTAGATAGGACTCTCTCTCACCTGGAGAAACCTGGGAACACTGTGAGAATAATGTTCTTCGATTTCTCTAGTGCTTTTAACACCATACAGCCAGGTCTACTGAGAGGCAAGCTGGGCCTTGTTGGTGTGGACCTCCAACTCTCTACCTGGATCCTTAACTACCTCACGAACCGACCTCAGTTTAAGGTTCGGGACAGTGTGTCAGACACAGTGATCTGCAATACAGGGGCACCTCAAGGTACAGTTCTTGCCCCTTTGCTCTTCACACTGTACACTGCGGATTTTAGGTGCAACTCATCTAGCTGCTACTTGCAGAAGTATTCTGATGACTCTGCAATAGTAGGCCTCATCACAGGAGGAGATGAAAGAGAGTACAGAGATACTAACCAAGCTTTTGTGGAGTTGTGTCAGAGGAACCACCTTAGGATTAATTCTGGGAAGACCAAGGAATTGGTGGTGAACTTTCGCAAGGGCAAAAATCCACCAGTAGTGGTGAACATTCAGGGAAATGACATTGAGATAGTCGACACCTATAAGTACCTTGGTGTGATCCTCAATAATAAGCTTGACTGGGCCCATCACTTGGATGCAGTGTACAGGAAGGGCCAAAGCAGGCTTTATCTGCTCAGAAGGCTGAGAGCCTTCGGAGTTAGAGGGGCACTCCTTGCATCCTTCTTCAGCTCTGTTGTGGCATCAGTCATCTTCTTTGGTGTGGCGTGCTGGGGTAGTGGCATATCAACCAGGGACAGGAATAGGCTGGACAAACTGATTAGAAGGGCCAGCTCTGTCCTGGGATGCCCCCTTGACTCAGTTCAGGAAGTAGGCGACAGGAGGATACTGGCCAAGGTGATCTACATGGTGCAGAATGATTCCCATCCCACGCATGAGACCGTGACAAAGATGTGCAGTACTGTCAGTGACCGGCTACTTCATCCTAAATGTGAGAGGGAGCGCTATCGAAAGTCCTTCCTTCCTGCTGCAGTTAGGCTGGCTGTATAACCAGCACTGTCCAAAACGGAGAACGACCCAAACAGAGAACTGATAGATCCAAAGTTGTGACAGTCCGGTTACATTTTTTTTTCTTTTTTTTTTTTTTTTTTGTATATGTACCTACCTACTGTCAATGTAATGCCTTTATGCATCTGTATCTGTACTTGTTCCTGCCTTGCTGCTGTAATGCTCTGAATTTCCCCATGGTGGGACGATTAAAGGATTATCTCGTATCCTCCCCTGGTGGAATCACTGCCTTCTACTGGAGTACTCTCTACTAACGCTGTTTTCCACTCCAACTCTACCTCTCCATTCCCTACCTGTGGTACACTCCTGTGCCACACAGCTGCCTAGGAGGACCTCTCCGCATTAATCTATTCTCTCATCACCCGAAACAATTGCGAGACCTCACTGGCATCCACTAGTTGCCCTGCATCAACCACAGTCCCCTTGCATGCTAACATACAGTGACCATGTTTTTTACCAGGTTGACTACAAGAGCAACTCGGAACAGCCATTGCGCATGCCCCCACATGTGTCCGTCTCTCCTTCTTTGTCTGAAGAGACCAGTCCATCCATTTTATCTGACCTGTCTGATGGCTCACCCGCAACCACTAGTCCCTCAGGTCCTGTTGCGTCATCACTGTGGTCCTCAGGTCTTGCTGAATGACATCCAGAAGCATTGGTCGGTACTTCAGCTGCACGTCTGCAGCCAGCAATCCAATGACAGCTGTGTCCTTATTCCGTGTCTCTTCTGTGTGGTATACTGTGCCTCCTCGAATTATCCTCTCTATACTTCTCCTTTTGCTTGCCACCCTGTCTGGGTGCAAGAAGTCTGTCATCCTCTTCCTTCCCGGGGCCAGACAGACTCCCCAGACCATGAGTGGTCGGGAACCCTGACCGCCCATTCTGATGCGTCTTTAGACCCTAATGTCCTTTCAGCAGCCGGCACTTCTGCACGTGGTAACATACACACGTTGCTGCGTGATGATGTCACCACGCCATCACATGGTGAGGTCAGTACGCCTTCGTCATGTAAGGAGGTGGCGGAAACCCTCATTTGCCCCTCCCCCACAGGGGACTTATGTGACCCTTTTCTTTTGTCTTTTAGTCTGGAATGTATCGCTGTTGAACTGTATTGAGTCAGTAGCCTGGGCACGATTGCCCTGGGCAGGTGTGCAGCAACAGCTGGGGCATTGCCAGACCCCAGGAGGGGGATAGAATCTGTTGCCCTCGATTTAAGGACAGCAACATGGGCATTGCCAGACCCCAGGAGGGGGATAGAATCTGTTGCCTGGACTTAAGGACAGCAACACAGGCCCCAGGACTATGTAAGGGTAACGCCGAAGGGACTTCAAGCATCCAGATTCCGACGTAAGGACTACCTCCTCTTTCGGCCACTGTGGCTGTTGTGGGTACGGCCATGGATGAAGGTAGGGGCAGAACAGAAAGCCAGTGTTTGTACTTTATTCATCTCTGTTATTAAAATTGGTCTCACTGTTGGAATGCAGCTGTGTCTGGGATTGTGTTTGTCCTGCCTATTTCTGTACAAGGTACCGGGGTGTATACTGACTGTGGCTTAGTTGACTAGGCTGGGACTACCACCCCGGGCCACCTTGTTACAGTCATAGAAGGGGCGGCTCTCTGGCATGGATTCCTACCGGACCTGAGCTGCTTACTGCTAATTCCGGAGGGTCCCTGGTGGAGCTCCTTTCCTTCTGCCGTACTCTTGGGGTCATCCCTGGGCTCATCTGCACAGGAGGCCGGGACCTCCTAGGGCGCTTGGGAGGCGCCTTATCAACCCCATCACTCAGCATCCTTAACTGCTGCTGGAGCCATCCTGTACCTTTTTTACCTGGCATATCCTTGCGGCTTTCAAGTAACGATTCCATTACAACATGGGTGTTCTAACATGGATCCAACTTCGGACTGTGACTATTCCGCCCCCGGCTGCCCTATACACCCTGAACCACCTTCCAATCAAGTAAGCTCCCATGAGAGTACCCCTTATGAACCACATCCCGAACCCCCTTATGGACCACATCCTGGACCTTGCCCTTCAACATCAAAAACGCCATCTTAGATTTTCCCTACCTAATGTTATCCCTATACTTAACCTCATTGAGGCCTAACAGGCATCCTAGTCATGTGGCCCTTCTTTAGCCCTTCAGGCTTGCATTCCATGCCCTTCCAACTTGCAAAAAGATTGGCAACCTTTACGATTTTACATATATCAACTCCAGACCTATTCGTATGGTACCTGTTACTGTTAATAAGATTATAAGTCATCAGAAAGCACTCTGTACCCTGCTGAGAAGAGTATATGACAAACAAAGTGCAAAGCTGATTTCCCGCTACACTTGAAGGATGTTATCGGAAAGCTTCTGCAGCAGGAGGGATTTAGTCAGGAAACCACAGTGTGATTTTTCCCATTAATTTTATGAAATCCATGATGAATCCATCCTTCTAACAGTAAACGCAATAAACTTTTAATTCTAGCAATAACCATACACACATTGACAGCAGCCATCCACATGGCGCTATTAATTTCATCACTGAAAGTACCATGTCCTGCTGTAAGTTATGGTCCAAAGCAAGGGTTCAGGCCCTAGAGATGAATATATTGCGGGAACATGAAATTGTGTTCCAACTCAATGTGCGCCGATGAGCACCATCCTCTTTACAGTAACCTGATGTTTGTTCTGAACATTGTGTCTGCTTTTGATAATAGACATATCTACATGTAATCCATGTTTATTGAATTTCCTAAATGTAAGAGGCCAGAAGTGTCTTAGCATTGCTTCTTATTGGAAAGTGATTTAGAGGCATAATCCCAAGTGTGTTTTTGAACTTGAATTAATTTGTGATGAGTCACAGAACATCCTCATTTCAGAACATGAGTAAACAGTGTAAACACAGTGTCATAATAAACAAGAGCGTGGTAATGCAATTTCCACATAATTGATTTTTTTTGTCCTTTCTGAATATTAGAATTTCATTTTTTCCTTAATCAAAATTGAACTCCCAGAATCAAACTAAAAGTGACACAATAAAAAATTGTCCCATTGTGTGTACATGGTAAAGTGGTATTATGCAGGCAATATGTTTGTATGGGCAGCATCCGGAGAAGATATACCACTGGTGCAACCTGTGAAGCCACACAAGGGCCCATGAGGTAAGGGGGCCACCACCAATTCCAAACCAGGAGGAATTGTGCATTATGATGAGCTATTGCACTGTGAAGGACCCATCTATTGTTCTTGCAAAGGGACCCTCTTCTGTCTGTGTCTTCCCATGGGCAGTACTTGTATATGACATGATTTTGAAAATGAGCATTGTTTGGATACTGTAGAACTCAATGGCGGAATTGTGTGGACATTGTATATCTATGTTATTTCATGTTTAGTTTTTAACTTTAACCCTCTTTAGAGATCCTCTCCATTAGTAATCAATCTTTAATGCCACACCATAAAAAGAATCTCTGGCACTCCAGTCACCTAGACAATAAAGTATTTCCTTGCAATTATAGGGGTTGTTCATTTTAAGACATATAGAGGTCTTAAAGGATGGGGGGAGGGTCCCTGATTTATCTGAATATCCACTATTGTAATGTTAGGCTGGACACAGCTTCCATCTACAAAATCTGCTGTTTGTCATAGGTCCTAGTTTCAACATTGTTGGCAATCAACTGGATCGCCCTCGGGATACATTCTGAAATGTGTTTTCTCAAGGTGATTACGCAACTGAGTCCTTATAAGGAATGTGTTATCAGAAAATGACATTGTTTAAAGAGGTTGTCCAGTAGAGATGACCAAATTTGTTCGGATTCAGTTCCGAATACGATCAGCATCAAATATTGTCGAACATAGCCGAACGTCATTAGAGTCATTGGGAGTAGAAATTACTAAATATGTTCGGAACCGATCATCAAACATACATTCGGCACGAATAGTGTTCAAATATGGCTCGAATATGGCAAAATCAGATTCGGGGACAAAAAACGAACAAATTCGATCATCTCTATCTTCCAGTTTCAGGAAAGTGGACCCCAAATGTTGTGAAATACCTAAAATAACAAATACAGTAGGTACTCTCCTCTCTGTGTCCAGTGACAGTCCCCGTTGCTGCTCTATTATCAGAGTTTTGGTTGAAACAGTGATGTAACGTTAACAACAGGTGTCACCTCTGTAGCCGATCACTAAGCTCAGCAATTCATGCTGTCTGTTTTGGCACAGTTGTTAAGTTTAGTGATTAGCTACAGCATGTATTCATGCTGAGGACATGACGACAGAGAAACAGCCATTGGACAGAGTCGATGCTGGTCTCAGAGAGTGGGGTACCAGCTGTATTTGTTATTTTAGGCACTTTACAGCATTTGGGGTCCACTTTCCTGTTAGTGGAAAACCCCTTATTTTATTTTAAAATTGATTTTTTTATTATTATTTTTATTTTTAGCATTTCTACAATATTTTGTTAGGGTAGGTGCACACAACCGTTTTCTCTCCATCTGAAAAAAACGGTCCGATTATTCTGATCAGAGTATGATCAGAGTGTGACCACAGTGGCATCCATTTTTCTCAGGTGGAGAGAGACAAAAAAAAAGTTTCACTACCTTCTCCATTCTTTCATCGAAGTGCAGTCTGATGTTTTTCACAGACTCCATAGTCTTGCATTGCAGATTTTGTTCAAATTGGACGTGTTTCCAATTTTATCTTCAGACCTAAATCAGACGTGCACAGCCCTATAAAATAACATATGAGTATGAGAGCTATCTGTGACAACAACCACGTATAGCACTCGTCCAATGTAATCAGTCGTGTGCACAAACTCTTAGAAATGTTAATGCTGCTAAAAGAAACTCTGTCAAGAGGGCTAGCCCCATCATGATGCAAAGAAAATGAGATAAAGAAAATTCTATAACAACAAAACAAAAACAGAAAAAAAGTGTATCTGGTTTTAAATATTGAAAATATTAAAAATGCAATAGGTGATAAATTCTCTTTCAATTGGAAAAATGATTATTTATCTCTATATATAAAACTGAATGTATGTATGTGTGTATCACCAACCAATCACAAAGCATCTTTCGATTCACCAGAGCTGTTCAAAGGAAGCTGAGCTGTGATTGGTTGCTATGAACAACAGTTTTTCTTGCAACCAATCATTAAGCATCTCTCATTTCACCAGAGCTGGTTAAAAGAACCTGAGCTGTGATTGGTTGCTATGAGCAAGTTTTCCCACTTGACAACACCTCAGCAGACACTGACATGGTGGGAGAAATCTAGCATCCCCGGGAACATAAGCTCCAGCCATCGTCTGTCCCCCAGAAAGGAGCAGAAAGCACATGACAGAAATGAATCCCCCCCTCCCGTGTGGTATCATTAAGTGACACACATGAATATAGGAAAGTGTACATATTAAATGTCATGTGGATTTAATATTTTCTCACAGACACTTTTATGCATTATTGATGTGTTACTGTGCTCTGATGCTGTGAGTTTTTTTAAAGTGCTATTTTCCCCATAATTCACCTGAATATACCCATATAACACGTAATGCTTTTCCCATAACAACCCATTAAATATGATACTATACTGCATACAGATGCTGTACATCCATGAGCAACTCAACCGGACAAATTACATGTTGACGGTGCATGAAAATATGTGTGAAGGTTTCTCTACTGTACTAATGTATAAGGTTTGTGCCTGTCCATTGGTGAAAAGCATGACTGTGATATTTATGGTGGCAGATAAGTGAGAATATCAGCTTGATCAGTAGAAAACCTGGGATCTTAGTGAACCATGTTTCTGTGCAATTTCACTATTCTACTTTTACTGGCTTTGATGGGATGATGTGGGATATTAGGGGTAAAAGTCCGGTAGTCGGACTTTGGCCTGTGGCTCCGTGACAATGTCATGTTGGATTAGGGAGGTGCGTCCGGGGAGCTCCGAAAAAACATCTGTATTTCGACTAATAAACTCTCGGACCTCCTGAACCTGTCTAGGAGACAAAGCATCTGCAATTTTGACTGCGGGTTAGGCTTCTCCTGCCTCACCCCGAGGTAATGGAGCCTTCTCCATCTGAAACGCAGGCAGCGGACTATCCCCATCAAGGTTTTCTCTATCTTTCCATGGTTTAAGCAAAATAGTATGGTAAACCTGTTCTGGCTTTCTCCGTCTTGGCTGGTGTACCTTGTAGTCTACTGGCCCCACCTTTTCCATGATCTCATAGTGTCCCTGCCACCTTGCAAGGAATTTGCTATCTACGGTAAGCACAAGTACCAACACTGATCCCCAGAGCTAAAGGTTCTTACCCGAGCCTCCCGGTTATAGACCTGACTCTGTGACTGTTGTGCTGCCTCCATATGTTCCCGGACTAAGGGTAGGACTGTCTCCATTCTATCTTACATTTTTGCAACATGTTCTATCACACTTTTGTGGGGGGTAGGTTGGTTCTCCCAGGCCTCTTTTGCTATATCGAGTAAGCCCCGTGGATGTCTGCTGTTCAATAGTTCAAAGGGTGAGAACCCCGTAGATGCATGAGGCACCTTCCACACTGCAAACAACAAATATGGCAATAAAAGATCCAAGTCCTTCCCATCTTTGGAAACTGCCTTTTTTTACCATGCTTTTCAGCGTCTTATTGAACCTTTCTACCAGACCGTCTGCTTGGGGATGATAGACCGATGTGCGCAACTGCTTAACATTTAGCAAACGGCAGAGTTCCTTCATAATTTTTGACATAAAGGGGGTTCTCTGGTCTGTTAAAATCTCTTGAGGAATTCCCAACCGCGAAAACATACCCATGAGTTCCTTTGCTATAAGCTTAGCTGATGTGTGGCGCAGAGGAATGGCCTCAGGATATCGGGTATCATAATCTAGAACTACCAGGATGTGTTGCTGACTTATTGAGAGGCCCCACCAGATCCATTGCCACTCTCTCGAAGGGTACCTCTATAATTGGCAAAAGCACCAAAGGACTCCGAAAGTGAGGCTGGGGACTGGTTATCTGGCACACTGGACAGGAATTACAGTACCGTTTATCTTCTTCATGGACCCCTAGCCAGTAGAACCGCTGCAGAATTCGGTCTAGGGTTTTCTTTTGGCCCAAATGCCCAAGTACATGCGCTAAGTCCATTACCAGCCTACAATATGTCTGAGGTACAAGTAACTGTTCTACCAGTTCCCCACATATTTTCTCCACTCGGTACAACAAATCTTGGTGTAGCTCAAAGCGTGGCAGCACTGTAGCTGCCCCAGGTTGTTGGGGTTCCCCATTGACAAACAATACATTTTCTCTGGCCCGGGCCAAAGTAGGGTCTCGGAGTTGCGCCGTACCAAAATTGTCACCTGACACATTCAAGTCTGACAACTCGGGTCCCAGCGGCAAGTCCACCTCTCCAGCCAATACTTCTATGGGAGAATTCTTCCCCTCGTCCACCGAAGGGAAGGTTACCCCTACCACCAGCACTTCTTCCTCCGGGCCACCAGGTTCATGCCCTACTTCTGGAGAATGTAACCTGGTTGCCTCTGGTGGGGGCAGTTGCTCTGTGGGTGAGACAACAGATGGCCACAGCATAGAAAATAAAGGAAAGTCTCTTACAATTATCACCTCCTCATAATGCAAATTAGTCACAACCCCCACCTCGTGGCACCACCTCCCCGCTGGCGTGCTGATCACCACAAGTGCGGTGGGATAATCTTTTAAGTCCCCATGTATACATAACACCCCAATTTTCCGACCTGTATACTCGCTGGTTTGTATCCAGCTGGCTCGTACCAGGGTTACAAGACTCCCTGAGTCCAATAGGGCCACAGCTGGGGTGCCCTCCACTTCAACCTAACACAAATGTTCCATATTGGGACCTTTCGGGGTGCCCATTGCACACATCGGTTCGGCATAGTGAGACTGGCGGTACCCAAAGTTGGTGTCCATGGGCTCAGCCAGGTGGGGGCAATCAGCTCTCATATGCCCTGGTTCCTGGCACCGCCATCAGATTATGGGGCTCCTTACTTCCCCAGATAAGTCCTGAGCGGCCTTCTTGGGCTCCGCTTGCCGAACCAGGGGTGGAGACTTAGGGAACCTTCCTGTTACCTTCCGGGGAGTCCCTCCCTGTAGCTCTTTAGTAACCCCATAGCTTTCTATGAGGTCTATCATCTGCATGGCATCAGTAGGGGGACGACTGTCCGACCCATGTCTGGAGGGAGTGGGGCAAAGCCCTCCAAAACTTATCAGTCACTATGCGGTCCAGCATGGCCATGGGGGACAACACCTCAGGCTGCAACCATTTTCGTAACAGGTGCAATAGGTCATAATACTGGGACCGAGCCGGCTTGGAGGGTGTAATGTAAAATGGCTGTAAGATCTGTATGTTAAAGTAAAGTATGATATTTCTAGAACCTTCTAGAAATCTCCCATTGCTACACACTGAGGAGACGAGCCTGTCATGTAGCTGCAACCCCCCCTCCTTATCAGCTCTGTGCTTGCTGGTAACATGAAACCGTCCATTTCCTCTCACAGCCTTCCCCCCTTGCAAGGGAAAGCATTGCTTTGTTCTGAAACCATGAAGCTTGAATACAGGTATAGGAAATATTAAAAGAAGCCTAGCACGCACTTCGCTTGTGACAGAGATATGAAACTCACATTTCTGCAAAGGGCATGAAGCCAGCTTTCTAAACCCCTAAGTTTCACGATTCTCAGAAGTCCAGAAATTAAGATATGGATTGCTCCCAAATGGAGTGTCCTATCTAGTGCATTCTTGATGTTTTCTTGATGGGTTCGTTACACTGGGAAACATGATACCCTTGCTGAGTTCATACGAGCTTCCCTCATTAAGATATGGTTATCATAACTTTTTAGTTAAGTTATAACAGAGAGATGGGGGTTGCACCTCACCAGACGACCCATTTCGTGAGGTCACAGACCCTAGGCTATAGGTATTTGTAACGGGGTCTACCAAGCTGGGTTACCTCTTTCAGTACCACCCCGTGTTTTCGGAGGTCCGCTCTGCGTTGGCTGGAGTCTGAATGAATGACGCTGGCTGGAATTCCTTGTTTTCATGGGCGCATATAAAAGATCACTGCTTCTCCATGTATTTCCAGTCTGACAACACTTTTCTCACAGGACACAGAATATATCACACAGATACAGAGGGCAAGCCAATAAAAAAGCGGTAGGCCAGACATGCATTACAAAAGCCGCAGGTGGCCGGAGCCTGCCGATGTTTACTGTGGAAATTACAAAGGTGGGGGGAGGGCGGACAAAAGGGGAATGCTGATGCATTAGGGACATGCATCTCACATAGATCCTATTATCCATACATATAACTGCACAACATATTCTGGGTGCTAAGTGGTTCTGTAACACGTAACATGGCTCCCCTTTTCAGTCTGATCCTCAATGGATCGGTTTGGGGATGACCGAAGTTTATGGGGTTGGTACAAGTTCCGTTTGTCGACTTAGTCCATCGGCGTTACCGTTTTGTTTGCCGGGTTTGTAGTGGATGGTGAAGTCCAGAGGTTGTAGGGCTAAACTCCACCGCAGCAATCTAGCGTCTCCGGAGACCCGATTAAGCCAGACTAGGGGATTATGGTCCGTTAGGAGGGAAAACTGTCGTCCATACAAATATAGTTGCAACTTCTTGAGTGCCCATACTACCGCCAGGCACTCCTTCTCGATGGCCGTATAGCTTACTTCACGGGGCAGTAGTTTCCGACTCAGGTAAGTTAACAGGTGTTCTTGGCCGTCCGGCCGGACATGGCTCAGTACTGCCCCCAATCCAAACATAGAAGCGTCGGTATGAACAAGGAAACGATTAGTTGGATCAGATGCGGCCAATACAGGGGTATTGGTGAGGGCGTCCTTTAGTTGGCGGAAGGCTTCCTCACACTCTGAGGTACAGGTTACCTGGCAGGGTTGGTTCTTACAGGTCAAATCAGTGAGGGGTTTGGCTACACTGCTGTAATTGGGAACAAATTTCCTGTAATACCCCGCTGTCCCTAGAAACGCCATGACCTGGGATTTAGTGTGTGGGATGGGCCATTTGGCTATGGCCTCAATCTTGGCTGGTTCTGGTCGCTGTTTCCCACTTCCCACCCAATGCCCTAAATACTGAACCTCTGCTTTGCCCATGTGACACTTGTTTGGGTTCAGGGTGATTCCGGCCTGGTGGATCCTGTCCAATACTGTCTCTAGGTGATTTAGATGCTCTTCCCATGTCGCACTGTAGATGGCGATGTCGTTCAGGTAGGCACAAGCATAGTCCTGGAGACCACAACATAGCCTAGGACACTCTCGGGGTCCAGACGTGTGACTGTGCCAAATTTTGTGGCTGTAGCTGCGACGATGCGGATGCCAATCCCGGACATACACACATACATACATACATACATACATACACACACTTGAGCTTTATATATTAGATATAATCATTATAATTTGTTATAATTATCCATAGTTAGTTACTATACCCGGGCAGCGCCGGGCTCTTCAGCTAGTAATTATATAAAGATTGTGAACATTTTTTTAGCCTCTTGTTGGTTTATCACTAGTACAAATCCTATGTTGTTAATTAGGACAATATAACTGTATAAAGACAACTTGTGTTTTCACATTTTCAGAAATCTGCTCCAGTGAAGGAAAGTTAAGAACAAAGAACAGAAATAAAAAAAAATCCTGCCAAAACTTTGGGAAATTACGGTATAGCCAATGTATATGTAAACTATATTTACTGCACTCAACAGAAACGCTCAGTCCAACATTTTGCGCATATGAATTTTACAGCAACATCCAGCCTGAACAATTCCATTATTCATTGCTGATGTGAACACTTGATCTAAACAATGCAGCTCTTTCTAGGCTAAACTTTCTATACAGCTGACATTGTGATGACTAGTGCAGAGCGTTCAGTCTTGCATCTGTGCCTGTTCATACTAATGAATAATAATATAATTCACATTATACATATATTATTGCTTTCTAGGCTGAAAGAATAGAGGTATTATTCCTGACCCTGTGTGCCATTAACTGTTGATCATTTCATTTTCTGCCACAGATATTAAAAAATGAAAAAAAAATAAAATAAGGAGGGGGTGTTAGATGAAGGGTAGGGGCCAACGGGATACAATACATCACAAGTACAAGGTTGTAGCCTGAAATGTGAACTAAGCTAACCTTTCTATTTAGTATGTGAGAGAAGGTGAATCAGGTGGAATAATAATGGCTATTTGGTTAAGAGAGTCTGTCGATCAGGACAGAAAAAAACATATTTTCTGGAAGGACAAATCATGTTGTTTTACGCAATTAAACTAAATTAATAGTACAGTGCTACTTACACCTCTATCTGGGGGATATAAGATTTGGGAATATTAGAACTGGATACATTGACCATGTCTTTAGTACCTTAGTGCAATATCAGGAACATGCATAGATACAGGGGCGAACATATCACCAGTGAAGCTGCAGCAATGGGGCCTGGACCTGTAGTTGGTCCAATCCACTATTTCAGCTGGATGCACATTCAGCTGAAATTAAAAGTATGGCAGCCATGGGGACTCAATTGCTCCCTGCAAAAGGTTCTAGCAGGAACGCGAGATGCAGTGACAAGCAGGAGGCAGAGCAAGAGTTAACAGGTATTTTATAAAGAATGGTTATAACTAGAGATGAGCAACTTTTCCTTTTTTCGGGTCGAGTCGGGTTTCATGAAACCCGACTTTCTTAAAAGTCGGGTCGAACAAAATCGGCCGACTATAGGCAAAAATTGGTGTGAAACACAAAACCCAATGCAAGTCAATGGGGAAGCAAAGTCGGCAGGGAGTGGAGGACAGTAAACACACCTACAGTGCCCATTTCAATGCCAACAACATCAATTCTCATTACTTAAGCTTGGCAACCTTAATTTACTTTATAATAATAGTTACGCATTGAAAACTGGGGGTTATTTGGCTCAAGTTGGGGGGGGGTAGGGCTGGCGCCAGGTTTTCGTGTGCCCTGGGCCAAAGAGTGTCAGTGCGCCCTTTTAACACATACCACAATTCATAATGCTCCGATACGGCACAGAAATATAGGTATAGTACAATGAAAAATACTTCACTGCTTACATCACATGACTGCTATCTATTTTAAATTCTACAATAGCTCAAAAAACGGACAGTTTATTACTCCATACAGTATTATGGCCACCACCTAGTGCGCCATACAGAATAATGAGCCCCATATATTTCTCCATACAGAATAATTGGTCCCATATAATGTTCCATACAGTATATGATGAGCTCCACATAATGCTACAGTCTATGTTGGTCCCCATGGATGATGCTCCACTGTCTTATGGGCCCAAATAATGCTCCATAGAGTCAATATATAATGGGCCCCATTTCTAATGCTCCAGTGTGTAATGGGCCCCGTAAATGCTGCTCCAGTGTCTGATGTCCCCCATTTGGAATGCTCCAGTATATGTTGGTCCCCATGGATGATGCTCCAGTGTGTTATGGGCCCAAATTATGCTCCATAAATAATGGGCCCCATTTCTAATGATCCAGTGTATAATGGGCCCCGTAAATGCTGCTCCAGTGTCTGATGTCCCCCATTTGGAATGCTCCAGTATATGTTGGTCCCCATGGACGATGCTTCTGTGTGTTATGGGCCCAAATTATGCTCCATATATAATGGGCCCCATTTCTAATGCTTCAGTGTATAATGGGCCCCGTAAATGCTGCTCCAGTATCTGATGTCCCCCATTTCGAATGCTCGAGTATATGATGGGTCAAATGGATGATGCTCCAGTGTATGATGGGACCCATATATCATTCTCCAGTATATATAGCTCCCTAAAAAAATGCTCCCAACATTTAAAAAAATTAAATACCTCTCCTCGCTGGGCACTGCTCTACTCTGGACTCCTCAGCATTGCCATCTTAAAGCTCTCTGCACTTGTACAGTTTCGGTAGAGGGCATGTAGACGTGATGCCATCGCGCTCTGTAACCTGAATGTCACTGTCAGGAAAGGCGGAAGACGTCACGGCGGTGGAGCAGGGAGAGGTAAGTATTGCAAGTGCTGTGGCCCTGAGCAAGCATGGGGGGGCCCACTCGTTGGTGACGGCACTGGCACAGGGCCCCTCATAGTACGACGGTATGTCTGACAGTGAGTGGGCCCTCCCACCGGCAGAGACACTTTTGCGTACTATGAGGGGCCCTGTGCCACTGCCGTCGCCCACGAGTAGGACCCCCCACCTGCAGAGGGAACCGGCACTTTCATCTGCACCTTCCTCTGTGTCACCGTGTAAGGTGGTATAGTATGCGGGAAGGGGCACCTGAGTTTCATCAGTGTCACATTCTGGCTCTGTAGAGTGCGAGGGGAATGTAGTGCTGTGGGTCAATGTACCAGCAGAATCATCTAGCAGTGGCTGTGCATCAGTGCACTCCATCTCCGATTCATGTTGGACTGAGGAATTCAGAATTTCACTTGATAACACAGGCATGGCCTGTGAAAAGAGCTCCATGGAGTAATCTGAAGTGTGGGCTGCCGCATCCTTCACTTTTAATGGGGGTGAAGGAGACAAGGAAAGGGGTGGTTCCTGACCAGAAGCCTGCACTGACGACTTAGTTCTTGCATTTTTTTAAGCTTCAGAAGAGGATGCGATAAAGCTGGAGGCTTTTTCGGGAATGTAAGGCAAAACCAGTTCCTGATGCTTCGGCTTTAAAAGCAGGTTACCTACTCCCAGAAAAGGGAGCCTTAAAAGCCTTCTTGTGCCAGCTTATGACGCAGGCTCAACACCTCCAGCCTTAGCTGCTATTGTGCTGTTGGCACTACCAGCAGATGCACCACCACCACCATCAGTACCAGCTGGCCCCCCCACACCCACATCCGTGGCCTCTTCCACCATACGCAATAATTTTTGTGAAAATGGACTCAAAATACCAGCAGATATATGGTACTGTTTCAGAAGCGGACAGCTCTATACAGTCTAGGGATAATTGTAAATCTCCGTATATATTTCATGAGTCAGACACAGATGGTCACAGGCTGACTATGGATTAGAAAATAATATAAAGATTTTCAAAAGGGTACAGTATCACTAGATACAAGGTATATATAGTATAGTTTAAACATACTGAATCTCCGTATACATTTCATGAGGCAAACACAGACGCTCTCAGGCCCAGTATGGATCCAACAACAATATCGAAAGTTGAGAAAGGGTACTATGGTGCCCCTGAGGGTACGGTCGCACAGAGGTACTGCACCTCATCCAAAGGTGTGGTATCCCACCCTCAGGTAAGGAGGGATCACCACTCAGGACTCCTAACCCTGCACTCAGCACACACACTAGTTAGTCAGTGCTTTCTGGGTGTACCCGGCGGGAGGATGGCCTCATCCCAGACTGACTAGGAAATGGTGTTGGGAGTTAGTGTGGAAGGTAGGTACAGTGGGAGGAGCTTAGGTAGTGGAGTGATTATGGGCATCCAATCAGAGAGAGCAAGCTGACAGTTGATGGGTGGAGCTAGTCTGAGGTAAATGGATCTTTCTAGAGAGTTGTCAGTCGGTGACAGGACAGAGTAAGAGCAGGATTGCTGTGAGAGGGCTGAGGGTCAGAGAAGAGAGAAACATCTTGTCCAAGCTCCTAGACTGGAAGGAAGGGGTCCTTGGGGCACAGGAAGTTCAATAAGCCACCTGTGAAGCCCCTTTCTGGAGAAGGAAGGACCAGGCCTCATTCGGTAAGGTGGCTCCTGAAGGTAGTGGAGAAATACAAGGCTCTGCTAGAGAGACGGAGGCTGAGGTAACTTTAAGTGCCTCAGTCGCAGCCGTATTCAATACTCAAAAAGGCAGCAGTTGGAATAAAGGACCCCGGAGCCTGACCCACGTCGCCCGGTGTGATCCGTAGCTGCCGGCTTGGGACACTGTTTGCGAAAGCGCACAGCAGGAAGGAAGCGCAGAGACACGGCCTAGAAAAGATACACAAGGAGGAGTCTTGAACAGGTGTTCCTGATCTACCTTTGAGTTTGCCGGACCCCTCCCTCGGATGACACAGTACCAATCGGGTCATCTGGTGCACAAAACTTTTGAGGAAAAACTCAGAAAATGCACCCAAGTGTGTCCTTGGTGTCTTTTACAACTCGCCTGCTACACACACTATACTCACCATCACCGTCAACGGCTCACAAACTGTCACGGTCACGTGTGTCTGGACGCAGATGATACCGCAAGGCGGACCCATAACACACGTGACCCTGGATACAGCGCCTCCAGTGGGGCGAATTTAAATAATAAAACGTGCAGATGCATACACCGCCTCCACCTGGCGATTTTAGGAATTACACGTTATCATACATTCTGGAAACCTCGCCTCCAGTAAGGCAAATTAAATAATAAGGGGGACCTGGGACACTTTAACAATGGTGGGCCCTGCAATAGGGAATGGGGACATGGAGACCTCCTGCACTCCCCTGAGCCAGTGTCCCTGCACTCCTCACATTCCCTATACAGGCTCCGCACCTGTCGCCGCACGCGAACCTTAAACCCTTGCTCGCCCTGCCCCTAAACCCTCACTAGGGAATTGGGCGGTGCGGAGACTAATCCCACCACTGCACTAATAACACCCATGAGGGAAAGAGACAATACAGGGGGACACCACTTAGCTTTATGCTCTGTGCTTATGCTCCTGCAATAGAGCCCTCCACCTGCGTGCGTCTTCTCCTCCACCCGGATCCATCACCATAACAGGATCCTTCACCATAGTGCAGCCTTGGAGAAGAGTCCACCACCAGTTGCTGCTGCTTAGTAACAGAGTCCCAAAGACGAGTTCAGCTTCTGCCACGAAGGCAAGCATGCTTGAGTCCAGCTCAGCAGCCAGGTCCCACATGGTGAGTGCCACTCTCCATAGTCGCCACTCCACCAGTCCATGCAGACACTTCCTGCCGACACCATCACTGCGACCCCACCACGCCATGCCAGCCCTTCGTCCAGACACCATAGCTGACACACGTCCCCCCTGGCTAAGCTGCACAGGACTCCTCCTCAGCTCCATCCTTCCACCAGGCTCTCACCAACTCAGAATCAAAGAATGAATGAATATCACCAGCCGTGATTGCACGCCCTGAGACTCATTTATAGAGCCCCACACCTGAATCATAATTACAGAGAACTTTAAACTGAAAACCTAAGGTGCGATACCACTAACCACCACCGGGGACAGTCAAGTCACCTTGGCAACTTGCCAAAAGGAAAAAAAGTTCACTCTGGGCTTTTAAAACTGTCAGATCACTTCAGATCATGACACAAACACCATTTCAAGTGCCCTGGGATACAGCTCTGCCCGTGGAGAGCTTCATCATCTTGGCTGCTTTAACACCGGCCCAGAGGATCTGCATTGCAGCGTCAGCTACCCTAGCCGAGTACCACGGGTGGCGTCATGATCCCCCTTTTCCAAATTAACTATCATACCATGTTCCCCCTAATCTGAACTGTCTTTATTGGACACCCAGGGCCACGGACCGGGTCACAATCACCACCAGGACATACTTCCCCCTTAAAAGAACCTGAAAGGTCCGTTACTGAGTAACCCCCGGCCCTGCGTGGCGTTTCATTTTAACACCAGATAACAGGGATATATTGTATAGTTTCAACATTATAAATCTACGTATATATTTGAAGAGGCAGACACAGATGCTGTCATGGCCAGTATGGATTCGACAACAATCTAAAAAGTAGAAAAAGGGTACAGTATCACCATATACAAGGTATATATAGTATAGTTTCATCATTCAAAATATCCGTATTTATTTCAGGAGGCAGACACAGACGCTCTGAGGCCCAGTATGGATTACACAACAATATAAAATGCAGTAAAAGGGGAATGAATCCCAAGCGTACTGCTGTATACAGTGTTGTGGTCATTTGGCGATCTACATATATATTTCAAGAGTAACACACAGCCTCTCACAGGCTCAATATGGATTACACCATAATATAAAAAGAAGATCCGCAAGAAATAATCACACATGTGGGCCAATGTTCCAGTTGTCAATGATGCACTTTGAGTGGTGGGTGGAGGATGAATTTCAGGCACAAAGGGTACTGGATAATCAGATACAAGGTATATATAGCATACTTAAAATACACAAAAATCTCCGTATGTATTTCAGGAGGCAGACACATTTCCTCACAAGCTCAGTATGAATTTGACAATAATGTAACAAGTTGAAAAAGGGTACAGTATGACCAGATGCAAGGTATATATAGTATAGTTTAAACATTCTAAATCTCCGTAGACATTTCATGAGGCATACACAGACGCTCTCAGTCCCAGTATGCATTAGCCAAGAATATAAAAAGTATACAAAGGTTACTGTATCACCAGATACAAGGTACATATAGTATTGTTTAAACATTGTAAATCTCCCTATTTCAGGAGGCATACACAGATGCTCTCAGGGTCAGTATGGATTACACAATATAAAAAGCAGTAAAGGGGTAATGGATCAGAAGCATACAGCTGCATACAGTGTAGGGGGCATTGTAAATCTCAGTATATATTTCCAGAGTCAGAAACAGACTCTCACTGGCTCAGTATGGATTACACCCGAATATAAAAAAGAGAAAAAAGGGAAATGTATTTGAAACGTACACCAGTATACTGTGTTGGAGTACTTTGAAATCTTCATTTATATTTCAGTGTCAGTCAGCCAGTCCAGACTGTCCGCTAGAGGAAGGTAGATGGATAAAAGTACAGACGTAAAGTCGAGTGATTTTAGATGTTTTGGAATTAGTAATCACGGGAAAACCTCCCGGGAGAATTCGCAGAGGCGATGCTGACCCTCAATAACTTTAACTGTGGAGTGAGCTAAAATGCAAATTAGTGAAAAAAGGGTAGCTGTATCGCAGTAGCGTCGATCCAATCACTGTAACTCGTCTCCATCAAATTGTGATCACAGGGAGAGCTGTAGACATGGTCCTCACTGCCTATCATAATCTGTTTGGTCACTTTGGAGTGCAAAACACACAAGCCACAGGCTGTAGGGGATACATTTGGATTGGCATGAGAGGAGACATTGAAAAATGGTGGCAGGAATGTCACACGTCTGTGACTATGAAAAATGTGAAAGGTGATCATAAAGCACCACTGCATCCGATTGGGAGTTGACGTCCATTACAAATGGTAGCCTTTGGTAATCTGAAGGTAGAGTCCAGCAGGACAGGACATAGCTACATCTTAACCATCATCGATCAGTACACCAAATTTGTAGTGGCCGTCCCTGTGACGGATTTAACTGGTCAGATTACACAGCGGTGGAGCAGGGAGAGGTAAGTATTGCAAGTGCTGTGTCCCTGAGCAAGCAGGGTGGACCCACTCTTGGGCACCGGTACTGGCACAGGGCCCCTCATAGTACGCCAGTGTGTCTGATGGCGATTGGGCCCCCCCCACCGTCAGAGACACTTTATTGTACTATGAGAGACCCTGTGCCAGTGCCGTCGCCCAAGGCCCACACACCTGTTCAGGGCAACAGCACTTGCCCAGGTGCGGCAGGTGTTGACCCCGGGCCTGGGGTGGGGGGGCAGCCCATTTAGGATGGTTTAAAAAATGGCAGATGTTGATGTGTAGGCTGGACTTTCAGCTGCTGCAAATGGAGGAATTGAAGAAGTCAGAGGAAGAGGAGGACAAAAGCGAGCCTTTTTTCTGGCAACCTATGTGTTATCTGGAGGGTGGGACAAAATCTTTTGAAACCCACGCATGGTACATTTTAATGAAGTTTAGATCATCAACATTTTGGGTCGACAGACGAGTCCTTTTTTCTGTCAGGATTGATCCAGCAGCACTGAAGACTCTTTGAGATAGCACACTACCAGCAGGGCAAGCAAGCTCCTGTAAGGCATATTGTGCCAATTCAGGCCATGTGTCCAGTTTTGAGGCCCAATAATCAAAGGGGAATGACCTGTGAGGGAAAACCTCAATATGGGAGGAGAAGTAGTTTGTAACCATACACGACAACTGCTGTCTCCTGTCACTTGCAATCGATTCTCTATTAGCTGTCGTGTGCGCGGGACTTGAGAAATCAGACCACAACATGGTCAGGAAACCCCTGTCTCCAACAACAGTTCGGCTGTGTGCACCACGAACACCTCTTCCATTTTGCCCACTGGGAGAACCAGCTCCGCTTCTGTGTGCTGGGAGTGCCTCAAACAACCTGTTTACCAGAGTTGCTTGCTTGTTAGCCAATATTAGCACTAGGTTCTCCTGTGGCATGATGTTGTGTAATTTGCCATTATAGCGTGGATCGAGGATGCTGGCCAACCAGTAGTCGTCATCCCTCATCATTTTGGCAATGCGGGGGTCCCTTTTTAGGATCTACAAGGCATTGTCACACATGTGGGCCAATGTGCCAGGTGTCAATGCTGCACTGCCAGTGGTGGGTGGAGGAGCACTTTCTGGCAAATCTACATCCCTCCAGTCACGCACAAACCCTGTCCCTGACCTTGGCACGCCCACATGTTCTCTTGCCCCCTGAGAAGCATCCTCCTCCCCAAAATAATCATCCCCCTCATCCTCCTCCTCATCTTCCTCTTCTTCCTCCACCTCGTTCACACCAATTCCCTGACCAGACAATGGCTGACTGTCATCAAGGCTTCCCTCCTCCTCCTCCTCCTCCTCCTGTTACTCCTCAGCTACAGATGCCTGATCCTTAATGTGCATCAAAGTTTGCATGAGCAGACGCATAAGAGGTATGATCATGCTTATGATGGCGTCGTCTGCGCTTACCAGCCGTGTGCATTCCTCAAAACACTCAAGTGTTATGATTGAGTCACCATAGGAGGCAAAAACAGAAATGCTAGCTAAGTCCAGAAAACCAGAGAAGTTGGCAGCTATCGGATTGCAGACCCCTGAACCTATCAACACAACTAGCAGTAGCCGTGGGGGGTTCCTACGATGCCCTAGACCCCTCGATCACAGCCGGAGAATTAAATAGGCCTAAAGAAATAAAGGGGAAATCTAAACTGCCCCAGAGCAGACCCCAAAGCAATAGGCAGCCCCCAACATATAATGACGGTGAAGCAAGATGAAAATACTAGCACAGACAGAAAGATAGACTGAGCAAAGAGGGGCCCAAGCTAACTAGATAGAAAAGGACAGGAAGGCTGCTGTCTGCAATCCGTGAAAAACCCTATGAAAATAAGAGCCAACAGACTGACAGTGAAAAAGGCCCTGAAGACGCTAGGCTTCAAATAGCTATGTCAGTACTCAGGAATATACTGAAGACAGAGCTACAGGCAAAAGGAGATTCAGCTCACCCCAGCAGGGAATGGCAGAATACTGAAAAGCAAGGAAAACAAAAAACAAAACAAAAAGCTAACAGGCAAAACAGAAAACTTAGCTTAGAGGAGCAGGAATCAGACTGGTGTCCTAGAAGTCCACAGAGAAATCACCCGCAGGGCAGAAGGGCGTCGGCAGCCTTATATCCAGTCCGTGACTCCACTCAGCCAGTCATCCTCATTAGACTCAGGTGCCTGATAATCAGGCTCATTACCTTCCTTTACCAGAATAGGGAGTTTACCAGACCCCAGTGACGAAGGGGAAAATGAACTCACAACAGTACCACCCCCTTGAGGAGGGGTCACCGAACCCTCAACCACGCCACCAGGGCGATCAGGGTGAGCCCGATGAAATGCACGCACCAATCTTTTGGCATGAATATCAGAGGCAGAGACCCAGGAATTATCCTCCTGACCATAACCCTTCCACTTAACCAAATACTGGAGTCTCCGTCTAGCCAGACGGGAATCCAGTATTTTCTCTACCTCATATTCCATGTTACCTTCAACCAATACAGGGTCTGGAGGTGCCACCCCAGGAACAACTGGTTCAACAAACCTCTTCAACAAGGACTTATGGAACACATTATGGATTTTAAATGTGACAGGAAGAGCCAAACGAAAAGAGACCGTATTAATAATCTCCAAAATCTTGTAAGGTCCAATAAATCTAGGCTTAAACTTAGGAGAAGCCACTTTCATAGCAATATTTTTTGATGATAACCACACCATATCACCAATCTTAAACTGGGGACCAATGGTCCTATGTCGATTGGAAAACCGCTGGGCCTTTTCCTGGGAGAGAGATAACTTATCCACCACTTGGTCCCAGATCTGGTGCATTCTCTCCACCACAGTGTCAACACCTGGGCAGGCAGAAGGCTCCACCTGCCCTGAAGAAAATCGAGGATGAAACCCAAAGTTACAAAAAAAAGGTGACATCAAAGTGGCAGAACTAGCTCTATTATTTAAAGCAAATTCGGCCAAGGGCAAAAATGAAACCCAATCATCCTGATCAGCGGAAATAAAACATCTCAAATACAACTCCAAGGTCTGGTTTGTTCTCTCTGTCTACCCATTGGTCTGAGGGTGAAAAGCAGAGGAGAAGGACAACTGAATTCCCAGCTTGGAACAGAAAGTCCTCCAAAATCTAGACACAAACTGAACTCCTCTGTCAGATACAATGTTCTCAGGAATCCCGTGTAAGCGAACCACCTGTTGCAAAAACAAGGGGCACCAACTCAGAGGAAGATGGCAACTTAGGGAGTGGTACAAGATGAACCATCTTAGAGAACCTATCACAAATCACCCAAATAACAGTCATTCTTTGAGAGACCGGCATATCAGAGATGAAATCCATTGAAATATGGGTCCATGGCCTCCTGGGGACCGGCAAAGGCATCAACAACCCACTAGAGCGAGAACAAGATTTAGACCAGGAGCAAGTCCCACAGGACTGCACAAAATTCCTGACATCATGAGACAAGGTGGGCCACCAAAAAGAGCGACTCACCAGATCTCTAGTACCAAAAATACCTGGATGACCAGCCAATGCAGAGCAATGAACTTCAGACATCACTCTCTTCTTCCACTGGTCAGGAACATACAACTTTCCACTGGGACAATGCTCAGGTTTGTCCTCCTGGTACTCTTGCAGAGCAAGTCTCAAATCGGGCGAGATGGCAGAAAGAACTACCCCTTCGCCTAAGATGGTAGCAGGCTTGGTCACCACAGGAGAATCAGCAAAGTAACTCCTAGAGAGGGCGTCTGCCTTGACATTCTTAGTTCCAGGAAGAAAAGAGACCACAAAATCAAAACGTGTAAAAAACAAGGCCCACCTAGCCTGTCTAGGGTTCAAGCGCTTAGCCGACTCTAGGTAAATCAAATTCTTGTGGTCAGTGAGGACCACAACTTGATGTTTAGCTCCCTCCAACCAATGTCTCCACTCCTCAAATGCCCATTTCATGGCCAACAGTTCCCGATTCCCCACATCATAGTTACGTTCAGATGGAGAGAACTTTCGGGAAAAGAAAGCACAGGGATTCATTTTAGATGTTACAGGATCCTTTTGGGACAAAACAGCTCCTGCACCAATCTCAGAAGCATCCACCTCTACCTGGAACGGGAGTGAGACATCAGGTTGCCGCAAAACTGGGGCGGAGGTAAATCTTCGCTTCAGCTCCTGAAAGGAAGCAACAGCCTCAGGAGACCAATTCAACACATCAGCATCCTTCTTAGTCAGATCAGTCAATGGCTTGGCAATACTAGAAAATTTTGCTATAAATTTCCGATAAAAATTAGCAAAACCCAAAAACTTCTGGAGGGCCTTCAAAGAAGTGGGCTGAACACAATCATAAATGGCCTGTACCTTGGCCAGGTCCATTTCAATAGTTGACGGAGACAAAATAAATCCCAAAAATGAAATCCTGTACTCCAAAAAGGCATTTCGATCCTTTGACATACAGGGAATTCTCCCTCAAGATCCGGAACACAGTCTGAATATGTTCCACATGAGAATCCCAATCCTTGGAGAAGATCAAAATATCATCCAGATAGATAATCAAACATTTATCGACAAAGTCTCGGAAAATATCGTTCATAAAGCACTGGAAGACAGAAGGGGCATTAGTGAGCCCAAAAGGCATCACCAGGTACTCAAAATGTCCCTCCGGAGTATTAAACGCTGTCTTCCATTCATCCCCCTGCTTAATGCGGATAAGATTATACGCCCCCCTGAGGTCGAGCTTGGTAAACCAGCAAGCTCCTCTAACTCTAGAGAATAGATCCGAAATCAGGGGTAACGGATACTGATATTTAATAGTAATTTTATTGAGGGCACGATAATCAATACAAGGCCTTAAAGAACCATCCTTTTTGGCCACAAAAAAAAAACCGGCACCTAAGGGTGAAGAGGATGGTCTAATATGACCCTTCTCCAACGCCTCCTTAATATAGGACCGCATAGCCTCGTGCTCGGGTACAGATAAATTGAAGAGCCGACCCTTGGGAAACTTACACCCCGGGCTTAGTTCAATTGCACAGTCATAACTCCTATGAGGAGGCAAGGACGCAGACTCATTCTCACTAAATACATCATAAAAGTCCGCCAAATAGTCAGGAACATCATGCGACTGAGGAGAGGTGGAAAAAACCGGAGCCTCACTAAAGGCACACCGGCAACCCCAACTCACCACAGACACAGATTTCCAATCCAAAACTGGATTATGAATTTGCAACCAGGGAAACCCCAGAACAACGGCATCATGCAGACCATGCAATACCAAAAATCTGCAATTTTCTTGATGGTCTGGGGCGACCCGCATGACCACCTGGGTCCAAAACTGAGATTTATTTTTAGCCAAAGGAGTAGCATCAATCCCCCTCAAAGGGATAGGCGTCTGCAGAGGTGTCATCGGAAATCCACAACGTTTAGCAAAATCCAAGTCCATTAGGTTTAGCGCTGCTCCCGAATCCACAAAAGCCTTGGCGGAAAATGTGGACAGGGAGCAGATCAGAGTAATTGCCAGAAGAAACTTAGGTTGAACACCACCAACAGAAAACGTGTGTGCAAAGCGTTTCTCTCATTTAGGACAAACAGAAATAATATGCGAGGCATCTCCACAGAAAAAACACAGCTTATTACGCCTTCTGAACTCCTGACGTTGCGCCTTAGACAAAACTCTATCACATTGCATAGGTTCAGACGTCTGTTCAACCGGTGGCAACACCTCTCGTGCAATCCTGCGTTCACGTAAACGCCGATCAACCTGAATGGCTAATGAAATAGAATCGTCCAGACCAGAGGGAACAGGAAATCCCACCATAGTATCTTTTACGGCTTCTGACAAACCCTTCCGAAAGAGAGCAGCCAAAGCATTATCATTCCAGGTAGTAAGGACCGCCCACTTTCGGAACTTTTGACAGTACAACTCTGCAAAATCTCGACCCTGGTTCAATGCCAACAGGGTCTTTTCAGCCTGATCAATAGCATTAGGTTCGTCATACAACAACCCCAAAGCTTGAAAGAATGCGTTCACATTAGTCAGAATAGGATCATCTGGTTTCAAAGAAAACGCCCAATCCTGGGGATCGCCACACAGCAAAGAGATGACAATTTTAACCTGCTGCGCGGAGCTCCCTGACGAGTTAGGCTTCAAGGCAAAAAATAGTTTACAATTATTTTTGAAACTCAAAAATTTAGATCGATCCCCAAAAAATACATCAGGTGTAGGGATCTTTGGTTCAACAGCATGCGAACGAGCATGGTAGGCGGAAATTCCCCGCACTTCCGCAGCGAGCTGCTCCACATGATCAGACAATTGCTTTATCTCCATTGAGAGAAAAAAAAATTCCCCCTACGGCCTCAGAGATATAGAGAAAAGAATATACACACACTTTTTTTTTTTTTTTTTAAACACAATTCTTCCCTGCTATTGAGTACCCTAGGATCTGCGGTAGGGCGGGTGATTCTGCTATGATTGAGTCACCGTAGGAGGCAAAAACAGAAATGCTAGCTAAGTCCAGAAAACCAGAGAAGTTGGCAGCTATCGGATTGCAGACCCCTGAACCTATCAACACAACTAGCAGTAGCCGTGGGGGGTTCCTACGATACCCTAGACCCCTCGATCACAGCCGGAGAATTAAATAGGCCTAAAGAAATAAAGGGGAAATCTAAACTGCCCCAGAGCAGACCCCAAAGCAATAGGCAGCCCCCAACATATAATGACGGTGAAGCAAGATGAAAATACTAACACAGACAGAAAGATAGACTGAGCAAAGAGGGGCCCAAGCTAACTAGATAGAAAAGGACAGGAAGGCTGCTGTCTGCAATCCGTGAAAAACCGTATGAAAATAAGAGCCAACAGACTGACAGTGAAAAAGGCCCTGAAGACGCTAGGCTTCAAAAAGCTATGTCAGTACTCAGGAATATACTGAAGACAGAGCTACAGGCAAAAGGAGATTCAGCTCACCCCAGCAGGGAATGGCAGAATACTGAAAAGCAAGGAAAACAAAAAACAAAACAAAAAGCTAACAGGCAAAACAGAAAACTTAGCTTAGAGGAGCAGGAATCAGACTGGTGTCCTAGAAGTCCACAGAGAAATCACCCGCAGGGCAGAAGGGCGTCGGCAGCCTTATATCCAGTCCGTGACTCCACTCAGCCAGTCATCCTCATTAGACTCAGGTGCCTGATAATCAGGCTCATTACCTTCCTTTACCAGAATAGGGAGTTCACCAGACCCCAGTGACGAAGGGGAAAATTAACTCACAACACTCAAGGACTTTACAGAGGTCTTTCAGCTTTGACCAATGCACACCCGACAATTCCATGTCTGCCCTCAAACTGCCCGCCCGTGTATCCTCCCACAAATGCATTACAGCCTGCCTCTGTTCGCACAGCCTTTCAACCATGTGCATGGTGGACTTCCATCTTGTAGCAACGTCTATGATTAGGCAGTGCTTGGGGAGCTTGAGTGATCGCTGCAGCTTCTGCATACGACTGGAGTGGACATTTGCGAGCACAGTCTTCGCACCTTATGGAGCAGGGCTGTTAACTACGGATAATTATTTATTAAGCACTGCGCCACCAGGTTCAAGGTGTGAGACAGGCAAGGTATGTGTGTGAGTTTTGAAAGGGCTATGGCGGCCACAAAATTCCACCCATTATCACTGACTACCTTGCCTGGCTCAAGATGTAGACTGCCCAGTCATGACTCAGTTTGTCGATGCAAGTAGTCGGCCAGTACCTTCGCGGTGTGTCTACTGTCACCCAAAGGCATCATTTTTAAAATAGCCTGCTGCCGCTTAGCACTAGCTGTTCGATAGTGGGACACCTCGTGTGCAACACTGACAGATGTGGATGGAGTGCTTGTGCAACTGTGCTCTGTCGACGAGATTTCGCTTCTGGAGGGGGAGGGTCGAACGCCGACAGCCAACTGTTTCCTATACCATGGGCTAGGCAGCACTGTTCCACCGCCGCTGTCCCCTGTGGAGCCTGCATCCACCACATTAACCCAGTGTGCAGTGATGGATATGTAACGGCCCTGGCCATGCCTACAGGTCCATGCATCTGTTGTGAGGTGCACCTTTCCACTCACTGACTGTTTTAGTGCATGGACAATGCAGTCTTTCACATGCCGGTGGAGGGCAGGGATGGCTTTTTGAGAAAAGAAGTGCCGACTGGGTAGGTCATGGCATAGGACAGCGTAGGCCATAAGCTCTCGGAAAGCTTCACTTTCTACCAAACGGAAGGGCATCATCTCTAATGAGATCAGTTTGGCAATGTAGGCGTTCAAAGCCAGTGTACGCGGATGGGAGGATGAGTACTTTCTTGTCCTATTCAGAATGTCTGGTAGGGTGAGCTGGAGTTGAGAGCTGCATATGGGGGAACTAGCATTGGAGATGACGGACTGAGAAGGGGTTGGTGATGGTGAGGGTGTTGATGGCCTAGATTCAGTGTTTCCTCGCGAAAATATTGTGATTGCCTGACTGCTTTGGCCTAGCGACGACACCTCAACATTTCTTGATGGTGTGTGCTTAGCGGTGGCCTTACAGTGGGGGAAGCGATGGAGCGTTGCCGGCTAACTTCAGTCGGAGCAGGTGCACATGTGCTACCTGAGTTTTTGTAGTCCGTCCACACTTGCAAGTGCATGTTGGTTAAATGTCTAAGCATGCAACTGGTATTCAAATTTCTTAGATTTTTCCCTCTGCTAAAGGTCCTTCGGCACTTCTTACAGATAACCTTTGCGTCATCAGTAGGATTTTGTTCAAAAAAGTGCCACACTGCACTCTTCCTACTGTGGTACAAATTTTCAGGGCTTGCACGCTGTGCTAATTGGACCTTCTGGCCAAGCTGTCCTGCAACTCTTAGTTTTCTTGCCAAGTTTTTTGACAGCTACGGGCCTGCCAGATAACCGCTGCTGCGATGACGATGTCTGCTGCGGATCCTTCTCCTGTTCTGACCTATTGTCACCAGCACCCTCTTCCCCCAATGGATGCCAATCCGGGTCAACACCTGCGTCATCCATGACCTCATCTTCAATGTCATCTGCACCTTCCTCTGTGTCACCGTGTAAGGTGGTTTAGTATGCGGGAAGGGGCACCTGAGTTTCATCAGGGTCTGATTCGGGCTCAGTAGACTGCGAGGGCAATGTAGTGCTGTGGGTAAATGTAACAGCAGATTAATCTAGCTGTGGTTGTGCATCAGTGCACTCCATGTCAGATTCATCTTGGACTGAGGAATTCAGGATTTGACTTGATAACCCAGTAATGGTATGTAAAAAGAGCTCCATGGAGTAATCTGAAGTGTGTGCTGCAGCATCCTTCACTTTTGGTGTGGGTGAAGGACACAAGGAAAGGTGTTGTTCCTGACCAGAGGCCTGCACTGACGACTCTGTGCTTGCAGTTTTTGTAACTTCAGAAGAGAAGGCAATAGAGCTGGAGGCTGTTTCGGCAATGTAAGCCAAAACCTGTTCCTGATGCTCTGGCTTTAAAAGCGGTTTACCTACTCCCAGAAAAGGGAACCTTAAAGGCCTTCACACACACAATGTACATATCAGACACCTAAAGCACACACTTCACTCACATATCAGACATGTGCAACTCACACACTGCTCACATGTAGGAGGGGAGGCCTCCGCCGAGTACCCGGGCCGGAACCGAGGGGACCGTCTTCCAGGATCCTGGGGTATCTGTTTCCAGGGAGCAGAACTAGGGGATGGACTGCTGAGACTGACAGGGCAGTTGGGGGAGGAGTCCAGAGAAGAGGAGCAGAGAGTGCCAGACTGGGTGAGTCAGCAGAACAAGGGAGAAGGAAGTGGAGACTTGGGGAGGGCCAGAGAGCGAGAGCCACGAGCAGCTTCCAGAGAGGAGGACAGCGACAGGAGGGAGACTCTCGGTGGACCGCAGGGAGACGGCGCCGAGCTTACCGACAAAAGAAGACTGCTGCCTCACTCCAGCTCTCGGCTGTGGCCTACTCCCCGCTGCTGCCCACAGCCATCGCCGCTTCTCTTCCGACCACGGCGGTGACTCCTCCTTTGCCGCCTGCAGCTGCCACTGCCCCGCTCCAGTCCGCGGTAGAGACCGGGCCTGTGCCTGCTGCGGATCCTCCAGTGCGGTCTCAGACTGTGCCTGTGGCCTATCAACCGCCACGTATCACCGCCGCTGCCAGTCCCTGTCAGGGAGTTGCGGCCTCCACTCTCCCACTCCCAGGCAGCATCCCGCTGCCTTCGCTGGGGGACATCCCGCCAAAGAACTCTCCGTGAGCTTGCTGTGCCCCTGCTCCTCCTGGGCGTCGGAACACCCGAAGACTACGCCAGATCCTCAGTGGCTGGGCCCAGTGGCTGGGCCCAGTGGCTGCAACGCAGACACCCCGTGGAACGCCGAAGGACGTCAGGACGGATACTTATTGACTAAGGACCCGTAGTCGGCCATTCTGCGGCCATATAGTGACCGGTCTTTGCCGGATTAGTCGTGTTCTCCCAATCCTTGTTTATGTGTTTTGGCTCCTTGCGAGGACAACTACTGTTATTCCCAGGGCCGGACTGGGACTAAAATTCAGCCCTGGCATTTGAAGTTACACAGGCCCACTAGTCACATGGTGACTATATAATATCTTTGTACACTTGTAGTTTACAAGAAGTGAGAGATTAACACGACTATATAACATGTAGTCACAGCTGTGCCCAGTATTTCAGCTCAGTCCTATTTATTGCTTTTAGGTACAGTACTCCTCCCAAATCTCTGTCCCCTTTTGTATGCATGATTACAGAATTCCTGGCAGAACTGCTCTCTATTGGGCAACCAGACCCCCTGGTCATAGCCGCCCCTATCATACCTCCCAACTTTTGAAGAAGGGAAAGATGGACAAAGACTGCGGCGCGCCGCTGCAAATTTTGGCCACGCCCAGCCACACCCATTTCACAACTAGTCACACCCATGTCCACACCTAATCGCACCCATTTAGCACTGCTGATCACACTGACTGGTACTGAGGGCACAGTGGCTGGCATTATGGGCACACTGACTGGCACTAAGGAAGAGAGAAAACAGAGAGAGAGAGAAAAAAGAAAACAGAGAAAGCGAGAAAGAAAGGGGAAAGAAAGAACAGTGAGAGACAAAGAAAGAACAGTGAGAGACAGAGAAAGAACAGAGAGAGAAAGAAAGAGGGGAAAGAAAGAAAGAACAGAGAGAGACAGAGAAAGAACAGAGAGAGAAAGAAAGAGGGGAAAGAAAGAAAGAACAGAGAGAGAAAGAGAAAGAACAGAGAGAGAAAGAAAGAAGTAAAGAAAAGAAAGAAAGAACAGAGAGAAAGAGAGGAAAGAGAAAGAAAGAAAGAGGGGAAGAAAGAACAGAGAGAGAAAAAAGAAAGATTAGAGAGAGAAAGAAAGAACAGAGAGAGAAAGAAAGAACAGAGAGAGAAAGAAAATGAGGGAAAGACAGAACAGAGAATGAAAGAACAGAGAAAGAAAGAAAAACAGAGAAAGAAATAAAGAAAGATTCTACAAAGATACTATAGCAGCCCGGCTCCCATTGCAGTGCCCACCTGAGCCTCCCGGTGCAGGACCTATCATGATCCGCTCACATGGCCGGCATCCCCGATTCCAAGGCGATCCTGCTGTCTGCGCTGTCGGAGGAGGACACGGTGATGGATCTGAAGCATTCTTGGTTGCGTCACAATCTCCTCAAGAAATTCTCATTTCCGGTCAGCTTCAAGCACATCACTTCAGGTGGAACGTCATGTGTGTGTTTTAAAATGCTCCTCGGGGCTCCGCCGTGTACTCCTGTGTCCGTGGGAAAAGCCCGCTTTGTATGCTTTGTACACACTTGGCTCCGCTCCGTACATCCCGTACACATATGGCTCCACTCCATACACACGGCTCCACTCCGTCCACCTCGTAAACGCGTGGCTCCTCTCCGTACACCTCGTACACGCGCGGCTCCGCTCCGTACACCTCGTACACGCGCGGCTCCGCTCCGTACACCTCGTACACACAGCTCCTCTCCGTACACCTCGTACACACGGCTCCTCATCGTACACCTCGTACACAAGGCTCCTCTCCGTACACCTCGTACACACACACGGCTCCGCTCCGTACATCTCGTACACACGGCTCCTCTCCGTACACCTCGTACACACGGCTCCTCTCCGTACACCTCGTACACGCGCGGCTCCTCTCCGTACACCTCATACACGCGCGGCTCCTCTCCGTACACACGGCTCCTCTCCGTACACCTCGTACACACGGCTCCTCTCCGTACACCTCGTACACACGGCTCCGCTCCGTACACCTCATACACACGGCTCCGCTCCGTACACGCGCGGCTCCACCTCGTACACACACACGGCTCCGCTCCGTACACCTCATACACACGGCTCCTCTCCGTACACACACGGCTCCACTCCGTACATGTCGTACACACGGCTCCTCTCCGTACACCTCGTACACGCGCGGCTCCTCTCCGTACACCTCGTACACGCGCGGCTCCTCTCCGTACACCTCGTACACGCGCGGCTCCTCTCCGTACACCTCGTACACGCGCGGCTCCTCTCCGTACACCTCGTACACGCGCGGCTCCTCTCCGTACACCTCGTACACGCGCGGCTCCTCTCCGTACACCTCGTACACGCGCGGCTCCTCTCCGTACACCTCGTACACGCGCGGCTCCTCTCCGTACACCTCGTACACGCGCGGCTCCTCTCCGTACACCTCGTACACGCGCGGCTCCTCTCCGTACACCTCGTACACGCGCTGCTCCTCTCCGTACACCTCGTACACGCGCGGCTCCTCTCCGTACACCTCGTACACGCGCGGCTCCTCTCTGTACACCTCGTACATGCGCGGCTCCTCTCTGTACACCTCGTACACACGCGGCTCCTCTCTGTACACCTCGTACACACGCGGCTCCTCTCCGTACACCTCGTACACACGCGGCTCCTCTCCGTACACCTCGTACACACGCGGCTCCTCTCTGTACACCTCCTACACACGCGGCTCCTCTCTGTACACCTCGTACACACGCGGCTCCTCTCTGTACACCTCGTACACACGCGGCTCCTCTCTGTACATCTTGTACACACGGCTCCTCTCCGTACACCTCGTACACACGGCTCCGCTCCGTACACACGGCTCCGCTCCGTACACCTCGTACACACTGCTCCGCTCCGTACACCTCGTACACACTGCTCCGCTCCGTACACCTCGTACACACTGCTCCGCTCCGTACACCTCGTACACACTACTCCTCTCCGTACACCTCGTACACACTGCTCCGCTCCGTACACCTCGTACACACTGCTCCTCTCCGTACACCTCGTACACACTGCTCCGCTCCGTACACCTTGTACACGTGGCTCCGCTCCGTACACCTCGTACACACTGCTCCTCTCCGTACACCTTGTACACGTGGCTCCGCTCCGTACACCTCGTACACACTGCTCCTCTCCGTACACCTCGTACACACTGCTCCTCTCCGTACACCTCGTACACACTGCTCCGCTCCGTACACCTCGTACACACTGCTCCGCTCCGTACACCTCGTACACACTGCTCCGCTCCGTACACCTCGTACACACGGCTCCGCTCCGTACACCTCGTACACACACAGCTCTGCTACATCCACACTGTAAATCCTGACCCCACACATACATACCTCAACCAGCACCATGACAACAGCAAAGCAGAGTCTTGCAGATGGTAGAGGCAAGGCTGAGCGCACAGGACCTGTGATGAGGTCACAGGAGGGGCGGTGTCAGGGGTGACATGATCGGTGGTCTGGACAAAGGCTCCTGCTGATCATGTGACCCCCTGACTCCTCCCCTCCTGTGACCTCATCACAGGTCCTGCGAACAGAGCGAGCAGGCAAGCGAGTGCGACGCTGTGAGTGGCTGCGGGGGGGAGGGGGTCTCATGCTAAGGTGAGGATGGGGTGCGGGCGTGGTGGCTTATCTCCCTGCAGTGCAGGAGGAACTTGAAACTATCACCGCCGTGGTGCCGGCGGCTGGAGCAACAGTGGCCGCACCAGCTGGCAAGCGGCCAGATGATCGGGCGCTGCCGCCCGCGGCCCACATGACAGCGGCCCAGCGGGAAAATGCCCGGTTAGTTATATTGCCAATCCGGGCCTGGTTATTCCGTTCGTTGAGTAACAATAGCCCTAACGGCATTTATCTATAAAAGTTAACGTTGAAAGTCATATCTGTCTCGCGTCTCGTCACTGCATCCTGCGTACCTGCTATTACCACACACATATAAGACAGACACAGCACACACACTGCTCACATATCAGACACATGCAGCACACGCACCAATCACAAATCATACACATACAGCACACACTGCTCAAATATCAGACACATAAAGATCACTTATCACTCACATATCATACAGATGCAGCACACACACTGCTCACATATCAGACTCATACAGCACATACATGACTCACATTAATCACTAGTACATTTCACAGACGTTGGTAAAATGGTGCACATCAACAATTACAAATATCACTTAAAGAGGTTGTCCATTATTTATAAAACCCCTTCTCAATTGCTACCGTATGTTCCCCATGTAAAATAAAAACAGCCTATATTCACCTCTGGGGACCAGTGCCATTCCAGTAACGTCGGTTATGGGTCTCCTGGGGCTCACGTGTTGTTGCTATGCCCCGTGAGCCCTGCAGCCAATCAGTGGCTGCTTCACTGATTGGCTACAGGGCTCACAACTGTGAATGAATACGCTTATGGTTGCTGTGCTGGGACTCCACATGCCTCTGTATGAGCTCTGTGCTAAGACTCCATGCACCTCTGTATGGTCTCTATGTTAGGACTCCATATGCCTCTGTATGGTCTCTGTGTTAGGACTCCACGTGCCTCTGCCTGGTCTCTGTACTGGGACTCCACGTTTCTCTCTATGGTCTCTGTGCTAGGACTCCATGTGCCTCTGTATGGTTTCTGTGCCAGGACTCCATGTGCCTCTGCATGGTTTCTGTGACAGGACTCCATGTGCCTCTCTGTATGGCCCTAGTGCGAAGACTTCTTGTCCCGCTGTATGGTGTCTGTGCTGGGACTCATGTGCCTCTGTATGATCTCTGTTCTGAGACTCCAAGTACCTCTCTATGGTCCTTGTGTAAGGACTCCACATGCCTCTGTATGGTCTCTGTGTTAGGACTCCACGTGCCTCTGTATGGTCGCTGTGCTCAGACTCCATGTACCTCTCTTTAGTCTCTGTGCTGGGACTCCACATGACTCTATATAGTCGCTGTGCTGGGAATCCACGTGCCTCTGTATGTTCTCTATGCTAGGACTCCACATGTGGGTCGCCCTCCCAGGGCTGTGGGGTAGTCGGTACCGGGCCGGTCTCTCAGAGGGGATTGTCACAGCAGCGGTGACCCGGTCCGTGGCCCTGGGCGCTCATGTAAAAGGGGTTGAGTTGGGAATAAAGTTTATAAGTGATTCGTGACGCCACCTGTGGTGTTCAGCAAGGGATGTGCTAAGCCGACGCTGCAGACATTGCCTCCAAGCCTGACATCACTCTCCCTGGAGGAAGGCAATGCAACTGTGGCGACCATACTCCTTGGGGCGCCACATTCCCCCCCTAGTGCAAGTCAGCACTCCTGGGCTGATGAAAAACATGAAAACATACATAACAAATGACAAATAAACAATATGAAGGTTACAAGATTTGAAAAAAGGAAAAATTAGAAAAACCAAAAGCTCCAAAAATAGTCCTATGATGATAAGTCCAAGCATCAATGTCCATGGTCCATTCCTGGGCAATTGGTGAACTATTTACAAGGGTAGTGACCACACTCAGTCCTGTGGCCAGAATGTCCATAAAACAAACGGGAAAATTCAAAAGAAACTCTTACAGATTATCTGTAGGCACAAACTTGAAAACAGTTACATATATACATTTAAACATTTACTTATCTATACACGATATCTGATGGGCGGTATACCTTGTGTAGAACGGGTAGAACTGCGTAACACTGGTGTGATTGGGGACTTCACTGGTTGTCTGGTGCTAACTGCTGGTGTAGTGTGTGATGTACTGGATACACTACTGGTGGTTCTGCATGGCACAGGGATGCTAGATTTCCTAGGAACAGTTCTACTCACTGTGAGCATGACGGATTCACCACTGGCAGGGCGAGGGTTCTCTGGCTCCACTGCTGGTGTGGCATCTGCTGCCTGATTTTCCTGATTTTCAGGATTTTCTTGAGTCACTTCTTCCTGTGCTACCAGTTGGGGAAAGGTCAACACTGGCACCACTATTGCATCATTTACTTTAGTCCAATTGGCAGGGAATTCTCCAAGTATGGTGCTGACCTTTTCTTCTTCTATGGGTTGGATGTTATCTTGTTCTTCCACTCTTTCTCTTAACTGATCAGGGCATAATTTCAAATGATCCCTTGATACTGCTGCTGAGGTTTCTCTTCCATCTTTACTAATAAGGCACACCTTGGTATTGTGAAAATTTGAGGGTAGAATGGTGTAGGGTTCAGCTTCCCATTGGTCATCCAATTTATGCAGCCTTCTTTTCCTCTTGAGGACTTGTTCTCCTGGTGACAAGGGAACTGCAGGTGCATGTTGATTGTAGTGCCTTTCTTGTTTTTGTCTTGCCTGAGCTAGACTCTTTTCTACACACTCTTGTACTCTTCGATACTGTTGCTGCCTCTCTGTGTCCCAGTCAGCATCTGGTGACGTCACCTCAGGTGTAAGGACTCCCATATCCAAGTCAATAGGCAGCTTACCAGGCCTCGCTCTCATTAGGTAGGCTGGAGTGCAGTTGGTGGAATTCACAGGAATGTGGTTGTAGAGGTCTACCAGATCTGGCAACTTTTCTGGCCACAGATTCCTCTCCTCCAAAGGCAAGGTCTTCAGTAGGTCAATCACTACCTGGTTCATCTTCTCACACATGCCATTGGTCTGTGGGTGGTACGGTGTTGTCCGGATCTTCTTACAACCATACAAGTTACAGAATTCCTGGAACACTTCTGCCTCAAAGGCTGGACCTTGATCTGTAAGCACTCGCTCAGGATATCCATGTGGTCTACAGAAGTGCTGTTGGAATGCTCTGGTTGCTGTCCTGGCTGTTTGATCTTTGACAAGCACAACTACCAGGAATCTTGAGTAGTGGTCCACGATGGTAAGAGCATAGATGTAGCCTGACCGGCTTGGGACCAGCTTCACATGGTTCAGGGCAACCAACTCAAGTGGCTGTTTGGTTACTATTGGCTGCAGAGGAGCTCTCTGGCTGTTTCGATCTTTTCTGCGCAGGTTACATTGTCCACACTCCCGGCACCACTTTTCAATGGCTTTCCTCATACCAGCCCAGTAGAATCTCTCCCGGAGCAAGGCTTCCAACTTCTTCCATCCGAAGTGGCCAGCTCCGTTGTGGTATGCTTCCAAGACCATTGATGCCTCTCTCTTTGGGACTACCACCTGCCAGACCAGCTCATGAGTGCGGGCATTGATACTCCTCCGACACAGCTTTCCTTCATAGATGAACAGCCGACCTCTTTCCTTCCACAACTGCTGGGTTTCCTCAGGAGCATCCGACTCTGGGCGTGAGTCAGCTTGTGACAGTAGCTCCTTCACCAGGCGGACTGCGAGGTCACTATCCTGAGTTTCTGCCCAGTCATGATGGGGCAATGGATTTAGGGTTACCTCTTTCAAGCCAGACCGTCTGTTTCTCACTCCTTGAGCACGTTGGGCCGTAATTGGCTGGTGGAAGGGAGGTAACTCTATTTCTTCAAGAGCCTCAGGGTCTTCTCCTGCATCTGGCAGATTAAGCATTCTGGACAGCGCATCAGCATTGGCATTCTTGTGCCCTGCTCGGTATTTGATGGTAAATTCATAGTTAGACAGCCGAGCCATCCATCGCTGCTCCAGTGCACCTAGTTTTGCAGTTTCCAAGTGAGACAACGGGTTGTTGTCCGTGAAGATGTTAAAGTTGGCTGAAGCTAGGTAATGCTTGAATCTTTCAGTCACAGCCCAGACTATGGCCAAGAACTCCAGCTTGAAGGAACTGTAATTTTCAGAGTTCCTTTCAGTGGGACGAAGCTTCCTGCTGGCGTAGGAGATCACTCTTTCTTTGCCATTCTGTACCTGTGACAGTACTGCTCCCAGTCCCACGTTGCTGGCATCAGTGTACAACATAAATGGTTTGTCATAATCAGGGTAGGCCAGAACTTCATTTCCTGTGAGAGCCATCTTCAGTCGGGTGAAGGACCTCTCCAACTCCTCAGTCCATTCAAATGTGGAATTCTTCTGTTTGGCTTTCTAGGACTGCCCCACCAGAAGATTTTGCATAGGAGTGGCTATTTCAGTGAAGCCTTTGATGAACCTTGGGTAGTAGCCTACCAACCCGAGGAATTGGCATACTTCATGGAGGTTGCTGGGCTTCGGCAAGTCCCGGATGACTGTGAATTTGTCAGGATCTGGTGCCACACCTTCTGCACTCACCACATGACCGAGGTACTGTACCTTGGACTTCAGGAGGTGGCATTTAGAAGGCTTCACCTTCAGGCCAAAGTTGGACAAGGCTTCAAACACCTCAGCCAGGTGCTTCATAAGTCTTGGAGAAAACAATGACATCATCAAGGTGCAACAGGACTGTCTCAAAGTTCATGTATCTCAGGCAGCACTCCATCAGCCGTTGAAATGTTCCTGGGGCGGTGCAGAGCCCGAATGGCATATAGTTGAACTCACAGAGACCCATTGGGGTGGTAAATGCTGTTTTCTCCTTGTCTGCCTCTGCCACGGGAACCTGCCAATACCCACTAGTGAGATCTAAAGTGGAAAAGTAGTTAGCAGTTTTAAGTGCAGCTAATGACTCTTCAATTCTGGGTAATGGGTAGGCATCTTTATGTGTAATGCTGTTAATTTTCCTGTAATCAACACACATTCTCATGGTACCATCCTTTTTCTTTACAAAAACTATGGGAGCTGCCCAGGGGCTACAACTGTCTCTGATGACCCCTGCTTCCTTCATCTCTCTCAACATCCCTTTGGCACATTGGTATTGTGTTGGGTGTATAGGCCGGTACCTTTCTTTTATGGGTGGATGATCTCCAGTGGGGATATCATGTTGAGCCCCTTTTGCCTTCCCAAAATCTAGAGGGTGTTTACTGAATACCCGCTCATACTCCTGGGTCACCCTGTAAACCCCATTTTTCTGGTATGAAGGTGTGGAGTCAGTTCCCACCTGCAGTTGCTGGCACCACTCCTCTAGCTGCTTTACAGAGCCATTGTCCTCCACCTGGTCGGATGAGACCAAGGGCTCTGCTGCCTGCATTGCATTATTACTGACAGTGAGCAGCTTAGCAACTGTGGCATACCGAGGTATTGTGGCCTCTTCCTCCCCACAATTCAAAAGGCGTACAGGTACTCTCCCTGTTCGTACATCAACTACCCCTCTGGCTGTCAGGAGAGTGGGCCTGCTATCAGAGTATACTGGTTCTACCAATGCCTGGTAATCCTTCCCTCTGAGGCCTATAGCTGCAAGACACCAAATCAACATTTCACATCTGGGGGGTATTGCAATGGGGAAAGCATCACTCACTCTGACACTGCCAATTTCTCTGCCAGAGAGTTCTACCTGCTGTCTTTGCATCAGAGCCTTGATCTCCTTCTGCAGGACCCGTTGTTCACAGGAATCAGCAGTCTCAGCCACCTGTTACAACAAGACAATAACCTCGGAAAGACAATTTTCAATTACATTTGTACCAGGAGTCATCATGGGATTACATTCTCGTCGATCAATATCCACAACTATCAGACCTTGAGATTTTAACTCCACCCTCCCCACTTTAACAGTAATTTCTTTACATCCCACTTGTGGTAAAGACTGACCATTACTGGCAACTACTGTTAGTTCATCACTTGGGCCACGGGTGAGTTCAGAGTCAGCCCAATACCACTTGTAGAGGATATAGGACATAGTGGTCACCTGGGAGCCAGTGTCCAGCAAAGCGTTCATGGGGATGCCGTCAATCACCACTGGAAGGATCGGCCTGCCTCCAACATACTTGGCTCGCCAGTTCCTTGGGCCTTGTGGTCCTACTCCTGGGGGTTGGCCCTCTGCCCCAGGGGTTACTCATTTAAAGGACAGAATCTTGCAAGATGACCTGCCTTGTGGCAACAACGACAGATGGGATGTCCGTGCTGGTCATAGCGGTCGTTGTTCCTCCCTCTGAGTGGCAGGGTTCTCCTCTTCCGGAGCCACGGAACATCCTCTGAACTGGAAGCAAGCTGGATCGTCTCCTTGGAGGACACCTGCAGGGACTGCACAGTTTTAGTAAGTGCAGCCATACCTTTGGTCAACTCCTGGACCTGAAGACGCAGCTCTTCTGTTGGATCTTTATCCAGAGTCTGTGCATCAGCCTCCACAGGGTAGCCCTGTCCTTGAAATCAGCAAAGTCCAGGTCAGGGTTTTGTAGGGTTATGATGCGCAGCTGTGCTCTGTGGGTACTGGATAGGAGTCCTTCAATGAACTGCTCCTTTAACAGTTTGTCTTCCTCTTTCACACTATCAGGATCAATTTGCTTGATGGCTTGCAGCGCCTCCTGCAGGTTAAGAGCATAGTCCCTTATACTGTCCTGTGCTTTCTGTTTACATCCAAAGAACCTCATCTTGATTTCAGCTGCGGTGCGGGTGTCAAAGGTGCTTTTTAGCTTGGCCAAAATCTTTTTAACAGTCTCTTTATCAGTGTCCTGCCAGGCTTTTACTTCTCTCTGTGCTGCACCTGTTAGCTGCCCAATCAGGATGTTCACCTTCTGGCTTTCAGATAGAGGATACACCTCAAACAAACTGCTCAGTCTCTCTTTAAACTCACTCAGGGTATGTGACTCACCCGAGTAGAGCAGCAGCCAGGCCGCCCCCGGTATGTAGGGCATGGCCAGCGGCATTATAGGGACCGCTGCGGTGGGCGCTACTCCTCACGGCGCTGAGGGGTTGGCGAAAGCGTCCGCCACTGCATTGGCGTTGTCCTCAGACATTTTCTCTCCCCCCTAGTTAACGTGAGCCAGGCCGCGGGGTTGCGCTGGCTTACCGGATGCCACTCCTCGGCTCGATCAGGGGACGCCGTAACTGCAGGCCTCAGCTTTTCACTTCCCGCGCGCTCTTCTCCTTTCGCGCTTCTCGGTGGGCTCCGCCAACGAAGGCCTGCCCCCTTTTCTTCCCGCAGGTGCCAATCAGCGGGATAATGGCGGCAATGGCGCCAATTTCGCACACAGTCTATAGCACCAAACACAGTCTCTGGCACATGACCCGGGGATACCGGGCTCCGTAATCCTGTTCGTGACGCCAAAAATGGGTCGCCCTCCCAGGGCTGTGGGGTACTCGGTACCGGGCCGGTCTCTCAGAGGGGATTGTCACAGCAGCGGTGACCCGGTCCGTGGCCCTGGGCGCCCATGTAAAAGGGGTTGAGTTGGGAATAAAGTTTATAAATGATTCGTAACGCCACCTGTGGTGTTCGGCAAGGGAGGTGTTAAACCGACGCTGCAGACAGATCCTCTGGGACAGATGGTGTAGTGCAGCAATGATGTTGTAGCCCTCCACAGGTAGGGCTGTTGGTCCCAGGGCAGTGTAGCGGAATGTTTAGGAAGAGGGTGCAGTGTTTGGCACAGAGAAGTAGCAGTGCTGAGGATGTTGCAGGAAGGAGGCAAGGACACAACAGGGTGCAGTTTCTTTACCTTTACTTGGCAAATGCAGTCCAGGGTCCTGGTTACAGATGGCACAGGAGCAGGATAGCCTGGAAGCAACTCAGGGATCTCTCTATCAGATGGGTTGTGTAGTCTCCTTCCTAGCGGTGGCTTGAGGCACATCCAGTACTATGTTACGCTGAAGTTCCTCCTTCTTATCTTCTCTTAGAACTACCTCGTATGGCAGACAGCTGTAGCCCTCTATCTCTCTTGGCTCACCCGTCGCTGTTGTGCCTCCGAGTCTTAGGTGGGAATAGAGCATTTACAGCTTCCTATTCCTCTGGTTTCTGTTGCAGGACCTTCAGTATCCATACAACCGTGGAGACCAGGCTCCAGATCATGCGCTTTCACTGGGAGGGAGCTCTCTATCCTCAACTCAACATCCAGCTTCTTTCCACACGTCTACACTCATAGCCCTCATCACACTAACTCACCATTTCCCTTCCTGGCCCTCAGAGAGCACTCCTCCCCCAATTCTGGTTCAGAGCTCCCTCTGCTGGCACGGAGTGGGAACTGTGTTGCATGACATGGTTAACTGTTAGAGAGACCCTTCATTGCCTCCAAGCCTGACATCACCCTCCCTGGAGGAATGCCACTGTGGTGACCATACTCCTGGGGGCACCACACATGCCTCTATATAGTCGCTGTGCTGGAAATCCACGTGCCTCGGTATGTTCTCTATGCTAGGACTCCACGTGCCTCTGTATGGTCTCTGTGCTGGGACTCATGTGCCTCTGTATGATCTCTGTGCTGAGACTCCATGTACCTCTGTATGGTCTCTTGCTAGGACTCCACGTGTCTCTGTATGGTCTCTGTGCTAGGACTCCACGTGTCTCTGTATGGTCTCTGTGCTAGGACTCCACGTGTCTCTGCATGATCTCTGTGCTAGGACTCCACGTGTCTCTGTATGGTCACTGTGCTGAGACTCCATATACCTCTGTTTGGTCTCTGTGCTGGGACTCCACATGCCTCTATATAGTCGCTGTGCTGGGAATCCATGTGCCACTGTATGTTCTCTATGCTATGACTCCACATGCCTCTATATAGTCGCTGTGCTGGAAATCCACGTGCCTCTGTATGTTCTCTGTGCTAGGACTCCACATGCCTCTGTATGGCCTCTGTGCTAGGCCATCACTTGCCTCTGAATGTTCTAGGGCTTATTTTACTTATTTTATTTTTAAATTAAAGGATTGGGTCTGGGTAGTATAAAGTAAGTAAATGCACGGTTGAGGGAAAAGAGTCCAATTACTTCCTCAGTCACAAATTGTTAAAATCTGCCACTGGTTGCCTATAAATTAATCTTTTAAAGGTCAGTGAAGCCGTACTATTTTGCTGGCAGACATTCAGGGCTTAGATATTCCACCTCACATATGTACAGGTTATAGCTTTGTGGATTTCGGAGTCTGTCTTTCATGTGAGTTGAATAAAATTCCCTGCTGTCAACTTTGCAGACAAAAAAATATACCTCTCCATAACCCTTCAGTTTTTCTTGGCACCTAAACCTGTAGATATTGTAGCAGCAAAACCCACTTTAAAGAGGAGAGAACGAAAGTAATAATGGTAATGAATCGCAGGTTTCCTGTTACATTTGAAATAGAATTTAGAAATAATTATTGAAAATGGATTGCAGGTTGTAGACTGTATCCAGAAGAAGAAAGTGAGCTTTGAAAATATGGGAGCTCCGTTTGTTTTCTTTTCCTTGTGTGTACAGGATACACCCTAATCGCAAACCTTTTTAAAATATGAGGTTTTAGAACCCGGTGTTCCTTTCTGTACTTAGACCTCCGGTTTTGGGGACAGGGTCATGCTGCAGTATAATAGGTACAGTGGGGCAAAAAAGTATTTAGTCAGTCAGCAATAGTGCAAGTTCCACCACTTAAAAAGATGAGAGGCGTCTGTAATTTACATCATAGGTAGACCTCAACTATGGGAGACAAACTGAGAAAAAAAAATCCAGAAAATCACATTTGTCTGTTTTTTTTATCATTTTATTTGCATATTATGGTGGAAAATAAGTATTTGGCCAGAAACAAAATTTCATCTCAATACTTTGTGATATATCCTTTGTTGGCAATGACAGAGGTCAAACGTTTTCTGTAAGTCTTCACAAGGTTGCCACACACTGTTGTTGGTATGTTGGCCCATTCCTCCATGCAGATCTCCTCTAGAGCAGTGATGTTTTTGGCTTTTCGCTTGGCAACACGGACTTTCAACTCCCTCCAAAGGTTTTCTATAGGGTTGAGATCTGAAGAATGGCTAGGCCACTCCAGGACCTTGAAATGCTTCTTACGAAGCCACTCCTTCGTTGCCCTGGTGGTGTGCTTTGGATCATTGTCATGTTGAAAGACCCAGCCACGTTTCATCTTCAATGCCCTTGCTGATGGAAGGAGGTTTTCACTCAAAATCTCACGATACATGGCCCCATTCATTCTTTCATGTACCCGGATCAGTCGTCCTGGCCCCTTTGCAGAGAAACAGCCCCAAAGCATGATGTTTCCACCACCATGCTTTACAGTAGGTATGGTGTTTGATGGATGCAACTCAGTATTCTTTTTCCTCCAAACACGACAAGTTGTGTTTCTACCAAACAGTTCCAGTTTGGTTTCATCAGACCATAGGACATTCTCCCAAAACTCCTCTGGATCATCCAAATGCTCTCTAGCAAACTTCAGACGGGCCCGGACATGTACAGGCTTAAGCAGTGGGACACGTCTGGCACTGCAGGATCTGAGTCCATGGTGGCGTAGTGTGTTACTTATGGTAGGCCTTGTTACATTGGTCCCAGCTCTCTGCAGTTCATTCACTAGGTCCCCCCGCGTGGTTCTGGGATTTTTGCTCACCGTTCTTGTGATCATTCTGACCCCACGGGGTGGGATTTTGCGTGGAGCACCACATCGAGGGAGATTATCAGTGGTCTTGTATGTCTTCCATTTTCTAATTATTGCTCCCACAGTTGATTTCTTCACTCCAAGCTGGTTGGCTATTGCAGATTCAGTCTTCCCAGCCTGGTGCAGGGCTACAATTTTGTTTCTGGTGTCCTTTGACAGCTCTTTGGTCTTCACCATAGTGGAGTTTGGAGTCAGACTGTTTGAAGGTGTGCACAGGTGTCTTTTTATACTGATAACAAGTTTAAACAGGTGCCATTACTACAGGTAATGAGTGGAGGAAAGAGGAGACTCTTAAAGAAGAAGTTACAGGTCTGTGAGAGCCAGAAATCTTGATTGCTTGTTTCTGACCAAATACTTATTTTCCACCATAATATGCAAATAAAATGATAAAAAAACAGACAATGTGATTTTCTGGATTTTTTTTTCTCAGTTTGTCTCCCATAGTTGAGGTCTACCTATGATGTCAATTACAGACGCCTCTCATCTTTTTAAGTGGTGGAACTTGCACTATTGCTGACTGACTAAATACTTTTTTGCCCCACTGTAAGAGTATCGAGAAGCAGTGATAAAGTTCTATTATAAGATATAAATGATGCATTCCCTGTGTGTCCGACTCCTATGTTAAAATTCGGTCTTATTCTTGGGAATGTACTTTAAAGAAAGTTTGAAATAACATTGAATATTAACCCCTTCACTACCAAGGGTGGTTTGCACGTTAACTCCCGGGCCAATTTTTACAATTCTGACCACTGTCCCTTTATGAGGTAATAACTCTGAAACGGTTCCATGGATCCCGGTGATTCTGACACTGTTTTCTCGTGACATATTGTACTTCATGTCAGTGGTAAAATTTCATTCAAATAACTTGCGTTTATTTGTGAAAAAAATGGAAATTTGGCAAAAATGTGTAAAATTTTGCAATTTTCCAACTTTGAATTTTTATGCCCTTAAATCACAGAGATACGGCACACAAAAAACTTAATAAATAACATTTCCCACATGTTTACTTTACATCAGCACAATTTTGGAACCAAAATTTTTTTTTGTTAGGAAGTTATAAAGGTTAAAGTTTGACCAGCGATTTCTCATTTTTGCAACACCATTTTATTTTTACGGACCACGTCACATTTGAAGCCACTTTGAGGGGTCTATATGATAGAAAATACCAAAAAGTGACACCATTCTTAAAACTGCACCCCTTAAGGTGCTCAAAAACACATTTAAGAAGTTTATTAACCCTTCAGGTGCGTCACAGAAATTTTTTTGAATATTTAAAAAAAATGAACATTTAACTTTTTTTCACAAAAAAAATACTTCAGGTTCAATTTTTTTTATTTTACCAAGGGTAACAGGAGAAATTGGACTGGAAAAGTTATTGTGCAATTTGTCCTGAGTACGCTGATACCTGATATGTGGGGGGGAACCACTGTTTCGGCGCATGGCAGAGCTCAGAATGGAAGGAGCGCCGTTTGACTTTTTCAATGCAAAATTGGCTGGAATTCAGATCGGACGCCATGTCACGTTTGGAGAGCCCCTGATGTACCTAAATAGTGGAAACCCCTCACAAGTGACCCCATTTTGGAAACTAGACCCCCCAAGGAACTTATCTAGATATGTGGTGAGAACTTTGAACCCACAAGGGCTTCACAGAAGTTTATAGCGTACAGCGGTACAATTAAAAAATCATATTTTTTCCACAAAAATGATCTTTTCACCCCCAATTTTTATTTTCCCAAGGGTAACAGGACCCTAAAAGTTATTGTTCAATTTGTCCTGAGTACGCTGATACCCCATATGTGGGTGTAAACGACTATTTGGGCGCATGGCAGAGCTCAGAAGGGAAGCAGCGCCATTTGACTTTTTTGGCAGGAATTGAGATCGGACACCATGTCGCGATTGGAAAACCCCTGATGTACCAAAACAGTGGAAACCCCCCACAAATGACACCATTTTGGAAACTAGACCCCCCCAAGGAACTTATCTAGATGTGTGGTGAGCACTTTGAACCCCCCAGTGCTTTCCAGAAGTTTATAACGCCCGGGCGTGAAAATAAAAAAATCGCATTTTTTCCACAAACATGATCTTTTAGTCACCAATTTTTTTATTTTCCCAAGGGTACCAGGAGAAATTGGACTGCAAAAGTTGTTGTCCAATTTGTCCTGAGTACGCTGATACCCCATCTGTGGGAGAAAACTACTGTATGGGTACACGTCGGGGCTCGGAAGGGAAGTAGTGACGTTTTGGAATGCAGACTTTGATGGAATGGTCTGCGGGTGTCATGTGCGTTTGGAGAGCCCCTGATGTACCTAAACTATTGAAACTCCCCACAAGTGACCGCATTTTGGAAACTAGACACCACACGGAATTTATCTAGATGTGTGGTGAGCACTTTGAACCCCCAAGTGCTTCACAGAAGTTTATAACGCCCGGGCGTGAGAATAAAAAAATAATTTTTTTCCACAAAAATGATATTTTTGCCCCCAATTTTTTATTTTCCTAAGAGTAACAGGAGAAATTGGACCCCAAAAGATGTTTTGCAATTTGTCCTGAGTAGGCTGATACCCTACATGTGGGGGTAAAACACTGTTTGGGCGCATGGCAGAGCTTGGAAGGGAAGGAGCACCATTTGACTTTTTCAACGCAGAATTGGCTGGAATTAAGATCAGATGCCATGTTGCATTTGGAGAGCACCTGATGTGCCTAAACAGTGGAAACCCCCCAATTCTAACTCTAACCCTAACCCCAACACACCCCTAACCCTAATCTCAGCCCTAACTCTAGCCCTAACCCTAACCCTAGCCCTAACCATAGCCTTAACCCTAACCCTAACCCTAACCCTAGCCCTAACCCTAATGGGAAAATGGAAATAAATACATTTTCTTTTAATTTTATTATTTTTTCCTAACTAAGGGGGTAATAACGGGGGGTTTGATTTATGGCGGTTTTTATTTTTGGCAGCTGTCACATGCTAAAAGACGCTTTTTATTGTAAAAATAGTTTTTGCATCACCACATATTGAGAGCTATAATTTTTCCATATTTTGACCCACCGAGTCATGTGAGGTCTTATTTTTTGCAGGACGAGTTGACGTTTTTATTGGCATCATTTTCGGGCACGTGACATCTTTTGATCGCTTTTTATTCCGATTTTTGGGACGCACAATGAACAAAAACCAGCGTTTCTTTAATTGCTTTTGGGGGGTGCGTTTACACCCTTCCACCTGCGGTAAAATTGATAAAGCGCTTTTATTCTTCGGGCCAGTACGGTTACAGCGATGCCTCATTTATGTCTTTTTTTTGTTTTGGCGCTTTTATGGAATGAAAACAATTTTATATAAAAAATAATTATTTTTGCATCGCTTTATTCTGCGAGCTATAACTTTTTTATTTTTTTGCTGATGATGCTGTGTGGTGGCTCTTTTTTTGCGGGACAAGATGACATTTTTAGCAGTACCATGGATATTTATATGCTTCTTTTTGATCGCGCGTCATTTCACTTTTTGTTCGGCGGTATGATAATAAATCATTATTTTTTGCTTGGTTTTTTATTTTTATTTTTTTAAGGGGTTCGCTAAAGGGGTTAACTAATTGGACAGTTTTATAGGGCGGGTCGTTACGGACGTGGCGATACCAAATATGTGTACTTTTATTGTTTTTTTTTAATTTATTTCCGAAAAATGAATTTATTAGGGAATTTTTTTTTTTTTTAATTTATTTAGCGATTTTTTAAAAATTATTTTTACACTTTTTTTCTTTTTTTTTAACTTTATTACATTGTCCCAGTGGGGACATAACTGTCCTGTGACAGATCGCTGATCTGTCACATCACAGATCACTGTGACAGATCAGCGATCTGTCATAGGCACTGCACAAGGCTTCCTCGTGCCTGCGCTTTGCAGGCACTGAGGAAGCCAGCTCCCTGCAGGCCCCCGAAGGTCCCCGTCGCCATCTTGGATCCGGGGACCTGCAGGGATGAAGCCTCCCGCAGCAGCACTGCACATTGTGCTGCTGTGGGGGGCTCAGGGAAGCACAGAGGAAGTCCCCTCCCTGCTGATGCTTCCCTTTAACCCCCGCCCCTGACACATTGTGCTGTGTGTCAGCTGTGATAATCAACTGACACCCGGCCGCGATCAGTGGCGCTCACCACGTGGGCGCCGCTGATCGCTATGACGTAATATTCCGTCCATGGGAATTAGGTCCAGGGTCACATGGACGGAATATTACGTCCATTGTAGGTAAAAGTCAGAAAACTCAAAGACTTTCACATTAAAAGGAAATTTCTGAATTTGTCCGTTAACCAGTGTTATTCTAGCAAAGTAATACAGGTAATAGTGACAGTTGCCCTGATGCATTGGTGCCTAGGTTCTCAACCTGTTGTATATGTATCCTATGGAGTATATACCAAATCTTGTATTTTAGTTGTGTTTCGTACGTACAGACTTGGAAGTCCATTTATGTGGTAGCTCCTCTCCTGCGGTAGCTAGAGATACAGTGAATGACAGCTCAACCGTCCTATGGATTACAGACTCATCACAAACCTGGACAACCCCTTTAATGCTTCTAACATAAATAAAAATATGAGAATTAGTCAGTATCACAAATAACATTTAGGCTATGTGCACACGTTGATGAATTGCCGCGGAAATTTCAGCCGGAATTCCACATCTCCCTGCCACTGGAAATACGCTAGAATTCCACATGCATAATTCCCGCCATAAACTAGCGTTTTCCAAGCAATCTGTAGCATCGTTTGGAAAATTGATTGACAGGTTGGTCACACTCATCAAACATTGTGTTTGACAAGTGTGACCAACTTTTTACTATTGAGGCTGCCTATGCCGCCTCAATAGTAAAAAAAATATAAAGTTAAAAATAATAAAAAATTAAAAATCGTGTTTTCTCACCTTCTGGAGTCCCCCGCAGCGTTCCCAATCCTCGCGATGCTCCCGGCAAGTCCCGTTCCCAGCAATGCCTTGTGACAATGACCTTTGATGACGTAGTAGTCTCGCGAGACTGCAACTTCATCAAAGGTCATTGTCGCAAGGCATCGCTAGGAACAGGACTTGCCTGGAGCATCGCTGAGGCCTGGGGACACTGCGTGGGAAGCCGGAAGATGAGAATAACACCATTTTTTATTTTAATTCTTTTTTTACAGGGATATGGTACCCAGAGCCTGGAGGAGAATCTCCTCTCCTCCAGACCATGGGTACCATCCGCACATTTTCCAATTACTTTGCGCATGGTGGCCATAGCAAAGTGTGCGGAATTCCCTGCTGCGTATTTTTCCATGATGCGTTTTTGCCAAGGAAAAATTCTCAGCATTTGTACAGCATGTTCGGAATGAATTGAATACAATCGGCTGCTTATTTTATGCGTGTTTGTAGCGTTTACGCCGCATTTTCGCGGCAAAAAAATGCCGTTGTAAAATGCTGACAGCGGCATTTAACCGGCGCTTCTGGCCACGGGGCTGGAAATGCGCGCATCGCTCACCCCCAATCATGTGCCGTTGGCATAACAACCAGAGGTCTCTTGGAGACCTCTATGGTTGTTGATGCCGCATTGCTATGAGCGCCATCAGGTGGTTGGCGCTAATAGCAATGCTGTAATTCTGCTACATTTAGGCGATCTGCTCATCGCCTATATGTAGCAGGGTCAATCAAGTATGGGAAGCTTCTAGCCTCCCTATTGAAGCATGCCAAAAAAATGTTAAAATGTTTTAAAAAATAAAAAAACATAAAAGTTTAAATCACCCCCCTTTCGCCCCATTCAAAATAAAAAAAAAAATCACACATACACATATTAGGTATCACCGCATTCAGAATCGCCCGATCTATCAATAAAAAAAAGATTAACCCGATCGCTAAACGGCGTAGCGAGAAAATATCAAAACACCAGAATTACATTTTTTTGGTTGCTGCGACATTGCATTAAAATGCATCAAAAGATGGGGCGATCAAAAGAATGTATCTGCACAAAACTGGTATCATTAAAAACGTCATCTCGGACCGCAAAAAAATAAGCCCTCACTCAACCAAAGATCACGAAAAATGGAGACGCTACGGGTCTCGAAAAATCGCGCCTTTTTGTTTTTTTAACAAACTTTGGAATTTTTTTCACCACTTAGATAAAAAAGAACCTAGACATGGTGTCTATGGTGTCTATGGACTCGTAATGACCTGGAGAATCATAATGGCAGGTGTCAGTTTTAGCATTTAGTGAACCTAGCAAAAAAAACAAGCAAAAAACAAGTGTGAGATTGCACTTTTTTTTTGCAACTTCACCGCACTTAGAATTTTTTTCCCATTTTGTAGTACACAACATGTAAAACCAATGGTGTCGTACAAAAGTACAACTCGTCCCACAAAAAATAAGCCCTCATATGGCCATATTAATGGAAAAATAAAAAAGTTATGGCTCTGGAAAGAAGGGGAAGGAAAAATGAAAACCAAAAATACCCCTGGTTGTTAAGGGGTTAAATCCAACATCCCATCCAAATCTCCACACGCATATTAAATCCCCCATCCCCCTCCAAATCTACACCCACACACAATAAATCCCCCCATCCCCACTCCAAATCCCCCCCAATTTCCACCCACACATTAAATCTCCCCCCATGCACTTAAAGCGAACCTGTCAGCAGTTTTCACTGAAATAAGATGCGGCCACTGCTTATCTACAGCATTCTATGGACCTGGACCAGCAACACCCATCGGACCAGACTGCACCGGACCACCCCCCCCTCTCCCCGGGTGATTATACTCAAACTTACTTTTCTTATCTTTCAGGTCGGTCCAGGGGCTTATCTACAGCATTATAGAATGCTGTAGATAAGCCTTGAAAGGTAGTGGCCATATCTTATATTGGCCAAAACTGCTGACCGGTTCCTTTTATCTTCGGTGTCGTCAGTTCCACTGGAGCACTTACCACCCATCTGCGTCTCTTCAGTGCCGGCGAGTGACTTCAACAGCATGATCACATGAAATGACCATGCTGCTTGAGTCGCTCTGACCCGGCGGTCAAAGTTTCAATTGTACTTGCGGTGTGCTGCAGCTTCTGTGTGCCTTCTGTCAGCTTGACAGCTGGCACAGAGAATGGCCGACTCCCAGTCCAGGGGGTGGCAGAATGCAGCCGCCAGGGGAGACACTGCCGACCGCCGCATTAGGTGGACCGACTGCACCTCCTGCCGGATGCGCCTGGGGCACATTCCCCAGCTGCCCCCCCCTAGATATGCCTCTGCCTCTGTCTCTCCCCTCTGTTTGTGATGTACCCTTCCTGGCTCTTGACCTTAGACTTCCTGACTTTCTCTGTGTGAGGGCTTGTTTTTTGAGGGACGAGTTGTACTTTTGAATGACAACACTGATTTTACCATATAATGTACTGGAAAACGGAAAAAAAATCCAACTACGATGAAATTGCAAAAAAAAATTCCAATTCCACAATTGTTCTTTTTTTTGTTTTTTTACCATGTTCTCCAAATGCTAAAAATGACATGCCATTATGATTCTCCAGGTCATTACAAGTTAGTAGATACCAAACATGTATAGCTTCTTTTTTTATTCAAGTGGTGAAAAAAAAATCCAAAAGTTTGTTAAAAAAAAAAATTGTCACTTTTGGAGACCCCTAGCGTGTACATTTTTTGTGATCTGTGGCTGGGTGAGGGTTTTTTTGTGGGCTGAGCTGACGTTTTTATTGATACAATTTAGTGAGGATACAATGTTTTGATTTTCTGTTATTGTATTTTTATGAAATACCAGATTTATAGGGGTGTGTCCAGCATCCCCCCTGATTAGCGGTTCTTGGTGCTGCTGGTACCGGATGTGATCTATTTCAGAACTACACAACACTACTCTGTCAATTACTCAGTTGCCACGATGGTTGTACTGCACATACATCTCTATTCAAATGGTGGATCAGCAGAACCCCACTATGGTCACTATGCTATCTTGTAGAATCATAGAATAGTAGAATTGAAAGGGACCTCCTGAGTCATCTGGTCCAAGCCCCTGATCAATTCAGGATTCATTAAATCATCCCAGACAGATATCTGTCCAGCCTCTGTTTGAAGACTTCCATTTGAGAAGAACTCACCACCTCTCATAGCAGCCTGTTTCACTAGTTGATCAGCCTCACTGTCAAAAAATGTTTTCTAATATCTAATGTGTCTTCTCCCATTCAGTTTCATCCCATTGCTTCTGGTCTTTCCTTGTGCAAATGAGAATAAAGTTGATTCCTCTACAGTGTTACAGCCCTTGAGATATTTGTAGACAGCTATTAAGTCTCCTCTCAGTCTTTTGCAAGCTTAACATTCCCAAATCTGCTAGCTGTTCCTCATATGACATTGTTTGCATTCTGGTTGCTTTTCTCTGAACTTGCTCCATTTTGTTCATGTCTTTTTTATAATGTGGTTAACACAACTGAACGTAGTATTCCAGATAAGGTCTGACCAAAGATCTGAATTGCGTTGACCTTTTTTGCTGCTGTATCACACAGTTGACTCATGTTCAGTCTGTGATCTATTATGATACCCAAGTTTTTTTCACATGTGCTGTTGCTCAGCCCTATTCCTCCTATTCCGTTATGCATTTTCATTTTTCTTGATCTAGGACATTCCTCCCTGTTCAAAAATATTCTGTTTGCAACTGCCCACAGTTCAAGTTTGTTTAGATCTTTTTGAATCCTCTCTCTCTTCTCTAGTATTAGCTATCCCTCCCAGATTTGCGTCAATAGCAAATTTAATCAGTGTAGCCTCAATTCCTTAATCTAAATCATTGGTAAAGATGTTGAACAACACAGGACCAAGGACAGAGCCATGTAGTACCCTACTTGCAACATTCTTTCAACTGGATGTGCAGCCATTTACAACCTGTTAGGGTTGGCAGAACGCACCAAATAAAATATAATAATAAGGTGCGTTCGCAACCCGGAGTCCACCGTGAAGAGATGGTATACTGCTGCTCGGTAATGGCAAACACAGACTGAACACCGGTGGGGTAACCTCTGATCTGGTGTGTACAGAAGCGAACTCTGTTACTGTACAGGGCAGTGGAACACAAGTGCCAGAGCCTGTTAACCTCACAGGGTTTGGCAAGGTGAACTCTAGTTAAGAGACACAGGACTCTGCCCCAAGGACGCAGGGTTAGAGTCCCTCTAGTCCCACTAGCGTTCGACACCACAACTGCAATGCCTGAACTAAACTAGATGTGTATTTCCTGAAGGAAGTACACATAGTGCTTTGAAATGGTGCCTGGGCTGCCCCTTTAAGAGAGACTTGCCTGCTGCCCCTGCAAGACTTTCAACTCAGGATCCGTTTTAACTGTGGGTGCCTCTCAGGGGCCACTTTGGCCTGTGGGGCCCCTCAGGGTCTGGTTTGTTGGGCAGGGCCCCTCAGAGTCTGATTTGGTGGGCGGGGCCACTCTGGGTCCGATTTGGTGGGCGGGGCCCCACAGAGTCCAATTTGGTGGGCAGGGCCACTCTAGGTCCAATTTGTTGGGCAGGGACCCATAGTGTCTAATATGGTGGGCGGGGCCACGCTGGGTCTGATTTTGTGGGCGGGGCCACTCTGGGTCTGATTTAGTGGGCGGGGCAACTCTGGGTCCGATTGGTGGACGGTGCCCCATAGGGTCTGATTTGGTGGGCGGTGCCACTCTGGGTCCAAATTAGTGGGAGGGGCCACTCTGGGTCCGATTTGGTGGGGGGCTCCATAGGGTTCGATTTGGTGGGCGGGGCCACTCTGGGTCTGATTTTGCCGGCGGGGCCACTCTGGGTCCGATTTGGTGGGTGGGGCCCCACAGAGTCCAATTTGGTGGGTGGGACCACCCTGGGTCCGATTTGGTAGGCGGGGCCCCATAGGGTCCGATTTGGTGGGCGGGGCCACTCTGGGTCTGATTTGGTGGGCGGGATTACTCTTGGTCACACTGTGACATGCCGACAGGTCCGCATTCGCCCACGCTAACTATTGAAAGGTCTAAAGGGGCCCTTAGCTAGTGTCCATTAGTTTTAGTCAGTGTCAGTTAGCGTCCGTTATTGTCTGCATCCATTTATTGCCAGTTACCGTCCGTTACTCTTAGCGACAGCGTCCGTTTATGTCAGCGCCGTTTATTAGTTAGCGTCTATTATTGTCAGCGTCCATTCATTAGTCAGCGTCCATTATTGTCAGTTAGCGTCCGTTATTGTCAGCATCCATTACTTTTAGTGTCAGTTTCCGTTTGTTACTGTATGCTTTTTAAACTTTTTTTTTTTTTAGATTTTTTGTTCATTTTATTATTAGTTTTTTGTTCTAGTTTTCACAATGGGGTCACTTGTGGGGGTCCATCACTGTTTTGGCCCTGCAATACACTAAAAATGTGCCATAGGGCCTAAAACATTTTCAAGAAAAGCGTGCGCTCTACACCCCCCACTCCTTTCCATTTAGGCCTAGTTGTGTCCCTACACATAAGACTAGGGACACAATGTGCACATTTCTGAACACGGGAGAAACAGGGCTATCAGTTTTGGGGTGCATGATTTTATTTATATGTCCACTGTCCAAAAAAAACTGTCTTTATAATGGTACATTCGCAGAAAAACCTCAAAATCCTAATTTTTCCATCTGCTTTGTATTAATTTGTTCAAAACCTTTACAGTGAAAATTTTTATTATACCCCTAGATGAATGTATTGAAGGGTCTAGTTGAATAGATGTTGATGTGTTCCGTCACACAGGCTGTGGCAAAGTTGAAGGTAAAAATGCCCTCCGTTCAGCTTTTTCTATGATAGGAAACCTATAACAGTAATGGGAATATAGCCAAATAAAAAATTCCTCTCAGAACAATCCTACCAAATAACAGAGTAATAGAAAAATTCTGTCATGAAATAGCTGGCGAGTCCAAAATGGGTCGGTCACCATAAGTTACCAAAAAAAAAATAAAATTTTTTCTATGGACTCCTATGGCAGAAACATCACTAGCGATTTAAAATTAAAAAATTTAGGGCAGTGGTTTCCTGCCATAGGACACCATAGTAATAAATCACCTCCGTTCAAAGCAATTTTCGCTAGAAAAATCGCTAGCAATAATCGTGGTAGTGGGATGTGTATTTCCTGAAGGAACTACAGATAGTGCTTTGAAATGGTGCCCGAGCTGCCCCTTTAAGAGACTTGCTTGCTGCTTCGGCAAGGCTTTCACACTTGGGCACCCCACTCAGCCTCTGATTTGGAGGCCGAAATTGCTCAGCATCTGATTTGGGGGCCGGGATCGCTCAGCCTCCTATTTGAAGGCCAGGTTCGCTCAGCCTTCTATTTGGAGGCCGGGATCGCTCAGCCTCCTATTTTGAGGCCAGGGTCGCTCAGCCTCTGTTTTTGAGGCCGGGGTCACTCAGCCTCTGTTTCTGAGGCCGGGGTGGCTCAGCCTCCGATTTGAAGGCTGAGTGGCTCAGCCTCCGATTTGGGGGCTGGGGTGGCTCAGCCTCCGATTTGGAGGCAGGGGTCTATCAGCCTCCGATTTGGAGGCCGGGGTCAATCAGCCTCTGATTTGGAGGCCGGGGTGGCTCAGCCTCCGATTTAGAGGCCGGGTGGCTCAGCCTCTGATTTGGAGGCCAGGATCGATCAGCCTCGATTTGGAGGCTGGGGTGGCTCAGCCTCCGATTTGGAGGCAAGGGTCAATCAGCCTCCGATTTGGAGGCCGGGGTTGATCAGCCTCTGATTTGGAGGCCGGGGTCGATCAGCCTCCGATTTGGAGGCTGGGGTCCATCAGCCTCCGATTTGGAGGCCGGGGTGGCTCAGCCTCTGTTTCTGAGGCCGGGGTGGCTCAAACTCCGATTTGGAGGCCGGGATCGATCAGCCTCTGATTTGGAGGTCGGGGTCGATCAGCCTCTGATTTGGAGGCCGGGGTGGCTCAGCCTCTGATTTAGAGGCCGGGTGGCTCAGCCTCTGATTTGGAGGTCGGGATCGATCAGCCTCCGATTTGGAGGCCGGGGTGGCTCAGCCTCCGATTTGGAGGCTGGAGTCGATCAGCCTCCGATTTGGAGGCCGGGGTGGCTCAGCCTCCGATTTGGAGGCCGGGATCGATCAGCCTCCAATTTGGAGGCCGGGATCGATCAGCCTCCGATTTGGAGGCCGGGATCGATCAGCCTCTGATTTGGAGGCTGGGATCGATCAGCCTCTGATTTGGATGCCGGGGAGACTCAGCCTCCGATTTAGAGGTCGGGGTGGCTCAGCCTCCGATTTGGAGGCCGGGGTCGATCACCCTCCGATTTGGAGACCGGGATCGATCAGCCTCCGATTTGGAGGCCGGGGTGGATCAGCCTCCGATTTGGAGGCCGGGGTGGATCAGCCTCCGATTTGGAGGCCGGGATCGATCAGCCTCCGATTTGGAGGTCAGGATCAATCAGCCTCCGATTTGGAGGCCGGGGTCGATCAGCCTCCGATTTGGAGGCGAGACCGGGGTGGCTCAGCCTCCGATTTGGAGACCGGGGTGGCTCAGCCTCCGATTTGGAGGCCGGGGTGGCTCAGCCTGCGATTTGGAGGCCAGGGTGGCTCAGCCTCCGATTTGGAGGCCGGGGTGGCTCAGCCTCCGATTTGGAGGCCGGGATGGCTCAACCTCCGATTTGGAGGCCAGGGTGGCTCAGCCTCCGATTTGTAGGCCAGGGTCGATCAGCCTCCAATTTGAAGGCCGGGGTGGCTCAGCCTCCGATTTGGAGGCCGGGGTCAATCAGCCTTCGATTTGGAGCCTGGGGTCACTCAGCTGTCGATTTGGCGCGCCGGCCCTTTAAGACTCATTTTGGTGCGCCGGCCCTTTAAGAATCACTTTGGCATGTCGGCCCTTTAAGAGCCACTTTGGCGCACTGGGCTTCTAAATCCACTTTGGCGCACATTCTCTCTCAGAGGCATGCGTCATGTGATGAAGCTAGATTAGCATTTGTGCTTTGGGTTTCGCTTTAAGAGCTGATATTATCTGGCAGAAACTGTGTCCTGGGGGGGGTCATGTAAAGTTCGTAGACGTTGGCATAGTAACTGGATCTGCCTGCGCATATCAATGAGCTTAACTGCCGCAACTGGTCCTCAAATTTGAATCGCCTCACGACTGCCCCATGTATTCCTATGCCAAAATTTTCCCATTGAAATGCATTGAGACAGTGCATTCCAATGATGGGAAAAAAAATTTTCAAACACAAATTGCGCAGAAACTACAAATCCGATCGACACGAAAAATACTTAGCACACCACTCGTGGACGCTGGCTTTGAAACAACGTCTCAACGGAGTCTATGCTTGTAGCGGTTCGGGCCGCATTATTTGCGGAAATCAGCTGAATAATAATAGGAAGTTAGCAGCATTCGGATTACATGATAGTGCTTTCTTCAAAGCACTATAATAATATAATCGCACCACGTGCACACTGTACCAGTTCAGCGGACGCCACTAACCACCCAGAGCGGGGAGGTAAGCGTTTGACTTGCGCACGGCGCCACTGCGAGGAACGCTACTGCACATGCGGTCCAGTGGTGCCTTGTACTGACTGGCGCTATCTGGTGCTAACACTCGTGTGAAGAGCGGGATGCTCTGTGGCACATAGATTATGCCACTACTGGTGCTGACTCTATCTCCCTAAACCCTAACTCATACACAACCGAGGGTAGGGGTTTCATAATGAGTCAGTCACCAGTCTCATACATCCGTCATCACACATACAACTAACCATCAGAGTCTATATTAGCCTTTTATAGCAGCGTCCTTCTCGGACCTTCCTGATGGTCCAATCCGAGCTGCTTGAGGACCTGAGCATGTGACCTCCGACCTCCAATGAGAGGTCGTCCCACGGGCATGCTCAATAGGCTGCAAAAAGGATTAGCCTCTGGAGATGCTCACTGCTGACTAGTGCAGATTGCTAAAGCTGGACCAGAGGTGGCAGCAGCAACCAACCTCACTGCACAAGCTTGGGCAAGACTCTGGGAACGGCGCCTTTGCTGAGCAGCCTCCTCTGCGGTTGAGACTGAATGGGAGCCCACAGAAGGCAAGGCTGGGGATTCCTCCTGTGCAGAGGTCAGTATCTGACGCCTAACACAACCACTCATTGGGTCCAATCACTAAGCCAGTTATGAATCCACCTAATAGTTTCATTGTCGATTCCATACCTGGGCATTTTTTCAATAAGGATGGTATGAGATACTTTGTCAAATGCTTTTCTGAAGTCAAGATATACTATATCTACTGTGTTTCACTGATCCACCCAGTCAGTGATTCCGTCATAGAAGGAAATTAAGATAGTCTGACATGATGTATTAGTTAAAACTCATGTTGGCTCTGGTTAATCACTTTATTCTCATCCAGGTACTTTCATACATGGTTTTTAATAATTTTTCAAATATTTTTCCTGATATAGAAGTCAGGCTTAGAGTCCTATGGTTCCCTGGGTTCGCCTTCTTGCCCTTTTTGAAGATATTGACAACATCCCCTCTTCTCCAGTCTTCTGGGACTTCTCCTGTTCTCCAAGCATTTTCAAAGGTTATGGAGTACCCTAGGATGCAATTCATCTGGAACTGGAATTCATTTATGCTAGCTAAGGCTAGTTTCACACTAGTGTTTTTTGCCAGCAGTGCATGCCGCCGTCTAAGCCCCGCCCCCTGCCTGCCCCCTCCGGTCATCTCCACCTAGTATCGCACACGGTTGCATGCGATCTGCACACCCTATCTTTAGCATAGGGTGCGCAGACCGTGCGCTGACCGTGCGCTAGTAGAATTTTGTGTGCACTGCGCCCTTTTGACAGTGCGCCGGTGCGTGCCGAACGCACCATGTTGCATTTTGGCACCCTCGGAGCACTGTCAAAAGGGCGCAGCGCACGCTAAATTCTACTAGCGCACGGTCAGCGCATGGTCTGCGCACCCTATGCTAAAGATATGGTGTGCAGATCGCATGCAGCCGTGTGCGATACTAGGCGGAGATGACCGGAGGGGGTCGGCAGGGGCGGGGCTTAGCGGCGGCGTGCGCTGCTGGCAAAAAACGCTAGTGTGAAACTAGCCTAAGAATTCTGTCACTATCTCTCGGTTTATAGATAATGTGGATTCTTCTATTCCTTCAATAGTACAGTGAAGATCAGTTGATGTTACATTTACTTTCTGAGAGAAAACAGATGCAAAATAGGAATTTAAGAGTTCATTCTTCTCATCATCATTTTTGACCACTTCACCATTTTCATCCTGTACAAATCCTATAGCTGTTACGAGTATGTAGCGTTCTCTTGGGAGATCTGGGATTAGAAAATCTTTACGTATTGTAAATCGCAGGTCTTCCAGTTAGCCTGTGTGTTTCGTGTTTCATGTTAAATGGATTTTGTTTTGGTGCTCAAGAGGTTAATAACCCATTCTCTGTTCCATCTCACATCTGCTTCTGACCTGGTCATCTCCTCTCTCTATAAAACCAGGCCAGACCTTCTCTTCCTTGCCAGTGAAAGTTTATTTCCTCATTACCAGGAGTTGCTGTGCTGAGTTGGAAATCGTTTTTGCTGCAGGAGATTGTAGTATGCTGTTTTTTGGGTGTATGCTTGGGTGTATGTCCTATTTCCATTTAGATTGTACTTTGCTACCCTTCCCTACATACTACTCTATCTTTGGTGAGTGTTTTGTATGCAAGTTGCTTGTTGTTATACCTCTTCGTCTTACGTGATTATACACTAGCATTTCTGTCCCAGGACTCTTGGGGAAAGGGGAGGGGACAGCTTATGGTATAACAGGAGAGCATTAAAGCACATGGCCCAAACCTCCTCACCATCAGAGGTACCTTTAGGAGCAAGGATAGTTAGGGACCCAGCCCTAGGGACAGGGAAAAACCTTTTACCCTATTCACGTACAATCAGCATTGCATTTTCACTGGCCCCACATTTTTGGATCTTGACATGGATTTCGTCGCTAAGCCTACTTTCACACATCAGGTTTTCGGCGTCAGGCGCGATCCGGCGTCGTACCGGAATGCCGGATCCGGCAAATGTTTTGTAAAACCTGAAGTGCCGGATCCGGTTTTCTGCCGGATCCATCTTGTTCTTGACAGACAAAACCGGATCCGTCTCATCCGGTTCATCCGTTTTTCTATCCGTTTTTATATCCGTTTTTCGACGGATTACGCCGGATCCGGTTTTTAAAATTTACCCTTGTGGCCTTCCGAACGGGATTGGCTACTGGAAAACTAGATATAGCATGTTCCTACAGCTCTTCTTTGACAGGTTGTAGAGAAGAAAGTGCAGGTTGGAGAGAAGAGCAAGTTACTGGCGAAGATGGATGTTGTCATTGGAAATATTACCACTAGAAGTTCTGTGACGGTTTCAGTAATGAGGGACAATTTTGCACTATACTTTATGTCACCTCAAGGCAGAGTACACTGGCAGGATGACAGAGTGTGAAAGATTTGTGCCCTAACCAAACTTGTGTACCTTCTGGACCAACAGTATATACCTTTGCCAACCAAAGTTGGCTATCTTGTCATGGTCTTACTATTTTTACCTTTAGGCCACAGGTGTGTACCTGGTTGTGTTTTATGCAAAGTATTTCACCTTTTAACAAAAGTTGTGTACATTGGTAGGAAATCACCAACAATAAACACAACTTTTTAGGTGAAATACTTTGCTTCAAACACAACCAGGAACACAACTGTGGCAAAAAGCTAAAATTTACCCATAGTTATATACCTGGTTTTGAATACCTTTTTACCTTTGAAATACCCTGTATTTAACCTTTTTTTAAAACATAGTTCGCCGCAGAAAGAAATGACAGACAACCATTGTGAAACGATAATTTAACTTTTATTTAAATTTTTTTTTTTTTTTGTAAAATGTTTTTAAAGTGCAAAAAACTTTTTTAATAAAGGTTTTAAACCCAATGGGCATTTTTATTACAAAAAACACACATTACAAATCTGTGTACTGTGGGGTGGAAATACTGCTGGAGGGGCTGCGGGACACTTCGACACTGGGTGTGTGGAGAGAGGACTGGGATCGTGGTGGGGAAGGAACAGTTAGAGGTGAAGGTGTGGAAAAAGCTACAGAATGGGTGGACATGTGGGAGGCAGAAGAGGTGGTGGGCGGTGGAGTGGAGGGTTGGGCAGGGACTGTAGGAGCAGATGATGTTGATGGAAAGTTGTATGGGGAAGGAGTTTGGTACGGGGAAGGAGTTTGGTACGGGGAAGGAGTTTGGTACGGGGCAGGTTGCTGGAAGTGGGGAGATGTCTGGTACTGGGGAGGTTGCTGGTACTGGTGAGGTTGCTGGTATGTAATAGGAGGGGGAGGATGGAAAGTGGCTGGAGGGGGTGCAGATGTAATAGGAGGGGGAGGATGGAAAGTGGCTGGAGGGGGTGCAGGTGGAGGAACTACAGTGGTGGGAGGTGGAGGTTGGGAGGTAACCTGCTGTAGAGCACCGTGGCACAAATGCATTACATGCATCTGCTGGGTAGGAGATAGCGTTTCCATGCGCTCCACAACAGACCTGAAAAAGGTGTGGTTTGGCGAAGATCTTGCTTCTGAATGCATGGTTTGCAGAAGTGTCTTCACCTCCAGAATGCTGGAGTTGATCTGCTGAAAGCCTGCGGAGATTTGCTCTGACAAGACTTTGAGACAGTTCTGGAAAGATGCATTCAGATGCAAGAACTCTTGCGCATAACTCTTTTCCTGACCCCTCTGCCGCTGCCGCCCAGTACCTGCAGGTGTACTAGAGGTGGCAGGGGCAGAAGGGTGGGGTAAAGGGAAAGCGATCTCCTCACCAGCAGCTTCATGTAATGTAGGCGGCCACGATGCTCCTGTGCTGGTGGATGGGATAGATGGGTCAAATGTGTGGGAAGGCTGGGAAGGTGCAGATGTACCGGGGCGGTCGAAGTGTCCCTCGGTGCCGGTCTCCTCAGGGATCGCCTCAGAAGGGTCCAATCGTGCAGGCTCCCGAGTGCTGCTCACCGTGCTGTGTAATAAAGAGAAAAAAAACAATTAAAATACTGACATGGTATGGCCCTGGCTGAAAAAAAAAAGTTACATCTAACATTTTTTTCACATGTGGTGTGTAATATTTACCTTCTGGTGAGCATTGTTTCCCGGAGGAACGACAGGGCTTGTGCGTACTTGTACTTGCTCCTGCGTCCTCCAGATCCACTCGGGGCCCGCATCTCTTTATTGAACTCCTTCTTGAAACGATCCCTCACAGACCGCCACCGATTCACAATTCTGTTCCCTGAAACGAGAAAGGAGTGGTTAGTATACAACATCAGTGTTTCACAAACTCCAGTCCTCATGGTCCCCAGGGGTCATGTTTTCAGGATTTCCATAGTAAATAGAAATCCTGAACACATGATCCGTGGGGACCACGAGGACTGGAGTTCGGGAAACACTGGTTTACATCAAGCAACCGGTACTGTATATACTTACGCTCTTTAATCTGGGCCCGAGCTTCGAGGTCCTCCCAGCGGCCCACAAGGAGAGAACAGATTTCCTCCCAGAGTCGTCGGGTAACTATCAGGTCAGCGTGGCGGCGGTCAGCCATATTCCAGAGCGGCTCCCTTTCTCTGACGAGATCGATGAGGCGGTCCACATCAATCCCTCCATCCTCACCGTCAGAGTCGGGAGCACGCTGTGAAGGCTGTTAAAGAAAAAGACAAAAATAACATAATTAGCCTCCACAAAAGAAATGAAATAAAAAGTGCAAAAAAACAAAGCAAAAATATTTATACTTACACGCTGGTGACCGCCGCGTTGCTGTCGCCGACGACCCTGGGAGGCACTGCGAGGACCTCTTGGCCGAGCACCAGATTGGGAATACTAGAGAAGAAAACAAAAAATGTTATGTCTTTGGATGTAGGCATTTGTTTGCTGTGTGTGGTCTGCAGAACATTGTTTTCTATGTGTTGTGTGTAGTGTGATGTTGTGTTTCTGCGTTTGATGCAAAAAACTTACCAATTGTGAGCCCACTCCAGGTGTCTGTCCACCCCTTCCTTCTTCTTCTGGGAGCTCCTCTTCATCTTGTGATTCCTGTTTTGAAATAAAAGTCAATGAATAGACATATATTACAGAGATGATGGATTTTGGAAATAAAAACTTACCGTCAAACGCTGACGATGCGAGGGAGGGCTCCCAGAAGAAGATGTGCTGTCCTGTTGATGGCCAGACTCCATGGCTGTGGGTATTCCTGCTGCTGTTGCTGCTGCCAGTGATGCCATTTCTGCTGCTGCTGCTGCATCTCTTTGGCGGCTGTTGAATAAAGAGAAATAAAGGGCCAATGAATATCTTGATATTCCATGGCCCTAGTTTGGAGGAATGGGGGATTTGATAATTACCGTCTCTCATCTGCTTCTGGACTCCCCTCCTCAGCATGTTCCATTTGCTGCTCCATTTGGGGTGGTGGTGGTGCTGATGGTGCTGCAGATGTCTGCTGCCTTCTCCTGGTTCTTGGCTTGGGTGGCATGTTGGGTGTGGCTGTGGGTCCCACTGTCTTGCTTTTATATACAGTGGGGCAAAAAAGTATTTAGTCAGTCAGCAATAGTGCAAGTTCCACCACTTAAAAAGATGAGAGGCGTCTGTAATTTACATCATAGGTAGACCTCAACTATGGGAGACAAACTGAGAAAAAAAAATCCAGAAAATCACATTGTCTGTTTTTTTTCATTTTATTTGCATATTATGGTGGAAAATAAGTATTTGGTCAGAAACAAAATTTCATCTCAATACTTTGTGATATATCCTTTGTTGGCAATGACAGAGGTCAAACGTTTTCTGTAAGTCTTCACAAGGTTGCCACACACTGTTGTTGGTATGTTGGCCCATTCCTCCATGCAGATCTCCTCTAGAGCAGTGATGTTTTTGGCTTTTCGCTTGGCAACACGGACTTTCAACTCCCTCCAAAGGTTTTCTATAGGGTTGAGATCTGGAGACTGGCTAGGCCACTCCAGGACCTTGAAATGCTTCTTACGAAGCCACTCCTTCGTTGCCCTGGCGGTGTGCTTTGGATCATTGTCATGTTGAAAGACCCAGCCACGTTTCATCTTCAATGCCCTTGCTGATGGAAGGAGGTTTGCACTCAAAATCTCACGATACATGGCCCCATTCATTCTTTCATGTACCCGGATCAGTCGTCCTGGCCCCTTTGCAGAGAAACAGCCCCAAAGCATGATGTTTCCACCACCATGCATTACAGTAGGTATGGTGTTTGATGGATGCAACTCAGTATTCTTTTTCCTCCAAACACGACAAGTTGTGTTTCTACCAAACAGTTCCAGTTTGGTTTCATCAGACCATAGGACATTCTCCCAAAACTCCTCTGGATCATCCAAATGCTCTCTAGCAAACTTCAGACGGGCCCGGACATGTACAGGCTTAAGCAGTGGGACACGTCTGGCACTGCAGGATCTGAGTCCATGGTGGCGTAGTGTGTTACTTATGGTAGGCCTTGTTACATTGGTCCCAGCTCTCTGCAGTTCATTCACTAGGTCCCCCCGCGTGGTTCTGGGATTTTTGCTCTCCGTTCTTGTGATCATTCTGACCCCACGGGGTGGGATTTTGCGTGGAGCACCAGATCGAGGGAGATTATCAGTGGTCTTGTATGTCTTCCATTTTCTAATTATTGCTCCCACAGTTGATTTCTTCACTCCAAGCTGGTTGGCTATTGCAGATTCAGTCTTCCCAGCCTGGTGCAGGGCTACAATTTTGTTTCTGGTGTCCTTTGACAGCTCTTTGGTCTTCACCATAGTGGAGTTTGGAGTCAGACTGTTTGAGGGTGTGCACAGGTGTCTTTTTATACTGATAACAAGTTTAAACAGGTGCCATTACTACAGGTAATGAGTGGAGGAAAGAGGAGACTCTTAAAGAAGAAGTTACAGGTCTGTGAGAGCCAGAAATCTTGATTGCTTGTTTCTGACCAAATACTTATTTTCCACCATAATATGCAAATAAAATGAAAAAAAAACAGACAATGTGATTTTCTGGATTTTTTTTTCTCAGTTTGTCTCCCATAGTTGAGGTCTACCTATGATGTAAATTACAGACGCCTCTCATCTTTTTAAGTGGTGGAACTTGCACTATTGCTGACTGACTAAATACTTTTTTGCCCCACTGTATGTCTTGTGGGCAGAGCTACTGAGCATGCTCAGACCAAAAAAACCGGATCCGGCCACCGCTTTCGCCGGATCCGGCGCATTGTGGCGCTCATAGGCTTTCATTGTGTGAAAAAGCCGGACGCGCCGGATCCGGCGTGTCCGGCTTTTTCGCCGGAGACAAAAAACGTTACAGTAGACGTTTTTTCCAGACGCCGGATCGCGACACATTGCCGGATCCGGCGAAAACCGGATGAAATGCATGGCCATCCGGCGCGATCCGGCGCAAATGCAAGTCAATGGGGGGGAAACCGGATCCGGCATTGCATTTCGCCGGATCCGGTTTCTGTCAAAAGCGCCGGATCGCGCCTGACGGCGAAAACCTGATGTGTGAAAGAGGCCTAACATGGCGAGACACCTGCAGGGTCTGTCTTTAGAGCTATCAGATCTACACTTTAAGGTTTATTCACAACAGACAGCTGTACTACAACTTAAAATGGAGCTCCCAGGTTTTCTGGGGTTCGTGATAAATTTCTCACATTCCTGAAAGCCTGTAAGTTCTATTTCAGGCTTCATCAGCGGTCATCTGGGACTGAGGTACAGAGGGTGAGGATTGTTGTCTCCCTTCTTCAAGGAGACCCTCAATCCTGGGCCTTCTCACTCCCATCAGACTCATTGTCACTCCAGTCAGTTGATGGATTTTTAACAGCCCTTGGCCTCATCTATGATGACCTGGACCGGATCTCCCTTGCAGGAGACACTTATGCTCTGTCTAAGAACTACTAACCTTCCTTAATAAGTTTCAATGTAACTATTTTCTCTTCCAGACTTTGCAACTTTTCCTCCAACAGGGACACAATCTTTAATTTCTGGGAGGTGAAGTTTGACTTTTCTGCTGGTAAGCTGTGCTTCTCTGCTCTGCTTCATAATTATGCACTTCACAGCCGCTGCCCCTGGGAAGAGTTGATTGATGGGGATGTCAAGTCTCTCATTACCAACGATCTGATGTTGATGACGTATTCTAAAAACAGTCCATAAATATTAAACTACTAGATGACCCTTTTCAGTGTTAATATTTTCAATGTTTTAATTACCAAACTACTGTTCTTCATCTATTTTATTTCTAAGCTGTGTAGGTCCATTGCCCAGTTGATGACATAAACCTGCACGGGGGTTTCCCTGTCTTTTCAAGCTTCTCAAAATTAGCAAATACTGGAGGGAAAACTGTCCAAAAGGAGAGGCTGGCTAAGCTGTCCCAAGACATGAAAAGTTTAAATTGTGTGTACTTGCGTCTAAGACAGGGAAATTAGGCTGTGAGTCCAATTAGGGACAGGAATAACATTGAACAATACGCGTTTGCACTATATAATAAAATCACAAGAAAATATGCTAAAGAAAAACATGCTAAAAAGAAATACCAAGGGAATCTTACATAAAAATTGAATAGAAGCCTTAAAGGGAATCTGTCACCCTTTTTTTCAACTATGAGCATCCGACATCGCCATCAGGGGCTTATCTACAGCATTCTGTAATGCTGTAGATAAGCCCCCGATGTAACCTGAAAGAGAAGAAAAAGGAGTTATATTATACTCACCGGGGGGCGGTCCGATCTTGGTCCGATGGGTGTTGCGGTCCGGCGCCTCCCATCTTCATACAATGCCATCCTCTTCTTTGCTGCCCGTTGTGACTTCCCCTGACGAAGCCGCTAGTCGCAGCGGCAATACGCGTGGGGCCTGCCTACCTCCCCCTTTCTTTAACCCCTTTGGGACTCTTGCTGCTCTGACCTGTATCTGGTGGTTCTAATTTGCTCATTATGCATCCACTGCAACTTTGCAATTTCAGCCATGGTATAACCATTCTTGGGCGTCTTTTGCACTAGGCAATTTCATTCTGTGGTTAGTTCCACATGCTTTAGGGCAGTTAGGATTTATACATTTTCTTACATTTATTATATGCTTGATATCAAGTCTGTCTTTCTGCCTTATCTTTGCCTGCAATGTACATGGCTGTCTTGTTATATAGAATTGCATGATATGTGCCTGCTTATGGGTGGCTATGAATAGTCCAATATGGGCCACATCTTAGGTTCATATTGCCTGTTTTTTGGGGGTGTCTGGGTCATTGGTTCTTTGTTTGTATTTTAAATGTTTTTAGCTTTTGTATCCAATATGAAATAAACGTTTTTTATTGTCTATTGGGATGTGCATACCATCATTAGCCTAGTCTTTTTCTCTCCTTTTTTTTGCTTCTCTGCTCACAGGCTAGGTATTGCACTCCACTGGAGATTGAGATATGTAGTGCACCCATCCTTTTGCATTTCATTGCCTGTTGTGGCTTTGGCGCAGGCGCACTGCTCTGCCCTGTTGAGGGCAGAGCAGAATACAGCAGTGAGCACACGCCGGACCACTCCCGGCGCCTGCGCACTGCAGGACTCTGCTCTGCTCTCAACAGGGCAGAGCAGTGCGCCTGCGCAGGAGCCACGACAGGAAGGAAAGAAGAGGACGGCATCGCATGAAGAGGGGAGGAGCCAGACCGCGAAACCCATTGGACCGGACTGAACGCCGGGGTGAGTATAATATAACTTGTTTTTCTTATCTTTCAGGTTACATCGGGGGCTTATCTACAGCATTACAGAATGCTGTAGATAAGCCCCTGATGTCTGTGCCGGCAGCTCATAGTCGAAAAAAAGAGTGGCAGATTCCCTTTAAAATTAATATTTTTTAATGTTGGACATTTAACTTTTTTTTTTATTCTAGAGCAATATTGTGGAACCACCACATATTCCTGACTAACTGATCCTCAATTTACTTGAAGATACTGGCTTTTAATTCCCCGTACATGATGAACCCTGTGCGCCAGCATCATGCGTGTCAAATTTAAGAAACTAAAAACTGCATAAAAAGTGCATGAACAAAATGATGCTGGCATAAGAAATGTTAAAGATGGGCAGATGAAAGCAAAATTAGCAGAATCTGTGATTAAAATCTGGAATATTTGGATTTTTTTTAATTGTATTTAATAGCAAATTGTCCTTCTCTAAAATTTTCAGGTGGCAAAACTTTTGACCATGGGAATCCAAATGCTGAGTCTGTACTTACTGGGTTTAAAATATACATTATATAGCTATAGACTTTAAATGGTCCCAAACATTGCACTGAGTTAATCGGTCACATTACTTAGCCTCTTAGTTAATTTTATGGGTTCCTCAGCATCCAATATCTGACATGACACAATGGTTTGGAAATATATTTAAATAAAAAATGTGCCTAAAGGAATCTCATTACAAATTATAGACACATTTTTAGTACGGTATTTCCTGATGTTTTTCATAAATGTAGGAACAAAACAATACATTAATTCTCAAAGAATGGACTAGATCTGCTAATTTAAGATACAGGACTATTTACACATGTTTTTGTATTTTAGTAAGCATAAATCAAACACTGAACTAAATTTAAAGATCACACAATGCGTCTGGACCATATATCATATTCTTTTCAATGTAATTGTTTAAGTTTATGTATTTTTCTGAGCAGAATACAGAAACTTGTACCTCTGCGTTATCATCTGAGCTCAATGAGTCCACTAGAGTCATTACTTGACCTTTCCTACCCCCTTAGCTCTGGTGGAGAATAATGAACTCCAGTATCATGTACTCATTTTCCTATGACTAGACTCATTGTCCTTAAAGGGACTTGCAAAGTTACACTTAACAAGAGCTTACTATACAATCTAATTCAAAGCCATTAACTTTTGATCTTTCTCCCTTTTTCACTTTTAATGCTTTTTGTATTATCAGGACAGATACTTGTTTCTATGCAAGAAACCGTAAGAAAATTATTTATATATACACTGCTCAAAAAAAGGGAACACTTAAACAGCAGAATATAACTCCAAGTAAATCAAACTTCTGTGAAATCAAACCGTCCACTTAGGAAGCAACACTGATTGACAATCAATTTCATATGCTGTTCCACAAATGGAGTAGACAACAGATGGAAATTATTGGGAATTATCAAGACACACTCAATAAAGGAGTGGTTCTGCAGGTGGGGACCACAGACCACATCTCAGTGCTTTCTGGCTGATGTTTTGGTCACTTTTGAATGTTGGTTGTGCTTTCACACTCGTGGTAGCATGAGACGGACTCTATAACCCACACAAGTGGCTCAGGTAGTGCAGCTCATCCAGGATGGCACATCAATGCGGGCTGTGGCAAGAAGGTTTGATGCGTCTGTCAGTGTAGTGTCCAGAGGCTGGAGGCACTACCAGGAGACAGGCCAGTACACCAGGAGACGTGGAGGGGGTCGTAGGAGGGGAGCAACCCAGCAGCAGGATTGCTACCTCTGCCTTTGTGCAAGGAGGAACAGGAGGAGCACTGCCAGAGCCCTGCAAAATGACCTCCAGCAGGTCACAAATGTGCAACTGTGGGCATAAATGGTTAGAAACCGACTCCATGAGGATGGGGGTTGTGCTCACAGCCCAACACCATGCAGGACACTTGGCATTTGCCACAGAACACCAGGATTGTCAAATTCGCCACTGGCGCCCTGTGCTCTTCACAGATGAAATCAGGTTCACACTGAGCACATGTGACAGACGTGACAGAGTCTGCTGCTTGCAACATCCTTCAGCACGACCAGTTTGGCAATAGGTCAGTAATGGTGTGGGGTGGCATTTCTTTGGGGGGCCACACAGCCCTCCATGTGCTCGTCAGAGGTAGCCTGACTGCCATTAGGTACTGAGATGAGATCCTCAGACCCCTTGTGAGACCATATGCTGGTGCGGATGGCCCTGGGTTCCTCCTAATGCAGGACAATGCCAGACCTCATGTGGCTGCAGTGTGTCAGCAGTTCCCGCAAGATGAATGCATTGAAGCTATGGACTGGCCCGCCAGTTCCCAAGATCTGAATCAGATTGCGCACATCTGGGACATCATGTCTCACTCCATCCACCAATGTCAAGTTGCACCACATACTGTTCAGGAGTGGCAGATGCTTTAGTCCTGGTCTGGGAGATCCCTCAGGAGACCATCTGCCGCCCCATCAGAAGCATGCCCAGGCATTGTAGGGAGGTCATACAGGCACGTGGAGGCCACACACACTACTGAGCATCTTGTCATGAGGCATTTCTACTGAAGTTGGATCAGCCTGTAATTTGATTTTCCACTTTGATTTTGAGTATCATTACAAATCCAGACCTCCATGGGATATTCATTTTGATTTACATTGTTAATTGTTATGTTTCATTGTTCTGAAAACATTCCACTATGCATAATATAATTCAACCTCCTTTCCAAAAATGACAAAATAAGAAATCCTAGGTAGATATGTGTCTGTTCAAAAAGCCATCATCTGCAATAGGGCGCAGTATTGTTGTGGCATGTATAGATGTAAAATTTGACTAGTAAAACAGATGTGCAAAAATAATTGTTTGCAACTTATTTGCTTTGTTAGGTAGAGAGTCCCAGTTAAATGTCTGTATTTTTGGGGCAATGTCTTCTGTATGTAAAAAAAAAAAAAAATAACTGATCACTTAAACAGGATTTCAGAAAAAATTCAAAAACTCAGTACAGTAATTTGTGACAAACAAGCATGCCATCTATGACTGGCACTGATTTCAGATTTTTTATATGAAAAATATTGTACTGGCTTGCTGCTGCTTTCCAGTGCATTTTGAATGAAGACAAAATGTGTAATTGTGTAATTGTAATTCAAATGCAGCAGCACAAATGCCAGCTATACTATGTCAATCACACTGAGTCTGACATTGGTGCTGGCACTTTACCTATGTCTCTCTCCTTCTATTAAATGAATCTCTGTATTATTTACAGCCTACTACACTTCTTCTATACATTACTTCTCAGAGTATTTGTCCAATGTTTTAGGGTTTTCGCTTCATATTTTCCTATCTATTGAAAAGCCTTGAAGTCTGTTGTAATCTTACTATACAAAATCATCTTAAGATGGCTGCTACACACTCTTTGACGTAACATTTATATAGGCTAGCATAATCCCTGATGATAGGCTGTGCTCGACCATTTTATGTGATAGCTGCAAGGCATTACTGCAAGGCACTGTTGTGCCTGAGTTTATGTAAATCCTTGGATGATGAAATCTTTTCTAATATGTAAAATGGTGTTGGGCATTTTTTTACACAATTCACGTAAATCGAATATCAAATTATTCAAATCCACCAAGACTTGCAAGTTCACTAAAATTTAACACAAATTTAAGTTGCACCATATCGATTTGCTTATCTGTAGTCTTTGATACTATTATTATTCTCAAGTTTTACAAAACTTAGGTTGCTTCCACATGGTATGTAAGTACTGCACAATTGTCATTCCAGTAAAGTGTATTACAGTAAATTTTGAGGGCTCTTGAAATCTTATCCACACAAAATACAGAAAAAATCTGAAGAACGAATATATGTCCTATGTGAATCTATTGGTTGCGTAATCCTGATAATCTGACATCAAACAAAAGTGATATAAATAAAGATTTAAAGGGAATCTGTCACCTCATTTTTGGCCTATAAGATGCCGGCACCGCCATCAGGCGCTTATCTACAACATGCTGTAGATAAGCCCCTGATGGCGGTGCCTTTAATGGTTCTAATATTTTAAAGGTCTTGTACGCCTCATATCATTCAGGCCTACGAATCAAATTTAACAAAGAACAAGAACTAAGTTTCCAAGTTTGTGTAGATTTCCTCAAGAAACTCCACTTCTTTTAAAAATGGAGTGTATGGCATAGGGAATTACATTGTGACTTCTTTTGGTTATATGGGGCGGATGTAAAACATGTCAATCTGTGTACTGTGCTGCTGTATATGATAGTGCAATCTAAGCAACTTGAAATACATAAATGCAGCACCGTATTTAGCAGTCCTCTTCTTTCAGTTCTTTGAAACATTGTGCATTTTTGAAGCTGTGCCAAGTAGGCATGTTTATAGAGAAGTCAAGGGTAATAGCTGTCGACCAAGTAACAGGGTACAATGTCTGTGGCCGCCTGCAGTATCTGTCCAATAATCTGGCAAATTTTACATTTCGCAGATCAGGAATATACATCTAGTCTGGCATGTCCTATTATTTATAAAATGCACTTGACATTTGTTTCCAGAAATGTAATAGATGGTTCTGAGATGAGGAAAGGCTCCGGCTAATTCTAGTTATTTCCCTCCGTAGAAAGTCTGTTCTAGACAAACCGGCTAATGTATCAGGGAGAAGCATGGAGCACAAAAGCCCAGTGTTTCCCATGCACATATACAGCACTTTGTGCAGAGAGCTGATCTTCCAGACAGCCATAAACTCTTAGTGCCCAAAGTTTGGTTTTGTGTTAAGTTCACCACTATACCCAAGGGAGCGATCGCAGCGGAGAAAGCATTTCATGTAACAAGGCTTATGTAAAAGAGCGCTGTGATAGCAACATTTTACAGCCTTCCCTTACACAAACAACCATTTCTTTCCATAACCTTTTTTTATATTGTTGCTGGCTCTTCTACACACATATCGCTTACGTATACGTATTATTCCCCCGTACCACCAACTAATAGACGTGTGAGATCCCCAAAGAGGGCTGGAGCAGGACATGTTAGTTGGGATTGGCAGGCAAACAAAGCATCTTAAGAAATCCAGAGGATGAACTTGACGTCTGTGGTACCTGTTAGTGGTCCTTGGAGGGTTCTCCATTAGTTTGAAGTTCAGCTATGTTATATATACTGAGGTTGGATGTGGGTAAATCGTAAATGGTCCTGAACTATCAAGAGGCTGTTAATCATTGCTGAGCCCCAACAGCATGACATATACGCCTATATTAATGTGCATTATGTATGTTTCTTTATATTACTTTATAACATTTCAAGCTTATTTTTGCATTGGTATGATGTATTTCACATTATTATTTGGCATGAGTCTTGACATTTGTGTGAACAGGGCATTTGTGTTTGCAAAGGTTTACCTTAAAGGGGTATTTGTAAGTTTGGAAGTTATGACCCTATCCACGGGATAGGGGATAACTTCATGATGACCGAGGGTCTGACCACTAGGCTTGACCACAGCTCCAGAGATATGGGGCTCTTCAGGAGTCCTGTTATTGAAATTGATGGGGTCCCAATGGTCAGACTCTGAATGAAATCATGTAGAAAAAACCCAGTTAAAAGATATATCCTTTATTATAATGTGCTGAAATTCAAACAAAAATCACAGTGAAAACAACAACCACGTTTTTAAAAGCTATATGTCCCTAATTGATTACCTATATGATAACCTTCCTGACTGCGGAGGTTGGCACCCTAGGGGTAACGTAGTGACGCCCCCACTCAACGATGGCTGCCACAATTAATCCCTAGATGCACCCTATTACTTTATGTTGCCCCTGCAACCTCAATAGGGAATCACTACATCTAGACAAATCACACTCCTATCATAAAGGGAACCTTATAGCCCAAATATAAAAACATGTAAAGCGGCTTTGCAGAGAGTACATCCAAATAAATTGACTTCAGATTCACAGTGCTGGCCAAACCCTCATATATGTATGAATGAATTTATCCTCAGCCCCTTACTTCAATAAGTCTAGGAAGCTGCCATTTGAAGGTACCAAAAAGCAGTATACATATTTTTTATATCAACAATAAAGTGCCACAGTGTATACAATGCATATATTTTCCATATTGTGCATGTCTCAGTTTTGTTAAAATAGCTATCCAGTTAATCACACATCACAGATGAATCCGAATAGCCATCGCTGTATAAGTCACAAGAGAGGGATGGTATTGAAAATTAAAGTACTCATCTGTCGCATATGCCACCCACTTTGGCCTCAATGCGTTTCGCCCTTGCGGCTCATCAGAAGTGCGTCTTGATAGAAAAAAAGATGTGTTACACCTATCAGCATATCGACTCCCAACTGCCCTGAAAACATGCCTGTAACACTTTGAGTTCTCCTAGTACTGAATTCAACTATTTTCCCGCTCTTTGGCACAAACCCAGTGACAGTAATTTCCAAGTAACCTCTGCATTTGTATGACTACATGTAAATGGATGTAGATATGTCACACACTATCTGTAATGTTAATTCAATATTTTAAGGTTTTCTCTTCCTATCTTCTATTGCTAAGATATTATGCCTTCTCACTATCCAGATCCAACACAAAATGACTGCTGCATTCCCTGCCTCAGCTTTTATACAGGCTGTGATAGACCCTCCTGATTGGCTGCCTTATACCATGTGATATGATAGGTTCAAGGCATTATTTGGAAGTCCGCATGTAGAAGTGGTCATTTGAGCCTTCTCTGGTGGATGCAATCCTCTGCAATGTGTAATATGGCAATTCACGCAGTCAAATATTGCTCACATTCACCCACTTCAGTGAATTCCTAAAAGTGTTTACATAAATTATATTCACTTTGAACTGATTGGCTCATTACTCACAAGCAAAAAGCTGCAACACATTTTCTGTGGATATCAGCAGCTGTTTTTTTCTAAGGGTATGTTTATACGGGCCAGAATCCGTGCGCTTTGGATGCAGCGGATAGCCGGCTCCGCCCAAAGCGCCACTCCCTGTTGTACGTGCGGAATCACCGCATCCTATCCATAGACTGGGTTATCTATCTTGCGGAGACGGAGCGTCTCCGCAAGATAAATAGACATGCTGCGGTCTATAAAGATGTGCCGCATGTCCAGTTACGCAGGGAAGCCGGATGCGGCCGTGCATGCATAGTGGAGATGGGATTTCATAAAATCCCCTCCACTATGCTGTAATATCTGGACGCTGCGGATTGGATGCTGCGCTGTACACAGCGTTCAATCTGCAGCAAATCCTGAAGGAATCCTTACCGTGGAAACATACCCTAATATTCTCCTTTAGAACTGGACATGGCTACTTAGTTACTATTTATGAATCAACACAACAGCTTTTGGTCCCTGCAGATACTGCGCAGGCTGGAGACATTTGAGCTTTACTCTGTGGAGGGGCTTATGCGACCCAGTCCTCAGTGAATCCCAAAACGTCATTTCTAAGAATTGTTGCTAGAATTTATAACATCTGGAGTCACAATTCCTGTATTTTGGTGACAGAGAGTGGTCAACGTCTCCTCCTCCATCCCAGAGTGACCATAACTCAGGAGGTTTTAATAAAGGATTTGTTGTCTCTTTCTAACATTATGCAGGGGTGTTGTTGGGATTTGGGGGGATTTCCTAGCTAACACGACCACTTCCACTACGCTATATTGTCAGGTCCGCTATAGCTGCACTCTCCTGCTCTTCTGGGTTTTCGAATTAGATTCCTAGAATGATGTCTCCAGATTTCAAATTTAGCTCATCATTGTCGGTTGAAGAAAGAACGATAAGAATCACCACCAATAGTATGCCAAAAGTTTTACAAAATGAGTTACACTTTAAGTTACCGGTATGTAAAATGTGATTTTCATGTTTCTTGTAATTTTCATGTTAAAAAAAAAAGCAAAAAACATAGATGTTAACATAGCTTTAATTGTAGCTCCATGGTTTAGAAGACACGAACATAATTTTCTGCCTATAGCCTTGTGTGTGATTTCTTGGTACAGATCTGTAGCATATCGGCGCTCTGCTTAAGATTTGTGTTCTTGGCAAAATGTAAAGTGTTATTACAAAATCATATGTAACTGTGCAAAAATCAAGGTAGTGCTTTGACATGAAACTTGTCCTTGGCTGCAAGTTAAAAAAAAAGCGCCTAATTCCACATTAAATCTGGCCAGCCACTTTCCTACATGTCTCTGTGAGGGAGCGGCTGTATGCCTGGTACAGAGCAATCTGCTCAACACATTTTGCTCCATCCAAGGAGAACTCAATGTTTTTGGTCAGTATGCAAGAACAACTGATCTGTACACAAAAAAAGTAACATTGATTAGATTAAAAGACAAGAAGAAAAAATCTTTGTGAACCATTTTACACACAGTAGTATCTAATGAACATTGCATCAACATTGTTTTTGTAGTAAAGCTAGTTTTACTACAATGAAAAACAACATTTTTGATAGTTTGGTGAGTGAGAAACATAAGAAAAATGAGATAGGAGAAGACTCTGTTATATGCATATGGTTTTTAAAAACATAGAAAATGTAATTTATTAAAGACACCATTGAGCCGCAACCTTGCATCATGTCACCAATGCAGCCAATCTTCGACCGCTGATCAGCTCCAGCCTTTATTATTTTCTTGAAATAAATATTACATGTTATACAGCTGCTCATTGCGATAATATGTGACATACATTTTGCGCATCTTTGGCTGTCCATAGACCACAAACTGAAATCTACACGAGCTATGATGACAGAAATAATAACTATACCGGTGATTCTGTAGGGCCGCAGTTGGTCATGCTTCATTCTGCTGAGCCCGGGCCACTTTTATAAAATCGGCAGAAGCTTTTTAAAATAAAATAAGTTCCACATTTTTGTGCAAAACAGTCAATTCTTGTGACTTTTTCGTTCCAGAAAGCTGGAATATTAGGGTCCTGTTTTACTTAGCGATGCACCAGCGATCCCGACAATGGTACGACCTGGTAGGGATCGCTGGTGCCTCGCTAAATGATTGCTAGTAAGCTGCCAAACAGGCAGATCTCTTCAGCGAAGCAGCAACGATCCAGCGATCAAACACAGCGATGCGCGCTGGCCAGCGGGACGCCGACGGCGGAAAAATGGCCCAGGACATTCCTGCACCATCATCGATATCCAGTAGGGGGGCCGGTCGCTACTGCGTGTCACATGTAGCGAGATCGCTGTTGCATCACAAAATCGGTGACGCATTAGCGATCTCGCTATCGATCTCGCTATGTGAGACGGGGCCTTAAGACTTTATTTAGAACTTTCTAAGTGTGTTTGTATCCATTTTTTTCACTTATAGAACATGTATACATTAGAATTTATGATGCTATTCACATGTCTGCTTTTTCATGGGCTGTGCTTCCTTGCAAAACTCAAGGAGACGTGTGTTTATTTCCGATATAATGGATGAAAAGGGCCTACAAGTCTGTGAAAAACATGTGCAGCATACAGATGGCACCTGTTCTGTACGTATTTAAGTTACATTTACTGATGCACCAGCGATCCCGACAACGATACAACCTGGTCAGGATCGCTGGTGCATCGCTAAATGGTCGCTAGTGAGCTGCCAAACAGGCAGATCTCACCAGCGATGCAGCAGTCCGTCGGCGGTCGTTACTTACCTGTCAGACGCAGCAATGATGACTACTTCCGCCTGCGTCCATGCATCGCTAGTCGGCGCCAGCGGGACGCCAGCGAGAAGAAAATAGGCCTGGATGTTCGCGCGCGCTCAGCGATATCCAGCGGGGGGCCGGGTCGCAGGTACATGTCACATGTAGCGAGATCGCTAGCGATATCCCTGTTGCGTTACAAAATCACTGACACTTTAGCGAGATCACTAGCGATCTCGCTATGTGTGAAGGGGGCTTTAGCAAAGTATAGGGAAAGCTTAGTAATATATTTATTTATCCATCCACAAGTTAAATGTTCTTTAAATATTTAGTACTACTGTCTGCGGTCTAGTCAGTTCTGTGGTTACTGTATGGTCCACAGTCAGATGATAGCTGGTAACAACAATCCCCATTATCTCCTTACCATTGTTAGGGATATATTTTGAGTTGCAGGTTCATGCAATACAAATGTACATGCTGGAGTCTGACCAGACATTGCAATTGATCACTGTACTACATCTGATGCTCTATACATGTTTTTATGGAGGTTTTAGTGATGTATTCATATACAGATGATTGTTCAGGGGATGTATTCAAGTACTGGTTTTGGTAAGGAATTCATGTACTGATGGTGGTCCTGGTGCTGTATTCATATACTAAGAGTGGTTTTGGTGCTTTATTTATTTATTCGTTATAGTTCTGGTCAATATTCATGGCATATTCATACACTGATGGTGTTTCTGGTGATGTTTTTATATACTGATGATGGTTTGGTGATGTATTTTTGTACTAATGGTGATTCTGGTGCTGTCATTATGTGCTGAATATATTTTTGGATATGTCCTCATGTACTGATGGTGATTGTGGGGATGTCCTCATGTACTGATTATGGTTTTGGTGATGTACTCATGTACCGATGGTAGTTCTGGTAATGTATTGATGTACTGTTTGTAGTTATAATACTTACGATGTACAATACAAAATAATATTGTGGTACCGTGCTAGCCAGAAAAATAGATGTAGACACTTATGTCCCCCCAAAAAATTGAGAAAAATATTCAAGGTGTGATACCTTTATTGGCTAACAAGAGAAATTATATTTGCAAGCAAGCTTTCAGGGCTCAGAAGGCCCCTTCATCAGGCTTAATTACAAGTAATCCAGCCTGATGAAGGGACCTTCTGAGCCCTGAAAGCTTGCTTGCAAATATAATTTCTCTGGTTAGCCAATAAAGGTATCACACCTTGAACACTTTTCTCAATTTTTGGGGGGGACATAAGTGTTTACATCTAGTTATAATACTATATTAATGTGGAAATAGTCATCTTTGATTTTTTAGATTTGAAACTCGATAATTATAGGGTAAGTTTGCTGTTCATTGCACACATGGACAGCATAATGACTGAAAACTCAGCTGTCTGAATGATGCCATATATGTCAGCTGAACAAGTGTTTAATTAAAGCCACCATACACTTTAGCTGTCTGATTGTTCAGTCTGCAGCAATTTTGCATAATACTACAATAAACAGAAAAGATCACTTTGGTCTTAGAGAATAAAAGGATTTGCAGTCTCAAGTCGGACATGTCCACTGACAATTATCAGTCATGGGTACCCATACCCATTAAATTTTCTACCAAACTCGTTGTCATCGGAGGGTTTGCCAACATTAGTAGATAAGGTCCCATGCACATTACTCTGTGCGCACAATGTCTGCAAACCCGGCAATTTTTTTTATTATTATTTAAAACTTTTTTCAGGCGGGTTGTGGGCTAAATCTACCTTAAAAAAAGACATAGTGTGCACATACCCTTAGGCTATGTACACACACTGCGGATTCACCTGCAAGTTTTTCCGCGCGGAACCGCAGGTAAAACCGCAGGTAAAGTGACCTGCGGTTTCACACCTCTGCTATGCTAAAGGAGTGAAACCGCAGCGAAATCCGCAGAAACAATTGACAAGCTGCGGTTTATAAACCGCAGCAAAATCGTGCGGAAAAAAACGCAGCGTGAGCACAGCGGTTTTTAAAATCCATAGGGTAACATAGTACTGTACCATGTCTGCGGAACTGCTGCAGTTCCGCAGGGCCAAAAACGCTGCGGAAACGCAGCAGAATCCGCAACGTGTGCACATTCAGCGTCTCCCACTCACACACCACCTCCTCACCTCGCCCCCTATCTGTCCCACAAGGTTCAGTCCTAGGACCCCTGCTCTTCTCCATTTACACCTTTGGCCTGGGACAGCTCATAGAATCTCATGGCTTTCAGTGTCATCTCTATGCTGATGACACACAGATCTACATCTCTGGACCAGATATCACCTCCCTACTAACCAGAATCCCTCAATGTCTGTCCACTATTTCATCCTTCTCCTCCACTAGATTTCTGAAACTTAACATGGACAAAACAGAATTCATCATCTTTCCCCCATCTCACGTGACCCCCCCAACGAACCTATCCATTAAAGTAAATGGCTGCCCACTCTCTCCAGTCCCACAAGGTCGCTGCCTCGGGGTAATCCTTGACGCTGATCTCTCCTTCAAACCACATATCCAAGCCCTTTCCACTTCCTGCCGACTTCAACTCAAAAATATTTCACGAATCCGTTCATTCCTCAACCAAAAATTTGCAAAAACCCTAGTCCATGCCCTCATCATCTCTCGCCTTGACTACTGCAACCTCCTGCTCTGTGGCCTCCCCTCGAACACTCTCGCACCCCTCCAATCTATTCTAAACTCTGCTGCCCGACTAATTCACCTGTCCCCCCGCTATTCCCCAGCTTCTCCCCTCTGTCAATCCCTTCACTGGCTCCCCATTGCCCAGAGCCTGCAGTACAAAACCCTAACCATGACATACAAAGCCATCCACAACCTGTCTCCTCCATACATCTGTGACCTCGTCTCCCGGTACTTTCCTGCACGCAACCTCCAATCCTCACAAGATCTCCTTCTCTACTCCCCTCTTATCTCCTCTTCCCACAATCGCATACAAGATTTCTCTCGCGCATCACCCCTACTCTGGAACTCTCTACCACAACATATCAGACTCTCACCTACCATCGAAACCTTCAAAAAGAGCCTGAAGACCCATCTCTTCCAACAAGCCTTTAACCTGCAGTAACCACCGATCGACCAAACCGCTGCATGACCAGCTCTACCCTCGCCTACTGTATTCTCACCCATCCCTTGTAGATTGTGAGCCTTCGCAGGCAGGGTCCTCTCTCCTCCTGTACCAGTTATGACTTGTATTGTTTAACATTATTGTACTTGTTTTTATTATGTTTACCCCTCCTTACATGTAAAGCGCCATGGAATAAATGGCGCTATAACAATAAATAATAATAATAATAACATAGCCTTAGTCTGATGTGGCATGGCCACGTAAAGTGTCTAGGGCAGCATGAATGCAAAACACGGCCCTATGAGTTAACACTAATCAGTTCAATCTGTACAAAGTTGCATTCATTAAACAAGGTCATTCTGTATTTAGAAAATATATATATTTAGCAATAATTTAGCAAATTATCCATTCAAATACATCATGTGGAGTGCCAGCTCGGCAGAAAACTAAATAAGATAATGTATTCATGCAATAAAAAAATAATCAGACTGAGAAATCATGTCATATGGCATGAGGACCTCAGACTAACAAGGAACATTGTGTTCCCATGTATACTCTTCATACAAGCAGCGACATTTATTCATGGAAGTTAAAGAGAAAGATCTATAAAAAAAACTCGCAATACATTGTCCCTCGTGCCAAAGTGCTCAACAATGTTCTGGATGACACAATGCAAAGTGTGCTACCAATTACAAAATCAGTGATATAGCTCAATTCCAAAGATATTTAATAGCTAAAACTATCCTAATGATATCTCTGTGTAAGCGCAACTAATTGTACATCTTCCTGCAGCTATTTTCTGGGATTAAATCTCAATTTCTAGAAATAAATTTTATTTAACCCCTTCTCCACTGGGTAGTCATTTGGTTTTGTGCCATTCCAAGAGCCGTACGTTTTTGATTTTTTCCATCAGCATTGCCCTAAAAGGACTTGAGTTTATGTGAAGAATTGTAGCTTTGAATGATACCATTAACTTTACCATATAACATACTGAAAAGCAGGAAAAAATGGTGAAAAAAAAACCCATTCTACCCTTGCTTTTACAGTATTCATTGCATGCTAAAAATGACCTGGCAACGTGATTCTTCACAATTACGATGATACCAACCATTTTTTATTACTATTGTAGTAATTAAAAAAATTCTGAACTTTGTAAAAAAAAAAAAATTTGGTTTGTATTGGCATTTTTTGAAACCATAACTTTTTTATTTTCTGTGAATGAACCAATGTGAGACCTGCTTTTTGCATGGCAAGATGATGTTTTTTTCTGGGGTGCATACAACATTTTGATCAATTATTTTTTTTGCATTTTTTAAAGTGAAGTGCAATGACTGAAAAAAAATGGCAATTCTGTCTTTTATTTTATTTTTTCTTTACTGTGTTCAACATTCTAAATGAATAAATTTATATTTTCAATGATCTGACCTTTACAAACACAGTTTTAATATCTTTATTTTATTTTTTTTTAAATGTATTTACTTTTTTTTAATAAACTATTTTTGTTATTCTTTTAATTCCTCTAGGGGACTTGAACCTCGTTTGCTGCTTTTGGCCGAAGGTTCTGGTTCAGCTTCTGAGCTTTCTCCACACATTCACACCTGACTTAGGACACACCAGTACTTCTTATGTCAATACTAGTATTACCCATAAAATTTAAATTCTGATTCATCCTCTCTTCTCTTTATTTCCTCTTTTAGGTTTCATTCACATGTTCTTTTTTTTGTGAGAAGAAATGGACTATTTTTCATCAGTTTGCTGGATCAGATTTTCATCTTTTTCAATCCGTGTGTCCTTTTTTACCATGAAGTGTGGCATTTGTTTTTATCGTATGCTAAAAATTAGAGGAATTCCATGCTTCTCCTACCCATTAGACAGGAAAAAACAGACAGCAAGGGAGGCATCGGAGTGCTATCCATTTTTTTGACAGACCCATTCATTTGTATAGGACAGTTTGATTCGCAAATCGGATCCAAAATGAACATGTCTCCATTTTTTTCGACACACAGTAGGTCAATAAGCAAGTAGAACCATAGACTATTTAGTAATGATTATATATTCTATCCGCAAAAAACTCAGTTTGAGCACACATGTGAATCATTAACACTTTTTGTTCTAATCTCATTAATGGCTATATGATGTTCCAGTAAGTTACAGTTTTGGAACCGTTCAGGGTGTAACACGGGGTCTCTAATGGTGACATAACCAGAGACAACTCTAGAAAGTTTTCTGAACATTGATGTGTACAAAACAGAAGCTTAATTAAAAGATGTTCTGTACTTTAGATTGTGCACTGTAGCTGTAAGTAGAGCATGAAAACTGTGCCAGTCACTTTCCCATGGAGAATACCCTTGTGCGGTACTGCACGCCCTGTGATCCGCAGTACGCATTCTATGCAGACTCTTTTCAACATTTGTCGTGTAGCTCTTATCTTTTCTTTTTTAAATTAGTTTTGTATTAGTTTTATCGTGATATACAGATATCTAGATACATAGATGGGTACATAGGTAAATATGTGAGAGATCGATAGATTCATACTGTAGTTATAGAACTAGATATATGATAAATAGATAAATTTAGACTGATAAATGACAGATTCATAGATAGACAGATAGTCCAAAAAATAAGCAGCACTCCATGATGGATTCTTTGAAAAATCAGAGAAACATATACACTGCTCAAAAAAATAAAGGGAACACTAAAATACCAAATCCTAGATATCTCTGAATGAAATATTCCAGTTGCAAATTTTTATTCATGGCTTAGGACTGTTTCACACATCCGTTTTCCTGGTCAGTCTAAATCCGCCAAAATAGCGGAAAACGGATCCGCAGGCGGACTGACAGGAACGGGTGTGACCGGATCCGCAGGCGGATGTACGGATCTGGCGAAGGTGAAAATTTAAAGGAACCGCACCTGTGAATAAATACTACCGGCGTTCTCCGGGAGCAGGCATGCTGAGGTGGGACCTGTCATCGGGATGGCGCGGGAGCTCGTGGGCACAGCGGGATCAGCTGTGAGGTGGCGGGATCAGCTGTGAGGTCGCGGCAGCAGAGGTGATCTCGCGGGCACGGTGGGATCAGCTGTGAAGTCGCAGGAGCAGCGGTGATATCGCGGGCACGGAGGGATCAGCTGTGAGGTCGCAGGAGCAGTGGTGATCTCGTGGACACGGCAGGATCAGCTGTGAGGTCGCGGGAGCAGCGGTGATCTCGCGGGTACAGCGGGATCAGCTGTGAGGTCGCGGGAGTAGGAGAGAGAGAGACAGAAAGAGAGAGACTCAGAGGTGCTGGGATATAGGGTTAAATCGCCAGAGAAAGTGAACATGCGGATCCGATCAATAAAAAAAGTTGCAGGGTCCGTTCACTGCTGTCGGCGGACGCCAAAAATTTGGCGGATCCGCACAATATCGGAGCCAACGGATCACCACCCGTCAAGATCCGCCGATAATGAAAGCCTATGGGGAAAAATCGGATCCGCCAACAAAAATGGATCTTGATTGATGGTGACAAACGGATGTGTGAAACAGGCCTTAGTGGAAAATGTTCAGAACAATAAAACATAACAATTGTCAATGTAAATCAAAATGAATATCCCATGGAGGTCTGGATTTGGAATGATACTCAAAATCAAAGTGGAAAATCAAATTACAGGCTGAACCAACTTCAGTGGAAATGCCTCATGACAAGGAAAAGATGCCCAATATTGTGTGTGGCCTCCACATGCCTGTATGACCTCCCATGCCTGGGCATGCTTGTGATGAGGCGACGGATGGTCTCCTGAGGGATCTCCTCCCAGACCTGAACTAAAGCATCTGCCAACTCCTGGACAGTCTGTGGTGCAACGTGACGTTGGTGGATAGAGCGAAACATGATGTCCCAGATGTGCTCAATCGGATTTAGGTCTGAGGAACGGGCGGACCAGTCCATAGCTTCAATGCCTTCATCTTGCAGGAACTGCTGACACACTCCAGCCACATGAGGTCTGGCATTGTCCTGCATTAGGAACAACCCAGGGCCAACCACACCAGCATATGGTCCCACAAGGGGTCTGAGGATCTCATCTCGGTACCTAATGGCAGTCAGGCTACCTCTGGTGAGCACATGGAGCGCTGTGCGGCCCTCCAAAGAAATGCCACCCCACACCATTACTGACCCACTGCCAAACTGGTCTTGTTGAAGGATTTTGCAGGTAGCAGATCACTCTCCATGGCATCTCCAGACTCTGTCACGTCTGTCACATGTGCTCAATGTGAACCTGCTTTCATCTGAGAAGAGCACAGGGAGCCAGTGGTGAATTTGTCAATCCTGGTGTTCTATTGCAAATGCCAAGCATCCTGCACGGTGTTGGGCTGTTAACACAACCCCCATCTGTGGACGTCAGGCACTCAGACCATCCTCATGGAGTTGGTTTCTAACCGTTTGTGCAGACATATGAACATTTGTGGCTTGCTGGAGGTCATTTTGCAGGGCTCTGGCAGTGCTCCTCCTGTTCCTCCTTGCACAAAGGCTGAGGTAGCAGTACTGCTGCTGGGTTGTTGCCCTCCTACGGCCCCCTCCACATCTCCTGGTGTACTGGCCTGTCTCCTCAAGGACTGAGCGTGGGAACAGGTCAGACTTGGCGGGAAAGCAACAGGAGGTTGACTTCCTCTCCGCTGCTCCAGCTGACAACTCCACGCCACCCTTCCCACAGAGGGCTGACCCCACAATTGACTTTGATGCTATTGAGTTATCTTCTGACCCTGTTTCTGTGGACAGCCCAGTCCTGTCTGTAGTGATTGATAAGCTGACTTGCTGCTTTCCTAGAGACTATCCAAGAGGACCGCCCACTACCGCGGTCTGTGAGCGAGAACACGGCTCGCATTCGGCGCCATAAGTGAGGAATCCACACGAAGGACTGTTTCCACAACCCAGCGTACTCAAGCCAGCTAGGACCGGATCCATCCACAACGTTGGAAGACAGTGCTTCTCCTTCCTCCGTAATAGAGCCAGAGACTTTGTTCACGATTTGCGACGACGTAGGGAGATTTTCCAGCCTTTCCCCTGCAAGGACTGCACGCGATAAGTTACCCCATTTTTGCATATCTTTCTATCGTGCATTGGGGTTGTGCTTAATAACCGTAGTTCATGCAGTTAATCTTGTCTCCCTGCGTGGAGTATTCCTTGTCTAACTTCTTGTTCAGTAAACCTTTGTTAATCCCTTCTCTGCCTCCGGCTCTCCATTGCATTCAACAAACTCTCTCCCTTTACAGCAGCTCACATCACCGTTTATTTTCTCAGCTGTATTCAGCGTGCATGTAAAATCGCAGCATGCTGCGACTGTCACCGAGACTCGCATATCTATCTATCTATCTATCTATCTATCTATCTATCGTTTATGTTTTATGGATATTTATATTAAAATTGAATTGCAGTCGGATAGCAATCACACTTTATTATGATGTAAATTGATGCTAGGTGTGAAAAATCGGATTGTACTCGCATGACACTCGTGCGACTCTCGGCATTGAGACTTGGAACGATTTTTCATATGTTTAGTGTGACTCCGGCCTTAAGGTACTGTCACACTTAGCGATGTACCAGCGATCACGACCAGCGATATGACGCAGTCAGGATCGCTGGTACATCGCTAAGTGGTTGCTAGTGAGCTGCCACACAGGCAGATCTCACCAGCGACATTGCTGGGGACGGGGGTCGCTATTTACCTGTCACACTAGGCGATCCTGCGTCCTCCCGCCCGGCTCCATGCTCGTCGCTCGTCTCTCCACAGGAAGCACCGCAGGAAGCTGACGACGAGAAGCGGTCCTGAACGTTCTCGCGCGATCAGCGATAAGCAGCGGGGGAGCGGATCGTAGGTAAGTATCACACACAGCGATATCGCTAGCAATATCGCTATAACGTCACAAGTTATAGCGATATTGCTAGCGATATCGCTTAGTGTGACAGTACCTTTACAGTTGACATCAACTGAGGAATGTGTTCCTTACACCTTGTGGGGCATCACAACCATGGACCAGACCTCAAATACCGGACAACAAAACTTTCACACTCCTTATCTATGAACTGTTCCAATATTTACGACCACAACTGTTTTCTTCCAGTCCCATATTGATAGTTCTGTTTCACGTCACTTGTCTTACCTTTTTCATTATTACTGTGGCCTCTTGTGTATAAATATGTGACTCTTCAGATTTTGTATTAGTCAATGCCTGATGAAGAGACCTGAGTAGTCTCGAAAGCTTGCAATGTGTTACCATATTTTCAGTTAGCCATTAAAAGGTATCAATCACCTAGGACTCTCAAATTTTAATTGAAAAATCGGGTAGCTTAATGGCCCACCTGAACAGGTGGTAACATTTTGCCTAAAATATAACAAGCCTCTATTGTCTTAGAGTCATTGCCACCTGTGTACATAGGCCATAAAATTGCCTGTTTTTTTAACAAAATCTGGACTGGAGACTGTCTATATTTTTGAGGAACAGTACCATGTAAAATAAAAATTTTTGATAAACCTTATTAACTGGCACCAAGCACTATCCATAAGCTTGTGTGCATATGTGATAGATAGATAGATAGATAGATAGATAGATAGATAGATAGATAGATAGATAGATAGATAGATAGATACAAAAAAGGGGCACAGCAGCACTCTGTAAGGACCAAGATATATGCAAACACGATATCTAGGCTACACTATTGCTGAATATAGCCCAAGACAGGCATGTTTAGGGTGATAGGACCCGTCAGAGAAGTGTCACCTTGCCATGGTTAATGGGCATACATGAATTGGCCAATTTATTCGCCAAGAACCTTCAGTTAAGTACTTCTTTTTGTTAGTACATTTTATTCAGCAACAGTGTAGTCTAGATCATCTTGTGTTTGCATATATCTGGGTCCTTACAGAGTGCTGCTGTGCCCCTTTTTGTTGTATGTTATGAAGTTATTGCAGCTTGCACCTGTTCACACTATATGGAGGTGCTGGTCATTTTTTTTTTTTTTTTGTAGCTAGAGATACACCTCCATGTCCCATAGTTCCTACACCTTGGTGTCAAATTCACATATTCCGAGTCCCCTGGTCAGCATTCACACCACAAACTCTGTGGGTTTTACACAATATCATCATTTTTTACAGGGATTTAGCGTTAGGTCTCATATAAACCTTTTGGAGTTTGTGGTTGTCAGATGCATATTCTTATTCTGTTTGGCACCCAGGTAATAGCGATACCAAGAAAAGTACTTTTTGTAGTTATTTTAATAGTTTCTGTACAGTCTATAGTTGTTTTATATGTTAAAAAATATCTTTTAATAGGATTTATATATCTGCAGTTCTTTTGTGCTTGTTCACACTGCAGTTTCTTTTTTTGATGTGCAGTAACAGTGTCACAATTGTGCCATTGGCGGTGACATGTTTGTTGTTGGTAAGTATATATATTGGCTTCAAATGTTCAAATAAATCTATTTAGAAGAAAGAAAACGAGTAGCAATTCAAAGAAGCAAAAGTATAGATAAACCAAGATGAACTTGGCCATGAGCTCTCTGATCTCCATCATGCACATACAATAATAGTTTCCTGAGTTTAGATTTTAAAAAGTCGATGTTCTTTGCAGTCCTATGTAAGCAGTAATCTATATAGGTAATGTAGTACTTCTTTAGCGTGAACTATGTAATGACAGAGAAGTAATTCAGAGCATGAGAGATGGGATTTGTTACAAACTAGTGGACCAGGAGCTCCTCACCGGTGGTCAGCTCTCCAGCCAGGTCTCTGCATTGTTCATGAATTTTCATCTCTAGAGCAGGAATGTTTAATATTTGACCCACAGCATGGGGTAGAAAATGTCCTCAGCTTCCAGCAGTAAAATTGCACATTATAAGGGATCTTCATGGTGGATACCAGCTTAAACTGGTTCAGTGCTGAAAGTTTGTATACCTTAGCTTGAAATCCCACTAGCACTGGGTAGATTTACATTCCTCATGAAATATGATTGGTTTTGTCCCAGCAATCTCTGTGGAGATGCCCCTGCATTCCAACCTTTGTGACTTCATAGCCTGGAGTTTTTAACCTGGAGAATTTCACCCCCAGTATGTTCTATTTCTGGATGTGTTCTTAATTTAGAGACTTGTACTATTCGGGTAGTTGGGAGATATGAGTCAGTAAGCGGCTTTTTTACATTCCAGCGCTGTATTTATGTTTTTTACGTGATTACATGTGATCAGAATCAGAGCCTCTTGCGCTGGACTCCTACAAAACGCACAGTTCCCTCCTTCTTCTAGTAATCTGCATTCATTTCGGGACATTCCTTGGTTGAGCCGTGGAATTGCAGTGTGTTCCTCATTATCTGGCCTACTCTAGTCGTTCAGCAGAGAGGGGCCTACGTCTCATATACTAGAATGTTATGCAAAATGCAAACAGATGGAACAAGGAAACATAATGATGGAATATCGGATACTTGAAGTCTTATCAATCTGTGTCGTTACATAAAAGAACGTGGAGGATTATCCTTAAAACCGTTTGGTGTTTACGCCCAGACGCCAGTCAAGAAACAAACAGAGCTTCCAGAATTAATGGCCTAGTTCTCCGCTGTGTCTTATATATGTAGCTGCAGGGTGAAAAGCAATAAAACTGTTTATTTGCAAGGAGGAATTCCAGGAAAGACAACATTAAAACAATCATCTAGTCAAACATGCTATTAGGCTCCATGATGGAAAAGCAGCCGAAGTTCATAACATGGTAATAACAAGCTTATTTAGTCCTGACTTTCTGCACTCATCTACTTATCTCAGTTCGGATAATCCATACAGATGTAGCACGGGGTCTTGCGAACTTCCTCAGCTGCCACTCTAATGCTGGCATCCTGGACGCCCCTAAAAATAATAATAATTTTACTTCTATCACGCCAACATATTCCGCAGCGCTTAACAATTAAGCGATGACATATACAAACAATAAAAACATCACAAAGTAACACACAGGTCAATAGTTACAGGAGGAGTGAGGGTTCTGCTTTCAAGCTTACAATCTCTACGGAAATAATGTGGACACAAAAGGTAGAACAAGCTTGTTACATATGGTCCAGCCATCAAAATAAATAAGGCTATGTGCACACGCTGCTCCAGCATTGCAATGTATTATACCTGCAACAAAAGAGAAAATAAAAGTCCCATAAAGGTACAAGGTGAAAAAAAAAAAAAGAAATTAAAATATTAAAAAATAATAAAAACATTTAAAAAATTCCCCTGAAAAATACAAATTTTTATGTAAAAAAAATAAATTAAAAAAATACACGTTTAGTATCGCTGCATCCGTAAAAATCCCATGTATAAAAGTGTCACCCTAGTTAAACCCTGCTGCGGACCGGAGCGGAACAGTGGTGGCCACCGACGGCACTATGTACTTGCCGCAGCCACTGGTGAGTGCAGGGGGCTGCAGGTGGCGGGGAACAGGCCGCAGCCGTGGGCTGGAGCGAGACGGCAGTGGCCGCGGCAACCGCGGGTAGGCCGCAGCCACGGGCTGAGGGGAGGCGGCAGTGGCCACGGATTGAACGGGCCACAGTGGCCGCGGGCTGGAGCGGAGCAGCAAATCTCGGATGATCGCCTTGGCACCGTCCTTCTGGAGGCCTCGGTGAGCGTCTTCCCTGGCACTGGTAAGTCGCTCTAGCTTTCAGTCGCTCCCATGGTCTCCTGCTCCCTCTGTCCCGGTCTGCTGACTCATCGTCCCGGGAATTCCCGGCCTCCTTTATACTGGTCCCTCCCCCAGCCCTTCTGTCTGTCACACCAGTCCATCCCCGAATTCTGTCCCCCGGGGACAGTATCCCCCGGAACCCAGATGACAGCTCCCTTGGTTCCGGCTCGGACACTCGACGGGGGCCGTTCCTTCCACATCAGCGTACTCAGGACAAATTGCACAATAACTTTTGGGGTCCTGTTACGATTGGGAAAATAAAAATTGGGGGTGAAAAGATCATTTTTATGGAAAAAATATGATTTTTTTTTATTTTACGGCTCTTCGTTATAACCTTCTGTGAAGCCCTTGGGTTTTCAAAATGCTCACAACACATTTAGATAAGTTCCTTGGGGGTCTAGTTTCCAAAATGGGGTCACTTATGAGGGGTTTCCACTGTTTAGGTACATCAGGAGCGCTCCAAACGCGACATGTAGTCCGCTCTCAATTCCAGCCAATTTGACATTCAAAATCTCAAATGATGCTCCTTCCCTTCTGAGCACTGCCGTGCGCCTAAAGATTGGTCTTCCTCCACACATGGGTTATCGGTGTACTCAGGAGATATTGCACAACAAATATTGTGGTTCATTTTTTCCTGATACCCTTGACAAAATAAAAAAATTGTGTCTGAAGAAAAATTGGGGGGAAAAAAAGTTAAATGTTCATTTTTTCCTTCCACATTGCTTCAATTCTTGTGAAGTACCTAAAGGGTTAATAAACTTCTTGAATGTGGTTTTGAGCACCTTGAGGGGTGCAGTTTTTAGAATGGTGTCACCTTTGGGTATTTTCTGTCATATTGACCCCTCAAAGTAACTTCAAATGTGAGGTGGTCCCTAAAAAATATGGTTTTGTAAATTTTGTTGGAAAAATGAGAAATCGCTGGTCAACTTTTAATCCTTATAACTTCCTTAAAAAAACAATTTGGGTTCCAAAATTGTGCTGATGTAAAGTAGACATATGGGAAATGTTATTTATTAACTATTTTTTGTGACATATCTCTCTGATTTAAGGGCATAAAAATTAAAAGTTTGAAAATTGCAAAATGTTAAAAATTTGCACCATATTTCTGTTTTTTTCATAATGCAAGTTATATCGAAGAAATGTTACCACTATCAAGAACAGGGACGGGCTGGGCCGGGTGGCAGGGAGGCAAATGCCCCCCGGGCCGCTTCCCCAGCAGCTGTGCAGGGCCGGCCGCCTGATGGCCCTGCACAGTGAACTGCGTGCGGCCGTGTCTGCTGCGCTGTCATGCGGCCGGCAGCAGATAGTGACAGGGCCGTAATGTCTTTCCTCAGCTGCGCGATGAAAGGTGAGTGCAATTAGTGCAGCGGTTTATTTGGCGTCGCTGTGTGATCATGTAACGTCGCTCCACTTTACAGCAGCCGCGGTCTGCGGCTTATGAGACTGACTGTGATGTGCACGCAGGCGTCACGATGACGTCATTGTCTCGCACCGCTCTAGTCTCTACAGGGCACAAGAGGACACGGAGGCTGCGGTGCCTGGAATCAGGATGAGGAGAGTATAAACTTTATTATTTTTATATGAACGGGCTGTGGGGCCATCCTACTATATATATGGGGGGGGAAACTGCGGCCATCCTACTATATATATGGGGGGAAACTGCGGCCATCCTACTATTTATATGGGGGGGGAAACTGCGGCCATCATACTGTATATATGGGGGGAAACTGCGGCCATCATACTGTGTATATGGGGGGTGAAACTGCGGCCATCATACTGTATATATGGGAGTGAAACTGCGGCCATCCTACTGTATATATGGGAGTGAAACTGCGGCCATCATACTGTATATATGGGGGAGGAAACTGCCGCCATCATACTGTATATATGGGGGGAAACTGCCGCCATCATACTGTATATATGGGGTGAAACTGCGGCCATCCTACTGTATATATGGGAGTGAGACTGCGGCCATCATACTGTATATATGGGGGAGGAAACTGCGGCCATCATACTGTATATATGGGGGAGGAAACTGCGGCCATCCTACTGTATATATGGGAGTGAAATTACAGCCATCATACTGTATATATGGGGGGGAAACTGCGGCCATCATACTGTATATATGGGGGGGAAACTGCGGCCATCCTACTGTATGTATATGGGGGGAGGGAACTGCGCCCATCCTACTGTATATATGGGGGGTGAAACTGCGGCCATCCTACTGTATATATGGGGAGAAACTGCGGCCATCCTACTGTATATATGGGGGAGGAAACTGCCGCCATCATACTGTATATATGGGGGGAAACTGCGGCCATCATACTGTATATATGGAGGGGAAACTGCGGCCATCCTACTGTATATATGGAGGGGAAACTGTGGCCATCCTACTGTATATATGGGGGAGGAAACAGTGGCCATCCTACTGTATATATGGGAGTGAAACTGCGGCCATCATACTGTATATATGGGGGAGGAAACTGCAGCCATCATACTGTATATATGGGGGGAAACTGCCACCATCATACTGTATATATGGGGTGAAACTGCGGCCATCCTACTGTATATATGGGAGTGAAACTGCGGCCATCATACTGTATATATGGGGGAGGAAACTGCGGCCATCATACTGTATATATGGGGGAGGAAACTGCGGCCATCCTACTGTATATATGGGAGTGAAATTACAGCCATCATACTGTATATATGGGGGGGAAACTGCGGCCATCCTACTGTATGTAAATGGGGGGGGAACTGCGGCCATCATACTGTATATATGGGGGGGTGAAACTGCGGCCATCCTACTGTATATATGGGGGGTGAAACTGCGGCCATCCTACTGTATATATGGGGGGTGAAACTGCGGCCATCATATTGTATATATGGGGGGGTGAAACTGCGGCCATCCTACTGTTTATATGGGGGGGCAAACTGCGGCCATCATACTGTATATATGGAGGGGAAACTGCGGCCATCCTACTGTATATATGGGGGAGGAAACAGTGGCCATCCTACTGTATATATGGGGGGGAAACTGCAGCCATCCTACTCTATATATGGGGGGGAAACTGCGGCCATCCTACTCTATATATGGGGGGGAAACTGCGGCCATAATACTGTATATATGGGGAGAAACTGAGGCCATCCTACTGTATATATGGGGGAGGAAACTGCCGCCATCATACTGTATATATGGGGGGAAACTGCGGCCATCATACTGTATATATGGAGGGGAAACTGCGGCCATCCTACTGTATATATGGAGGGGAAACTGCGGCCATCCTACTGTATATATGAGGGAGGAAACAGTGGTCATCCTACTGTATATATGGGGGGGAAACTGCGGCCATCCTACTCTATATATGGGGGAAAACTGCGGCCATCATACTGTATATATGGGGAGAAACTGTGGCCATCCTACTGTATATATGGGGGAGGAAACTGTCGCCATCATACTGTATATATGGGGGGAAACTGCGGCCATCATACTGTATATATGGGGAGAAACTGCGGCCTTCCTACTGTATATATGGGGGAGGAAACTGCCGCCATCATACTGTATATATGGGGGAAACTGCGGCCATCATACCGTATATATGGGGGGGTGAAACTGCGGCCATCATACTCTATATATGGGGGAGGAAACTGCGGCCATCATACTGTATATATGGGAGTGAAACTGCGGCCATCATACTGTATATATGGGGAGAAACTGAGGCCATCCTACTGTATATATGAGGGAGGAAACTGCGTCCATCATACTGTATATATGGGAGTGAAACTGCGGCCATCATACTGTATATATAGGGGAGGAAACTGCGGCCATCCTACTGTATATATGAGGGAGGAAACTGCGTCCATCATACTGTATATATGGGAGTGAAACTGCAGCCATCATACTGTATATATGGGGGAGGAAACTGCGGCCATCTTACTGTATATATGGGAGTGAAACTGCGGCCATCCTACTGTATATATGGGGGGTGATACTGAGGCCATCCTACTGTATATATGGGGGGGTGAAACTACGGCCATCATACTGTTTATATGGGGGGGAAACTGCGGCCATCCTACTGTATATATGGGGGGAAACTGCAGCCATCTTACTGTATATATGGGGGAATATGCGGCCATCCTACTGTATATATGGGAAGGAAATTGCGGCCATCATACTGTATATATGGGAAGGAAACTGCGGCCATCATACTGTATTTATGGGGGGGAAACTGTGGCCATCATACTGTATATATGGGGGGAAACTGCAGCCATCTTACTGTATATATGCGGGGAATCTGCGGCCATCCTACTGTATATATGGGGGGAAACTGCAGCCATCATACTGTATTTATGGGGGGAAACTGCGGCCATCATACTGTATATATGGGGGAGGAAACTGCGGCCATCATACTGTATATATGGGGGGAAACTGCAGCCATCTTACTGTATATATGGGGGGAAACTGCGTCCATCCTACTGTATATATGGGGGAGGAAACTGCGGCCATCATACTGTATTTATGGGGGGGAAACTGCGGCCATCATACTGTATATATGGGGGGAAACTGCAGCCATCTTACTGTATATATGCGGGGAATCTGCGGCCATCCTACTGTATATATGGGGGGAAACTGCAGCCATCATACTGTATTTATGGGGGGAAACTGCGGCCATCATACTGTATATATGGGGGAGGAAACTGCGGCCATCATACTGTATATACTGTATGGGGGGAAACTGCAGCCATCTTACTGTATATATGGGGGGAATCTGCGGCCATCCTACTGTATATATGGGAAGGAAACTGCGGCCATCATACTGTGTTTATGGGGGGGAAACTGCGGCCATCATACTGTATATATGGGGGAGGAAACTGCGGCCATCATACTGTACATACGGGAGGGAAACTGCGGCCATCCTACTGTATATATGGGGGAGGAAACTGCGGCCATCATACTGTATATATGGGGGAGGAAACTGCGGCCATCATACTGTATATATTGGGGGGAAACTGCGGCCATCATACTGTATATATGGGGGAGGAAACTGCGGCCATCATACTGTACATATGGGGGGAAACTGCAGCCATCTTACTGTATATATGGGGGGAATCTGCGGCCATCCTACTGTATATATGGGATGGAAACTGCGGCCATCATACTGTGTTTATGGGGGGGAAACTGCGGCCATCATACTGTATATATGGGGGAGGAAACTGCGGCCATCATACTGTACATACGGGATGGAAACTGCGGCCATCCTACTGTATATATGGGGGAGGAAACTGCGGCCATCATACTGTATATATGGGGGAGGAAACTGCGGCCATCATAGGAATGTTTATAATCATTTTGTGAACTGTTTTGTTTCATGTCTCTGAGGAAGAACCTGGTGTAAGGTTCGAAACGCGTCAGGCGTGGGGGGTCTGTTTTCCCCTTTATGGTTTTATCATGAAATTATGTGAATAAAACTTATCGTGGATTTTATTAAGTCTCCAGTGCCGGATCTTCCTTCTCTCTTCATGTTTGCAACACATGGTGGTCAGCCATTTGATCCCTAGGCACGACCGGCTTACAGGACTATTTTGGTGAGCACAAATTTCCCTTTCCCCTTCCTAATTTTCTAAATATACTGACTAACTGTGCTCCCATCAAGCCGCACATTTGTTAACATGCAAGCCGGGACTAAAAATATTACAGCAACTTGCTTGTTAAGAAGAAAAAAAGCTGATGAAATATTTGGCATTTCCTCTGATAATGAGGATAAGATTAGTATGGACATGCATTCACTTTTCTCTGAGTTGGAGAGAAAGATGACTTCTCACCTTAAAACCTGGTGGGACTCAGTGACTCTTGAGAAATACGTTAGTCATAAGATGATACCGCGAGGTTTGAGATTAAAAAAGGTACCGACTGTGATTTATAATGATACCTTTCTACAGAAGTGGAATGATATTTTGAGTGAATGCTCTTTGAAACTAATGTCTCTTATTGTGGAGGAAGAATCTGTCAAATTGACCAACATTGAAGCTTCCATCAAAGATTTGGAGTCTAAGTTGGATGTATTTTCTGATCATATGACATTTTCTAAGAGCTATGAACGATTACATGCTAATATTGATAATTTGGAAAGCGGCATTACCAAGTCCAAGAAAAATAAGTTCCTGCGTGATCGCAGGGACTATGACTCTAATATGGTTTATGCTTGGAAACAATTCACTCCGTATAAGCCTAGATCTATTCTCAAGAGGAATCAATCATTCCGTAGTAACAACGTCAGTTTTTCCTCATGTGAACAGTCTTTTAATTCACCTACTACTTCTGAGGGTTCAATGGACTCTAATTGGGTGTTACCTTTAACATCACATGCAAAAAACGATCAAAGAAAACAAGGCGAGGTGGACGTCGACGTAAGAAGAAAGCATCAATATGGTCTGCGGAATGTGAATCATTGGAGGAAATAAACGGTAACATTGCTGCGTCTGATGAGTTTACAGTTATAAACATTTCAGCTACCATACTGAGTGAAGCTCAGCTGAGCGTTTTGAAGAGAGGACTTTCCTTTGTTCCTACATGTAGAGGGGATTTGTTTCAAACATTATGTGATGTCAATCGATTCGTGCGATTATTAACAGTTAAGAGACATTTCTTTACTCCTGATTCTGGTATTGGTAATCAATTTTCTGATATATCATCCTTGAGTTCAAACAATGTTGATTTGTTGCCACTTGCTGCTCCTGTTAGAGATCAAATTTTGTTTGACATGTTGTCTAGTTTGGAGAACACAAATCAACATACAGCAGTACAATGTGACACAAATGTACAGATATCTAACCCCACTTTTTATCCCCTGATATCTAGAGTGCCCATTATGGATACTTTCCAGAGGGCAATAGAACGTGATGTTAAATCTCTGTTGGATTCAGATGTGCAGTCTTGTATGAATTTATCTGCAATTGAGCAGCATGCGCTTCATTTACTAAGTAAGAACCAACATATAGTAGTCCGCCAATCAGACAAAGGGGGGACAGTGGTGATTCTAGACTCACTACTATATCGCAATGAAATTTTATCCATGTTATCTGATATTAATACATATCATCCTCTCAACAATGATCCTACAAGCTGTATTCAGCAGGGTTTATCTGTGATTTTGCAGGAGGGTCTTGCTTTGGGAGTATTGGACAAGCGCATGGCTGATTTTTTATATGTGGATAAACCAGTGTGTCCTGTATTTCACGCCTTACCCAAAATTCATAAAGGCGTGTTTCCTCCACCTTTCAGGCCCATAGTGGTCGGTATTGGAGGGGTTAATGAAAAACTCTCCGAGTGGATAGACAGAAAATTACAACCTTTGGTGTTGAAAACACCAGGTCACATTAGAGACACCAAACAGCTTCTGCAGGCACTTCAGGAGGTTGCATGGGGGCCTCACCACACATGGATAACATGTGATGTTGTTGCTCTATATTCATGTATACCTCATGATTTGGCATTATCTGCTGTTTCCACCATTTTGACTGAAGAAAGTAATTTCAGTTCTGATCTTAAAAAATTTATCATTATGGCGTTACAACATCTTTTGAACACCAATTTTTTCAAATTTGACACTAAGTACTATCTTCAGGTGTGTGGCTGCCCGATGGGGTCAAAATTCTCTCCTACTCTGGCCAACTTATATATGTCCTTTTGGGAGAACAAATATATATATACTATGGATAATCCCTATTTAGACAATGTATTGTGGTGGGGGAGATACATTGATGACGTGATCCTATTGTGGTTTGATCGTTGTGATGTATCTCCCTCTCCTGGCATGCTTAAGTTTTTTGAGTATATTGAGACTAATTCTTTGAATATTAAATTCACCCACGAAATACATGGCATTTGTGCCACATATCTGGATGTTAAAATTATGGGAGATGTCAAAACGGGGAATATAAATACTTCCCTATATAGAAAAGATACCAGTGGTAATGCCATATTGCATGCGGATAGTTGTCACCCGCCACATGTGATACGAAATTTACCGTTGGGTGAATTAATCCGTGCCAAAAGATCATGCTCTAATGACGCTCTTTATGAGTCCGAGCGTCGAAAAATTTGCACCAGGCTATCAAAAAGGGGTTATAAGAACTGGATGTTAAACAGGGCTATTAAGAAAGTGGATAACAAAACTAGGAGTAGTTTATTGCAGAATGACATGGTACACACTAATCAAAATAAAAATATTCCCACTTTTTCTACCGCTTTCAGTTCAGATTACAAGGGTGTTATTAAAATCATAAATAAACATCTTCCCTTACTGCATCAAGATCCAGTCTTATCGCAGATATTGGCTGGTGGACATAGGTGTGTTCCAAAGAGAGCTAAAAATTTGAGTCATTTTTTGTCCCCCTCATTGTATTTGTCTGATTGCACTAAACCTACGTGGTTAAATTACTTGGGCAATTCTAAGTGTGGTGAAAAATTGTGTGGTTTGTGCCGCTATATGGATATTACAGATAAATTTGTTAATTTTAGTACACAACAAACCTACAAAATTAAAACCTACATGAATTGTAACACCACACACTTAGTGTATATGGCAGAGTGCACATTGTGCAGTTTATATTACATTGGCTGCACTACACGCAGCCTGAAGAGGAGACTAAGTGAGCACATCACCGCTTCTAATCCAGAGTCTATGTCCAGTCGTAGGAATGTGTCTGGCTTGTCCAAACATTTCCTTGAAATACACAAGGGTAACTTATGCAGTCTTAAAGTTAAGGGAATAGAACGGGTATTGAAACCCCCCAGAGGGGGTGACTGGGAACATTTACTACACTGTCGGGAAGCCTTCTGGATACTTGCGCTTGATGCACGATATCCGCAAGGTCTAAATTATAGAAATGATCTTATGTATTTCTATTGAGTGCTGAGATTTTTGCTGTTTTTTTTTTTTTTTGGGGGGGGGGGTTTGGGGGGGGGGGTTTGTGTTTTTTTTTTTTTGTTTTTTTGTTTTTTGTTTTTTTTGTTTTTTGTTTTTTGTTTGTCATTTGATAATTGCTATGTATTTATGCATTTATACGTGTGTATTGCACATGTTTTTATTTATTCTATGTCTTGTCCATTGTTGTATTGGTCTTTTCCTTTTTTTTTTTTCTTTCTTCTTGCAAGGGAGTGACTCCACCAGTGATTTGAGGGCTTAGTTGTCTGCCTCTTTGATTATACACATGTGTGGAGTCCCTCTGCTGATTAGGAATGTTTATAATCATTTTGTGAACTGTTTTGTTTCATGTCTCTGAGGAAGAACCTGGTGTAAGGTTCGAAACGCGTCAGGCGTGGGGGGTCTGTTTTCCCCTTTATGGTTTTATCATGAAATTATGTGAATAAAACTTATCGTGGATTTTATTAAGTCTCCAGTGCCGGATCTTCCTTCTCTCTTCATGCGGCCATCATACTGTATATATTGGGGGGAAACTGCGGCCATCATACTGTATATATGGGGGGAAACTGCGGTCATCCTACTGTATATATGGGAGGAAACTGCGGTCATCATACTGTATATATGGGGGGGAACTGCGGCCATAATACTGTAAATATGGGGGAGAACTGCGGCCATCCTACTGTATATATGGGGGAAACTGCGGCCATCCTACTGTATATATGGGGGCGGAAACTGCGGCCATCATACTGTTTATATGGGGGGGAAACTGTGGCCATCATACTGTATATATGGGGGGGAACTATGGCCATCATACTGTATATATTGGGGGGGAAACTGCGGCTATCCTACTATATATATGGGGTGGAACTGGGACCACCATACTGTATATATGGGGGCTGGGGCCATCATACTATATATATGAGTGAACTGGGGCCATCATTCTTTATATATAAGGAAACTGGGGTCATCCTACTATATATATGAGGGAAATGGGATCATCCTACTATATATATATGAGGGAACTGGGGTCATCATACTATATATATAGGAGAACTGAGGCCATCTTACTATATACATGGGGGAACTGGAGCCATTCTACTATATATATATATAGGAACTGGGGTCATCATATATATGGGGTGAGATGGGGATATCTTACTATATATATGGGGAGAACTGGTGCTTTCACCCTATATATATGGGGCTGTGGGACCATCATACTGTATATATGAGGGAACTGAGGTCATCATACTATATATATGGGGGAACTGGGACCATCCTACTATATACATGGGGGCAACTGGGGCCATCAAACTATTTATTTGGTGCAGTGGGGACCTTTATACTATATATGCAGGGCAGTGGGGCCATGATACTATGCAGTTGAAACCAGAAGTTTCCATACACTATATAAAAAGACACATATGACCTAAAACGGGAAAGGTTTATTCTGATTTCATGTCAGATAGAGAAAAACATTCAGATTTGTATTTTTATACAGTATATAGTGGATGTAAACTTCTGGTTTCAACTGTATATACATAGGGGGCAGTGGGTATTTCATGCTATATACAGGGAGCAGTGGGGACCTTCATGCTGTATATAGTGTCATTGGGGACCATCATACTATATTTAGGGGCAATGGGAACATCTTATTTTATATAGGGGCTATGTAGCCATTTTACCATATATAGGGAGATCTGGGGTCCTCAATGTATAATAAAGGGCTTTGGGGACAATCGTATTTTGTTTTTTGGTATGTAGGGCCATCATTCTGTATATTCAGAGCTTTGTGGGCACTGAGAGGACATTATTTGTTATAAATAGGGACATTATTAGTTAGTGATAGGGGCACTCAGGTTCCATTATTTTTTTCTTAGGGCTCGGTTCTCCTCCCATATCTCTGTAGTAAGCTCCGTTATGCTCCTATACTTCTGTTGTATGCTCCGTTCTGCTCCTATACTTCTGTAGTAAGCTTGGTTCTGCTCCTATATCTCTGTAGTAAGCTCTGTTCTGCTCCCATATCTCTGTAGTAAGCTACGTTTTGCTCGTATATTTCTGTAGTAAGCTCAGTTCTGCTCCCATATCTCTGTAGTAGGCTCGGTTCTGTTCCTATATCTCTATAGTAAGCTTGGTTCTGCTCCCATATCTAAGTAGTAAGCTTGGTTCTGCTCCCATATCTCTATAGTAAGCTTGGTTCTGCTCCCACATCTGTGTAAGCTTGGTTCTGCTCCCATATCTCTGTAGTAAGCTTTGTTCTGCTCCCATATCTCTGTAGTAAGCTTGGTTCTGCTCCCATATCTCTATAGTAAGCTCGGTTCTGCTCCCATATCTCTGTAGTAAGCTTGGTTCTGCTCCAAATCTCTGTAGGTAGCTCGGTCCTGCTCCCTTATCTTTGTAGTAAGCTTGGTTCTGCTCCCATATCTCTATAGTAAGCTTGGTTCTGCTCCCATATCTCTGTAGTAAGCTTTGTTCTGCTCCAAATCTCTGTAGGTAGCTCGATTCTGCTCCCTTATCTTTGTAGTAATCTCGGTTCTGCTCTCATATCTCTGTAGTAAGCTCGGTTTTTCGCCCAAATATCTGTAGTATGCTCCTTTCTGCTCCCATATCTCTGGAGTATTCTCCATTCTGATCTATATCTCTGCAGTAAGCTTGGTTCTGCTCCCATATCTTTGTAGTAAGCTCAGTTCTGCTCCCACAGCTCTACAGTAAGCTAAGTTCTGCTCCCATTTCTATGTAGTAAGCACTGTTCTGCTCCTATATTTCTGTAGTAAGCTCTGTTCTGCTCCTATATCTGTAGTAAGCTCGATTCTGATCCTATATCTCTGTAGTAAGCTCGGTTCTGCTGCCATATCTTTGTAGTAAGCTCTGTTCTGCTCCCATATCTCTGGAGTAAACTTGGTTCTGCTCCCATATCTCTATAGTAAGCTTGGTTCTGCTCCTATATCTCTGTAGTAAGTTCTGTTCTGCTCCCATATCTCTGTAGTAAGCTCAGTTCTGCTCCCTTATCTCTGTAGTAAGCTCGGTTCTGCTCCCACATCTCTATAGTAAGCTCAGTTCTGCTCCCATATCTCTGTAGTAACCTCTGTTCTGCTCCCATATCTCTGTAGTAAGCTCGGTTCTGCTCCCATATCTCTGTAGTAAGCTCCAGTCTGTTTCCTTATCTACTTAACAATCTTAGTTCCGGTCTCCTGTCTATGTAGTCAGCTTGCTTCTGTTACAGTATCTATGTAGGCAGTAAGCTTGGTTCTGCTTCTACAGTATATATATGCATCTAGCTCCATTCTGTTCCCATATCTATGTACCACCCTGTTTTTAAAGCCTGTTATCTCTGCTTCTTTAATGCAGCGGCCAGAGATAAGCAGGGCAAAAGCACCACAACTGGAGGGCCACTGCCTTGTGATTGCCCCCCAGGCTGAAAAGTGCCAGCCAGCCCCTGATCAAGAAGTACAATATGTCATGAAAAAACAGTCTCAGAATCAGCGGTACCTGTTGAAGCTTTCCAGAGTTATAACCACATAAAGTGACAGTGGTCCAATTTCAAAATTAAGACCTGGTCATTAACCTACAAAGTGGCTTGGTCCTTAAGGGGTTAAGCTTGTATTATACTCTGTAGCACATGAACAACCAATGCAATGAGTGTCACAAGGTGTAAGCATCGGTGAAGCTGCTGAACAGAAATATGACCCTGGCTTCCACCTTCAGGATGGATTGGAGAGGAGAAAGTTTAGTTAGCGGGAGACCGATCAGTAGAGAGTTGCCGTAGTCCAGACGAGAATGAATGAAAGTGGCAGAAAGAATTTTTGAAATTTCAAAAGTGAGAAAAGGTTGGAATCCTATAGATATTTCTAAGATGCAGGTAACCTGGGTGAGTTATTGGATAAAGGGAAGACAGGAAAGTTCTGTGTGTAATATAACCCAACATAGTGAGTGTGCCCCTTCGGTGTTATGATTGAACCACCCAAGACAATTTCAATATCAGGTATAAGCTTCTCAGCAAAGGTGGACATTGGTGCAGCCCCCAAAGCAGAAAGCAGCTTCAGTCACAGACACATAAAGGGGGCACTATTGGACTGCAAAGGGGCCAACATAGTCTTCTTGCACAGGAGCCCTCTTCTGTCTGCATCTGCCCCTTCCTCTAACAAGGTCCCCATGACGTCATGATGTTGTGATGCGATGTTGATGCACCAGTTCTTGAGACATTGCAGGTTTGGCTGTGTTCACACACTGTGTTCATATGTAATAGTTTTAGCTCTTTTTTTGCTGTGAATAGAAGCACAAAATCAACATACGTATGCAAGATCTAGTTCCATCAAAGCTGGTTACATCACTGATTGCTATACATTCAATACAAAACAAAGTATTTATGGCAAGTATTCTATAAAATCAATATACTCTTTTAAAATATTCTTTTGACATGTTAGTTGGGTAAAACTCCCTGCCTTTAGATTATTAAATGTACTTTAGTGTCTCCAAGTAACAAACTATCCAATGCTAGAAAAGTGCACAGTCGTTAAGAGCTGCTACATTTCAGAACATAATACATATTAATCTTTGCATTTACTTGACTCATCTTGGTTAGGTGTTACAATTGTAAGATATTAGAAAGAGAGTTACTGCACCATTTATCAGCTCTGAAGCTGTACAGTTATGCTTGTCTGCTCTTACAATCATTTTTTCATTTAAAGAATGCACATTCCTTCACAAGTACAAGAGCACATCCTTGTCCCACTTATTGCCTGGGTGACATTACAGAGATCTTGCTGGAGCCTCAGTCATTTACCATGTGAGGTTTGCTTATATTGGAATGTCAATCCATTAATCTGAGAGGTCATCCCTGTCTGACTGTATGACGCATTACATACATAACACCAACAATATGGGATCATGTTCTTATCATATATTTTCTTTGTCACTGACCCCATATGAAATTAATTGCTTAATAGGGTTGTACTATGAACTAAGTGGATTTGTATTAATAGATTTTGGAATCATAAAACATTCCACAATTGGATGTGTTAGAAAAATGTTCCTGTGCTGAACTAATCTTGTAAATGTGCCTCTGCGAAATACTGTGTAATGGCTGTGTCCGACCATGGAGAGCTGCTTCAGTTCATCATCCTTACATACCACAGCTCCTTATGATATAATCACTTATGATAAAGGGGTATGCAGACAAAACAACAGTAGCTCAAAGCTGTTGTTTTCTGAGGTAACACATTTCCCTCTCTGTTTTATCACAGGAGTGTTTCACAAGTCAGGACTCAGAGTCCTATGATCTCATCATAAATCATGTCAGTGACATAAGCTCAGCAGTTGCTAGAGCTCCTACTTCACTGACTTGATTTATGATGAGGACTGAAGATGCAACTGAAACCCCTACTCCTGTGTTCCCTCAGGCAGAGAAATGTGTTACTTTAGTCAAAGAAATGTGTGACCTCAGAAAGTAGCAGCAGTGAGCCACTGCTGTTTCATCTGTATACTCACTTATCATAAGTAACTTATTTTTAATCTGGCCATAAGCTGCAGTATGTGCCAACCATGAGCTGGAGCAACTCTGCATGGTCAGAAACAGCCATCACACAGTACATATCAGATTATCTTAGCACCAAAACATTTTTTCCAATTGTAGAACTTATTACTATTCCAAGATCTATTGATTCAAATGTACTTTGTTCATGAGACTACCCCTTTAGAAATATCCTATCACCAGGTCAAAAGTGTCCAGTTTTTTGCTCTTATTTTATTTCTGCTGCTCCCCTGAGTATTCAATTTTTGTATTTTTTAAATCTGTCAAAGAATTCCAGAATTGTGGACCTTTTTATTCAGTACTAAATGTTATGGTCTTTACCAAAGGGGAGTTACTCACAGGGGAATGATGCAGAGTGGCCTGAAGACACACACACCCAGAGAATGTTGTCGATCATGGCCCCTTGGCAAAGAATTGAGACCATAAAAATTAGAACTGAATATGAAAGACCATATCTTTTGAACAGTATGATGGATTAAAAAAAACCAGCATACTCAGGTGATCAGCATGAATAGAACAAGATAAATAACTGAACAGTTTTGACCTCGTCCTCAATTAAGAGATCCTCTTTTACTAGAACGTTTTTAGAAATATGCCAGGTTACTAATGAAAAATGTTTATGTGAAGATCAGCTTAATAAAAACATATTGTTTATGAAACCATGTTGTCAAATTTAACCATGGGTGACATTAATAGGTTCAGTGGTGTGAGTAGTAGTGTTGAGATTCGAACAATAAGTTCATAGTTAGTAGTTCGGTTCAAATTGTGAATAGAAACAAGAATACGTAGAAAGGCATTACTTTTTTCCATTATTTTTTGCTTAAATATATTTATTCACTTTAGGTTTTTGATAAATTTTAGAAATGTTATTCATTCAGCACTTTTATTGGATTTGTACAAAGTCTACAAATGTTGAGTACCGTATTTTAGACATATTCTTCACCCAGGATACATCTGCATTTAGTAAAGAGGTGAACACTAGCCTTTGTTTTGGCACAGCTGTGTCACATTTGACCCAAGGACTGACCTTAACAAAGCACAGTCTGACCCTCTGACTCTTCTGAAAGGTTCCTTTGACCTTCACGAAAAGCAAGGGAAACCGTAAGAAGTTCAGTGTGATGAAACATTGATGTGTATTTTTGCCCAAAAAGTGATACTTCTGATATTCCCTTAAGATGGAGAGCTGTGCCCCCCGAAAAAGTGACATATTTTATATTTTCATTAGATTCATTGCAGTCAGTGTTGTAAATATGATGAGGCGGCAGGTAACTCATGTAGCAGAGGAGACAAAATAATACGAGATAGTTAAAAACATCTTGAAATAAAATAATACATGAAAATTATTATCCAACTATTATTGCATGCCCTATAAGTCTACCTCCTGTGTGCCAAGTTGGCGATCTCCACACAAAAAAACTTCACTGCTTAGACCCACTGCCAAATGCCTCTGTCACAGCTAACCAGTGCTCCTGCTTTGCACTAATAAGGGGCAAGCATCTTAAAATATGTGTCTATAAAAATAGATTTTGGTTTGGCCTTATATCTTGAGTTGTGTTATCTTTTTCATTCTTCCTCATTCAGTTTGTCATCTATTTTAGAAGCTCATGTGTTTGCATCTGGTACATAAAAGTCTTTTTTTTTACCTACTGTATATGTGCATAACTACAAGAGTTTAGCTGGAAAATAAACAATCTGGAATTTTCATCTGTGTCTTCTGATGACATTTCTACATGTGAGGATCGGTACATAGAAACAGCCATACACTATCTCAAGTGCCCTACACTTGCAGCCTAGTTATGGGGTCAGAATAGTTATCAAGGCAGAAACAAGACATTAAGGTAGTATGAGCTGTGTATGCAAGGAAGCAGCAACTTCTACAATGGACTTGTCCTGTACAGTTGACGAGGAGCCCTCAGAAGAATTTATTTTTGTAGGTCCACATTAAACACTAATTTAAAATTGACAACATTGTGTATATCACAAGAAAACAAAGCTGAAAAGGGAGGTTTCTTGTTGAAGTGACCTTACAGCACTGCCCATGTCTAGTCCAGTTCGAGAAAAGTAGGTTTAAAAAATTTTAATTTGCTACGGGTTTTGGAGCAGATACTGCTGCTTCTTCTTCAGATAAGCATATAACATGAGTGATGGTTACAACCATTACATACAATGCAGTGACAGTGATTATTGGCTAGCAAATCAAATGCTAGACACAACAGGTGGAAATCCAATTATGCAAATGGGACCCGTCTCCATTCTTGGTCATCAGCAGATACCATAACACTGTATAAACATTACTATACCCCTGAGGAGGTGTACAAATTTCAAAATTTCATGTGCAAGAACCACTAAAATCCCCCCCAAAAAAAAAAAAATATATGCAGTGGGGCAAAAAAGTATTTAGTCAGTCAGCAATAGTGCAAGTTCCACCACTTAAAAAGATGAGAGGCGTCTGTAATTTACATCATAGGTAGACCTCAACTATGGGAGACAAACTGAGAAAAAAAATCCAGAAAATCACATTGTCTGTTTTTTTTTTCATTTTATTTGCATATTATGGTGGAAAATAAGTATTTGGTCAGAAACAAAATTTCATCTCAATACTTTGTGATATATCCTTTGTTGGCAATGACAGAGGTCAACCATTTTCTGTAAGTCTTCACAAGGTTGCCACACACTGTTGTTGGTATGTTGGCCCATTCCTCCATGCAGATCTCCTCTAGAGCAGTGATGTTTTTGGCTTTTCGCTTGGCAACACGGACTTTCAACTCCCTCCAAAGGTTTTCTATAGGGTTGAGATCTGGAGACTGGCTAGGCCACTCCAGGACCTTGAAATGCTTCTTACGAAGCCACTCCTTCGTTGCCCTGGCGGTGTGCTTTGGATCATTGTCATGTTGAAAGACCCAGCCATGTTTCATCTTCAATGCCCTTGCTGATGGAAGGAGGTTTGCACTCAAAATCTCATGATACATGGCCCCATTCATTCTTTCATGTACCCGGATCAGTCGTCCTGGCCCCTTTGCAGAGAAACAGCCCCAAAGCATGATATTTCCACCACCATGCTTTACAGTAGGTATGGTGTTTGATGGATGCAACTCAGTATTCTTTTTCCTCCAAACACGACAAGTTGTGTTTCTACCAAACAGTTCCAGTTTGGTTTCATCAGACCATAGGACATTCTCCCAAAACTCCTCTGGATCATCCAAATGCTCTCTAGCAAACTTCAGACGGGCCCGGACATGTACAGGCTTAAGCAGTGGGACACGTCTGGCACTGCAGGATCTGAGTCCATGGTGGCGTAGTGTGTTACTTATGGTAGGCCTTGTTACATTGGTCCCAGCTCTCTGCAGTTCATTCACTAGGTCCCCCCGCGTGGTTCTGGGATTTTTGCTCACCGTTCTTGTGATCATTCTGACCCCACGGGGTGGGATTTTGCGTGGAGCACCAGATCGAGGGAGATTATCAGTGGTCTTGTATGTCTTCCATTTTCTAATTATTGCTCCCACAGTTGATTTCTTCACTCCAAGCTGGTTGGCTATTGCAGATTCAGTCTTCCCAGCCTGGTGCAGGGCTACAATTTTGTTTCTGGTGTCCTTTGACAGCTCTTTGGTCTTCACCATAGTGGAGTTTGGAGTCAGACTGTTTGAGGGTGTGCACAGGTGTCTTTTTATACTGATAACAAGTTTAAACAGGTGCCATTACTACAGGTAATGAGTGGAGGAAAGAGGAGACTCTTAAAGAAGAAGTTACAGGTCTGTGAGAGCCAGAAATCTTGATTGCTTGTTTCTGACCAAATACTTATTTTCCACCATAATATGCAAATAAAATGAAAAAAAAACCGACAATGTGATTTTCTGGATTTTTTTTTCTCAGTTTGTCTCCCATAGTTGAGGTCTAGGTAGACCTGATGTAAATTACAGACGCCTCTCATCTTTTTAAGTGGTGGAACTTGCACTATTGCTGACTGACTAAATACTTTTTTGCCCCACTGTATATATATATATATATATATATATATATATATATACACCCAGTATTAAAAAATACATTTTTACCCCATTTTTCTTCCCTTCCCCTCCATACAGAGATATATTATATACAGCTCTGGCAAAAATTAAGAGATCACTTCCAAATGTTCAGTTTGTCTGATTTTTCTCTTTATAGGTATATTTTTGAGTGCAATCTAAATTGTTCTTTTATTCTATAAACTTTTGACAACATGTCTCAGAATTTCCAAGTACTACATTTTGTTGGGTTTTTTTCTGAAAAGGAGAAATGATCAAAATTTAAAAAAAAAGTGCTTTCAGACCTCAAATAATGCTAAGAAAACAAGTTCATAATCATTTAGAAACAACAATACTAATGTTTTAACTCAGGAAGAGTTCAGAAATCAATATTTTGTGGAATAACCATGATTTTTAAAAACAGCTTTCATGAGTTTTGGCATGCTTGCCACCAGTCTTTCACACTGCTTCTGGCGCAAAAATGATAGCAGTTCTTCTTAGTTTGATGGCTTGTGACTATCCGTCATCCTCTTGATTACATTCCAGAGGTTTTCAATGGGGTTCAGATCTGGAGAATGGGCTGCCATGACAGGGTTTTGATGTGGCTGTCTCTTAATTTTCGCCAGAGCTGTATATATATATATATATATATATATATATATATATATAAACTTCCTTCTCACCCCCCAATGGTGGTCTTTTTTTTTGCCTTTCCACATTCGTGGGTCCTCTACCACAGTGTTCCCCAACTACAGTCCTCAAGGCTCTCCAACAGGTCATGTTTTCAGGATTTCCTTAGTATTGCCAAGGAGATAATTGCATCACCTGTGCAATACAAAGGAAATCCTGAAAACATGACCTGTTGGTGGGCCTTGAGGACTGGAGTTGGGGAACATTGCTCTACCAGACGCCTGTGAGTTTGAGGGTTCTAAGCAAGATCTTAGTTGTTCCGAGGATTGCGCTTTTCTACAATTCCTGCTACTTGGTTGTGGCGTTCGGTATCCGCTGTTCTTGCTTGCGTTTTGCATCCTGCCACTATGTGTTGGACGGTTTCTGAGGTTTCTTTGCATAGTCTGCACATTGGGTCTTGTCTTTTGTGGTAGATCCCTGCTTCTCTGGATCTGGTACTTAGAGCTTGCTCTTGTGCCGCTATGATTAGTGCCTCTGTGCTGTCTCGGAGTCCAGCTTTCTCCAGCCATTGGTAAGATTTCTCCATGTCAGCCACCTCCATTATCTGTCGATGGTACATTCCATGCAGCGGCTTGTCTTGCCATGGCACTTCATGGTCCTGTTCTTCCTTGCAGATCTGTTATTGTTGCTGCCTTAGGCTTTCTCTCAGCATCTCATCTTTTGGTGCCATCTTTCTGATGTATTCCTGGATACTCCTTGATTCATCCGTGAATCATCAAGCCTCGACCACCCTCCTTTCTGTTGGCATACAATCTTTGGGTGATAGACTAAGGGTACCGTTATACTACACGATGCACCAGCGATTCCGACATCGATACGACCTGGTAAGGCTCGCTTGTGCGTTGCTAAATGGTCGCTAGTAAGCTGTCAAACAGACAGATCTACTCAACAACGCAGCAACGATCTGGCGATCCGTATAACGACCTCGGCGGTTGTTGAGACCTTGTCAAACAACAGCTATTCTGATGACTCCCGCCTGCGTAACTGAGTTCTGAGTCGCCAACGAGGTCGCTCGTCGGCATCAAGCACAAAAATGCATGCTGGCCAGCGGGACACCAGCAATCAAAAATTGGCTCAGGACATTCGAGCACGATCAGCGAGATCGCAGCGGGGGCCGGTTGCCGCTATGTGTCACATGTAGCGTGATCGCTGGAGAGGTCGCTGTTGCGTCACAAAATCTGTGACACAAAAGTGATATCGCTAACGATCTCGCTATATGAGATGGGGCCTTTAGGGTGGAGACCTCCATGCGCTGTGAGGAGCTTTCATGTCTGCAGCTTCCATCTCTTCTTTTGGCCAGCACACTATGCCATAAGGGTATCTGATAGCTGGCAGGGCATATGTATTGATGGCGTGGATTTTATTCTTCCCATTGAGCTGGCTCTTCAGGACCTGTCTTACCCTTTGATGGTATTACTGCTCTCCTTGTCTCCTCATCATGGTCACCGTATCCCTGTGGGATGCTGAGGTACATGTAGAATGTCTAGACATCTGCTATGTGTCCTTCTGGTAACTCCACTCCATCAGTTTTAACTAACTTGCCTCACTTTATGACCAACAGGCCGCACTTCTCCAGTCAGGAAGACATCCCGATGCCTTCACTGTAGATCCTTGTCAGGTGGATCAGTGAATTGATGTCTCATTCGCTTTTCACATACAGCTTGATGTCATCCATGTAGAGGAGGTGGCTGATGGTGCTTCCACTCTTGAACTTGTATCCATAGCCAGACTCTGTAATAATCTGACTTAGGGGGTTCAAGGCTATGGAAAAAAGCAATAGGGACAGTGTATCACCTTGGTATATGCCGCATTTGATGGTCACTTGTACTAGTTGTCTTGAGTTGACTTCCAATGTTGTTCTCCATAGCCCCATTGAATTTTGGAGGAAGGTTCTTAATTTCCTGTGGACAATGTAGAGAGCCAAGCATTCACAGATCCATGTGTGTGGCATTGAGTCATAGGCTTTGCTGTAGTCAATCCAAGTTGTGCTGAGATTAGTCTGTCTGGATCTTGAGTCTTGAGCGACTGCTTGTCTACTAGGAGCTGGTGATTAGAACTTCTGGTGTTGGTCCTAATGCCTTTCTGAGCTGGATTCTTTTCTAAACGTGACTATGTAAGACAGATGTCTTTAATGCGGGTAACAAGTTGATTAGGAGCGTCTAACTGGTCTGTAGGAGCCAGAACTCTTAATGGTTGGTAGGGAATCAAATACTTATTTTTCACTGCAAAATGCAAATAAATTTAAATATTTTATACAATGGGATTTTCTGGATTTTATTTTTGAAATTCTATCTCTCAATGTTAAAATTAACCTACTCTTAAAATTATAGACTGTTCATGTCTTTGTCAGTGGGCAAGCTTACAAAATCAGCAAGGGATCAAATACTTATTTCCCCCACTGTAAAAAAAAGCAGCGTGGGGACCCCTCTATTCTTGATAACTAGCCTTGCTAACGCTGACAGCTAAGGATTGCAGCAACCAGCTGTGTTTTGCCTGACTGGTTAAAAAAATACAAGAGAACCCAAGCCATTTTTTTCATTTATCTATTTATAGCACAAGCGGCAGGTGAGGAATACTCCCATCAGCCACTCCTGCTGTCACTGTTATTAGCGGCAGCAAGGGTAGGCTGATGGGAGTAATAATCCCATCAGCCGCTGCCTGCTGTCATTGTTATCACTTGAATATAACAGCGCTTACTGTACTGCTGCTTCTCAGGTGCCGGGACATGTCACACAGATAACATTCCAGTGTGTCATGCGTGTGCAGGTGTGCGGGACGTTTTGCGGCCTGTGCTGATGGTAAAAAACAGACATGTCTACGTGTGGATCACATGGCACACAGTCTGTGGAAACACACTGACATTGTGCTCAGACCCATAGATTTGAATGGGTCTACGTGTATAAGTGTCTCCAGTAAGTGTGAAAACTGTAACCACACATACTTTAGACATTGATGTGATAAAGAGGCCTAAAGTGAGTAGAAAATGCACAAAGTGATAAAGTGATATTTTTAAATTAATAGAATATTGTATATTTTCCTAGGTTTATGTGTTTATTGAGTTATATGTACTAGATGAGTAATTGTCTCCTATGATAGTTGCTCCTATCCAAGTACACATACTGAAACAGGCTAATTGATTGAATTAAGTTGTATAGGTTTAATCTTGGCAGCTGTCTATAAAGAGATAATCTGTATTTGTAATATTCATATATTCACAAAAAAAACAAATACAAGATCATTACAGTCCAAATTTCAGCTGCAAATGTGCAAAACAAAAATTGCATGCATACAGTATGTATACAGATTCAAGGGAAGAATAGAGCACCTAATTACCTCTGTACAACTGTGAAATGGGGAAGACAAAGCAACTAAAAGGGGTTCAGAGGCTACCAGGCTTTGATCTGAGGTCTGGGTTAATTGCAAACAAAACCTATTGTAGGCAAAGGCCATCAGAGGAGCTCCCAGAAGGATCACAAGACACATGGCTCTCATCAATGAAAGTTTCAATTTTAACCCTTATAAAGATCCTTTGGTGATCATAGATAATTGTATATTAAAATACATGAGAGTAAATGATGAGTACCAATCATGGCTCATTGTCACCTAAAATCATGAAATCAAATATTACAGTGGCTTGCAATAGTATCGCACCCCCTTGTCATTATAGTGTTTTGCTACCTCACAATCTGGAATATCACTGTTTTAAAAAAAATTGGTTTTCTTTTTATTGTTTGGTACACAAATATGACAAAATAACTGAAAACTTCAGTGTGCATTACTATTCCCTCTCCCTAAAGTCAGTACTTTGTGTACCCTCCTTTTGTGGCAATTACAGCGGCACGTCGCTTTGGATAAGCCTCTATGAACTTGTCACTGGGATTTTGCCCATTCCTCAAGGCAAAACTGCTCCAGCTCTCCAAGTTAGGCCGGTTTCACACGTCAGTGGCTCCAGTACATGTAGTGACAATTTTCTCACGCATCGGAGACACTGACACACGTAGATACAGATGCCAGCGTGTTTTCACGGACCGTGTGTCTGTGTGGAAAACACCAATAGAGAACAAAAAACGGGAGCACCACCGAAGAGTTTGAAGGGATCCAACCTTAACCTATATGCTACATGTAATTAACAAAGAGAGAAAGGAATAGGCCACAAACAGGGGATCACCCTGGGTAGGAAGTAGCATATACAATACAAATTTTATTGAACACAGCAAAACAGACACTGAAAATGTTAAAACCATTAAAAATGGTCACACACGTGACACATACAAGAATTGCACAATGCTCATAATAGAGCAACCCACCTGCTACCAACAAACACCCTCACCGGGAAAAATGCCTATAACCCTAGGTCCATGTAAACAACATTCCCAAATGGAAGGTATACAAGCCCACAAATAGACACAATAAATCATACATGAGTCAGAGACATCAGCAATACATGATTACAGTGAAAAATATTTTTCTAACCCAGAATGGCGAAAAGCAGCACATTGAATAATATAGCCCCAAAGGTATCTTGATCAAAAGGAGGTGCACAGAAAGAATAGTAATGCAAGCTGAATAAACCTCATATAAGAATAAAGGTGCCTCAGCCTAAAATTAGGCATAGGGAACATAAATAACAAGATCATCCATACCGTTAAGGGCTGGAGGGGAATATAATATATCTACCTGTGTCCTCTGCCATGTAGGAGACATAGTTAGCATGTGGAATAAGGTAGCAGAATCAATTTTTATGCTAAATGTAAAACGCTATATGTAGAGGAAAACTAGCACTACACATCACCCTGAATACACCATCCCCACCATCACACATGATGGTGGCAGCATTATGCTCTATGGATGCTTATTGTCAACAGTAAGATGAGAGACACCAGACCCAACAATGTAGATGAGCTTGGCACCTGTCCACACTGCCAAAAGTACCAATACCTGGTTTAAAAATAACAGTATCACTGTGCTTGATTGGCCAGCAAACTCCCTGACCTTAACCCTATAGAGAATCTATGGGGTACTGTCAAGAGGAAGATGAGAGACCTCAGACCCAACAATGCAGATGAGCTGAAGGCTGCTATCAAAGCAACCTGGGCTTCCATAACACCTCAGCAATGCCACAGGCTGATCGCCTCCATGCCACGCCGCAGTGATGCAGTAATTGATGCAAAAGGAGCTCCGACCAAATATTGAGTGCATTTACTGAACATAAATGTCAGTAGGCCAACATTTTGGATTTTAAAATCATTTTTCAAGCTGGTTTTATAAAGTATTCTAATTTAATGAGATAATGACTTTTGGATTTTCATTGGCTGTAAGCCATAACACTGGTCTACGAAAAAAAAAAAAATTTCTGGCATGGACTTTAACCCCTTTCTGCCATATGATGTACTATCCCGTCCATGTGCCCTGGGACTTAATTCCCAGCGTCGGGATAGTACGTCATAGCGATCAGCGGTGCCCACGTGGTGAGCGCCGCTGATCGTGGCCGGGTGTCAGCTGATTATCACAGCTGACACCTGGCACTATGTGTCAGGGGCGGTCACGGACCGCCCCCGACACGTTAACCCCTGGCACACCGCGATTAAACATGATCGCGGTGTACCGAGGGTTAAAGGAAGCATCGGCACGGAGGGGGCTCCCTCCGTGCTTCCCTGCGACCCCCGCAGCAGCGCAATCTGCAGCGCTGCTGCCGGGGCCTCCCTCCCTGCAGGTCCTCGGATCCAATATGGTGGCGGGGACCTTCGGGGGCCTGCAGGGAGCTGGCTTCTTCACCACCCGCAGAGCGCAGGCATGAGGAAGCCTGCAGCAGTGCCTGTGACAGATCGCTGATCTGTCACAGCGATCTGTGATGTGACAGATCAGCGATCTGTCACATGACAGTTATGTCCCACCTGGGATATTGTAATAAAGTTAAAAAAAAGTGTAAAAATTATTTATAAAAAATCGCTAAATAAATTAAAAAAAAGTATATATTCCCTAATAAATTCATTTTTTGGAAATAAAAAAAAAACAATAAAAGTACACATATTTGGTATCACCGCGTCCGTAACGACCCACTCTATAAAACTGTCCCATTAGTTAACCCCCTTAGCGAACCCCTTAAAAAATAAAAAACAAAACAAAAAATAAAGCTTTATCATCATACCGCCGAACAAAAAGTGCAATAACGCGCAATCAAAAAGACACATATAAATAACCATGGTACCGCTGAAAACATCATCTTATCCCGCAAAAAAACGAGCCAACACACAGCATCATCAGCGAAAAAATAAAAAAGTTATAGCTCGCAGAATAAAGCGATGCAAAATAATTATTTTTAATATAAAATTGCTTTCATTGCATAAAAGCGCCAAAACATAAAAAAGGCATAAATGAGGTATCGCTGTAACCGTACTGACACAAAGAATAAAACCGCCTTATCAATTTTACCGCACGTGGAATGGTGTAAACGCACCCCCCAAAAGAAATTCTTGAAATGCTGGTTTTGTTCATTCTGCGCCCAAAAAATCGGAATAAAAAGCGATCAAAAAATGTCACATGCACAAAAATGGTACCAATAAAAACGTCAACTCGTCCCGCAAAAACTAAGACCTCAAAAGACTCGGTGGGTCAAAATATTGAAAAATTATAGCTCTCAAAATGTGGTGATGCAAAATAAAAATAAAAAGCGTCTTTTAGCGTATGACAGCTGCCAAAAATAAAAACCCGCCATAAATAGTAAATCAAGCCCCCCATTATCACCCCCTTAGTTAGGGAAAAATAATAAAATTATAAAAATGTATTTATTTACATTTTCCCATTAGGGCTAGGGTTAGGGCTAGGGTTAGGGTTAGGGCTAGGGTTAGGGCTAGGGTTAGGGCTAGGGCTGAGATTAGGGATACGGGTGTGTTGGGGTTAGGGTTGGAGTTAGAATTGGGGAGTTTCCACTGTTTTGGCATATCAGGTGCTCTCCAAACGCAACATGGCATCTGATCTCAATTCCAGCCAATTCTGCGTTGAAAAAGTCAAACGGTGCTCCTTCCCTTCCAAGCTCTGCCATGTGCCCAAACAGTGTTTTACCCCCACAAATGGGGTATCAGCCTACTCAGGACAAATTGCAAAACAACTTTTGAGGTCTAACTTCTCCTGTTACCCTTAGGAAAATAAAAAATCGGGGGCAAAAATATCATTTTTGTGGAAAAAAATATGATTTTTTTATTTTCACGCCCGGGCGTTATAAACTTCTGTGAAGCACTTGGGGGTTAAAAGTGCTCAGCACACATCTAGATAAGTTCCGTAGGGGGGGTCTAGTTTCCCAAATGGGGTCACTTGTAGGGGGTTTCCACTGTTTAGGTACATCAGGGGCTCTCCAAAGGCAACATGACACCCGCAGACCATTCCATCAAAGTTTGCATTCCAAAATGTCACTACTTCCCTTTCGAGCCAAGACGTGTGCCCATACAGTAGTTTTCTCCCACATACGGGGTATCAGCGTCCTCAGAACAAATTGGACAACAACTTTTGGGGTCCAATTTCCCTGTTACCATTGGGAAAATGAAAAATTGGGGATTAAAAGATCATGTTTGTGGAAAATATATGATTTTTTTTATTTTCATAAATCATATGTATGATTTTTTTTGATTTTTTTTATAACGCCCGGGCGTTATAAACTTCTGTGAAGCCCTTGGGGGTTCAAAGTGCTCACCACACATCTAGGTAAGTTCCTTGGTGGTCTAGTTTCCAAAATGGTGTCACTTGTGGGGGGTTTCCACTGTTTAGGCACATCAGGGGCTTTCCAAACGCGGCATGGCGTCCAATCCCAATTCAAGCCAAAAAAGTCAAATGGCGCTGCTCCCTTCCGAGCTCTGCCATGCACCCAAATAGTGGTTTACCCTCACATATGGGGTATCAGCGTACTCAGGACAAATTGCACAATAACTTTTGGGGTCTTGTTACCCTTGGAAAAATGAAAATTGAGGGTGTAAAGATGATTTTTGTAGAAAAAATATGATTTTTTAATTGTACGGCTGTACGTTATAAACTTCTGTGAAGCCCTTTGGGGTTCAAAGTTCTCACCACACATCTAGATTAGTTCCTTGGGGGGTCTAGTTTCCAAAATGGTGTCATTTGTGGGGGGTTTCCACTGTTTTGGTACATTAGTGGCTTTCCAAACGCGACATGGTGTCCGATCTCAATTCCAGCCGAAAAAGTCAAATGGCGCTGCTTCCCTTCCGAGCTCTGCCATGCGCCCAAATAGTCGTTTACACCCACATATGGGGTATCAGCGTACTCAGGACAAATTGCACAATAACTTTTAGCGTCCTGTTACCCTTGGGAAAATAAAAATTGGGAGTGAAAATATCGTTTTTGTGAAAAAAATATGATTTTTTTAATTGTATGGCTGTATGTTATAAACTTCTGTGAAGCACTTGTGGGTTCAAAGTTCTCACCACATATCTAGATAAGTTCCTTTGGGGGTCTATTTACCAAAATGGGGTTACTTGTGGGGGGTTTCCTCTGTTTAGGTACATCAGGGGCTCTCCAAACGTGACATGGCGTCCGATCTGAATTCCAGCCAATTTTGGATTGAAAAAGTCAAATGGCGCTCCTTCCCTTCTGAGCTCTGCCATGTGCCAAAACAGTGGTCCCCCCCCCACATATCAGGTATCAGCGTACTCAGGACAAATTGCACAATAACTTTTGTAATCCAATTTCTCCTGTTATCTTGGTAAAATAAAAAAAATTGGACCTGAATTAATTTTTTTGTGAAAAAAAGTTAAATGTTCATTTTTTTTTTTAAACATTCAAAAAATTCCTGTGAAGCACCTGAAGGGTTAATAAACTTATTGAATATGGTTTTGAGCACTTTGAGGGGTGCAGTTTTTAGAATGGTGTCACTTTTGGGTATTTTCTATCATATAGACCCCTCAAAGTGACTTCAAATGTGATGTGGTCCGTAAAAATAAAATGGTGTTGCAAAAATGAGAAATCGCTGGTCAACTTTTAACCCTTATAACTTCCTAACAAAAAAAAATTTTGGTTCCAAAATTGTGCTGATGTAAAGTAAACATATGTCAAATGTTATTTATTAAGTTTTTGTGTGCCATATCTCTGTGATTTAAGGGCATAAAAATTCAAAGTTGGAAAATTGCTAAATTTTCAAAATTTTCGCCAAATTTCCATTTTTTCCACAAATAAACGCAAGTTATTTAAATGAAATTTTACCACTAACATTAAGTACAATATGTCACGAGAAAACAGTGTCAGAATCACCGAGATCCATGGAAGAGTTTCAGAGTTATTACCTCATAAAGGGACAGTGGTCAGAATTGTAAAAATTGGCCCGGTCATGAACGTGCAAACCACCCTTTGGGGTCAAGGGGTTAAGAACAGTTTTATACTAATTTGAGGGTGCTGAATTCAAATCTGATCTTATAATTTCTCTATCACATCACGTTTTTTAGCTATAGGTATATAGCCCTTTTTCATGAATTCCATGAAAAATATAAGTAGTGTATGAAAAGTGCTGGTTTATACGGTTCACTAAGGTACATTTAGTTTTCATTTAGTCTCTCAATAAATGTGAGAATATCTTTGTTTTCTTTGAACATGCATAATTCCCATTTGTTATGATAAGAAAGTAAACAAACAGTTTTCAACGTACACAACAGTCGTGTGCAGGTGTTGAAATTTTCAATGAATTTTGATATTTATTGTTTTTATGCTGCTGTTTTTCTGTTTTTTGTTTGTGAATCAATACCTAAGGTGTGGGGGGGACAGAAATTCAATGAACAACTCAGGTAGCTAACAACTTTTATCTTGTATTTCTCTGCAGGATGTTTTGCTTATCTAACAATGGCCTCTACATCTCGCAGAAGACAGTGCTCAAATGATCCAAATATTTTTGTTACATCTGTGGAAACTTTACTGTGAAGACTCAGAGGCGCAACATTACGGACTTTGTTAAGAGGGTGTGTTTTGCGTACTTCAAAGTAAATCTTGGAGACCAAGACAAGCATTGGGCTCCTCACAAAGTGTGCAAAGCCTGTATTGAGAGCTTGAGATCATGGTCTCAAGGAAAGAATGCTAAACTTCAGTTTGGAGTTCCTATGGTTTGGAGAGAACCAAGCAATCATTTAGAAGACTGCTATTTCTGCCTTGTCGATGTAAAAGGTTTCAATAAGAAAAACAAGCAATATTTGCAATACCCGAGTATCCCTTCAGCTATTCGACCAGTTGCCCATAGTGAAGACATACCTGTTCCAACATTTACTGCGCTTCCAGAAAACGTTGACACAGATCTCTCCTCACATTGTTATACTGATGAAGAAGACAGTCTTGATATTTTTCAGCCATGTGATGAAGATTGTGACAAACCAATTGTAACGTCCGTCTGCGGTTCTGGGCTGCAGCCAGGCAACACCCCGAGAAACACTGATACCCTTAACCCCTATACAGGGATCTGGATTTACAACAGAGCCCAGGAGGTACTGTCTGAATAGGAGCAGCGGCCAGAGCAGGACGGTCGTCAGAGTGAAGTACAAAAACGGCAGGCAATAGCAGAGTCAATTTCAGGCCAAGGTCAGAGTCAAAAACCAGGAGGGCGGCAGAGGTACAGAATCGTTAGGAAGTAGCAGAGTCAGAATATCCAGGCCAAGGTCACAAACCAGGAGAGTAGCAGAAGTACAGAATCGTCAGGCAAAAGAGGGGTCAGAAATCCAGGCTGAGGTCAGAGTCAAACAGAAATCAATCACTAAGTAACACACAGGGGAACCAAGAATATATCCGGCGGCTTGCAAGACCAGTCCCAAGGTATTTGAGGGATCAGGTCATCCCTCACAGGTTCCTGGACTGGTGATGTCATTAGGGCCGCCCCCAAGACCAGGCCAGATGGAGTTGCAGTAACCCCCTGATGACTGACAGAGGGGCGGAGCCTGCGCCCACCAGATGCCTGCGCAGGAGCCACTTCTCTGTCACCACCATAACTCACGGGCGGACCACGGCGCCTCCCAGTGGCCGAGGCAGGAACAGCCGTCCCCGAGTCTGACAGTGAAGTGGCGGTCTGGCGCCTCCTAGTGGCCGTGACCGGAACAGCAGGCCTTGAATCCAACGGTGACGTGACAGACCGGCGCCTCCTAGTGGCTAAAGCTGGGACCATAGGCCCTGAGTCTGACGGCGACGTAATAGAACCACGGCGCCTCCCAGTGGCCGAGGCAGGAACAGCCGTCCCCGAGTCTGACGGCGAAGTGGCGGCCCGGCGCCTCCTAGTGGCTGCGACCGGAACAGCAGGCCCCAAATCTGACGGAGACGTGACAGTACCCCCCCTTCCAAGAGGGGCCTCCGGACCCTCAAAACCTGGTTTGTCAGGGTGAAGGAGGTGAAACCTTCTAATTAGTGCTTTTGCATGGATGTCCCGCGCAGGGACCCAGGACCTCTCCTCCGGGCCGTAGCCCCTCCAGTGTACCAGATACTGTACGGACCCTCTTACAAGGCGGGAGTCAAGGACACCCTGGACTTCATACTCCAAGGACCCTCCGACCGAAATGGGAGGAGGAGGGGACGGGACAGGGTGAATTGGGGAGCGATACAACTTGAGGAGAGACTTGTGGAAGACATTGGGAAATTTGAAAGACTGAGGGAGTTTTAAACGGAAGGCCACCGGGTTAATCACCTCTATAATCTCGTATGGACCAATAAATCTGGGACCCAGTTTGGCAGACGGTACTTTAAGCTTGATGTTTTTGGTGGAGAGCCAAACCTTGTCTCCAACTCCCAGGTGCGGTCCTTTGGATCGCCGTTTGTTCGCTGCCGAGGTCTGTCTAACCCGGGCCCCTTTTAAGTTAGAGTTTACCTCAGACCAAATGGTTTTTAAACGATGTATATTTTTCTCTACCCCAGGAAGCTCCGACATTCTGGCCGAGAATGAGCCAAAGCGCGGATGCAGCCCGTGGTTGCAGAAAAAGGGGGTAGACTTAATGGAGTCCTGATACTGATTGTTTAGGGCAAACTCGGCTAGTGGCAGATGTTCTGCCCAATCGGACTGGTGTTCTGAGATGTAGCAACGAAGGTATTGCTCCAGAGCCTGGTTGACACGTTCGGTTTGCCCATTGGTTTCAGGGTGGTAAGCCGAGGAGAAAGATAGCTCAATACCAATGCGTTTACAGAACGCCCTCCAGAACTTTGACACGAATTGGGTACCCCTGTCAGACACAATATTGACCGGGGCACCGTGTAAACGTACCACATGTACAATAAACAGTTTACTCAACGTTTCCGAGTTAGGTAACCCCGACAGGGGGACAAAATGACATTGTTTACTGAACCTGTCCACCACCACCCAGATACACGTCTTTCCATCTGAGGACGGTAGGTCCGTAATGAAGTCCATGGAGATGTGGGTCCATGGACTCTCGGGGGTGGGCAAGGACTGGAGCCAGCCGGTAGGGCGAGTATGGGAGGACTTGGCGCGGGCACAGACCTCACATGCTAAGACATATTCTTTGCAGTCCTTAACCACCGTCGGCCACCAAAAATTCCTAGTTATCAATCTGGCGGTATTATTGAGACCAGGATGGCCTGCCAAGACAGAGTCATGTGATTCTCTAAGCACTTGTAGGCGAAACGCAGGTGGAACGAACAATTTGTTGGGTGGCGTAGTGTCAGGGGCTTGTTCTGGGGATTTACGGATCTCCTCCAGAAGGTCCAATGACACTGCGGAGACAATGATCCCAGTGGCCAATATCGGAACTGGTTCACAGTCCTCGGCTTGTGAGGGGCAGAAACTGCGAGAGAGGGCATCGGCCCTCACATTTTTTGTACCAGGGCGGAAGGTGATTATAAAATTAAACCTAGAGAAAAACAATGCCCACCTTGCTTGTCTAGGATTTAACCTTTTTGCTGATTCTAGGTATGTCAGATTCTTATGATCGGTAATTACCGTGATCTTGTGTTTGGCGCCCTCGAGGAAGTGACGCCATTCCTCGAAGGCCCATTTAATTGCCAATAGTTCCCGATTCCCAATATCATAGTTTTTCTCCGTGGGAGAGAATTTGCGGGAAAAAAACGCACATGGACGAAGCTGAGTGAGGGATGTAGTGCCTTGTGATAGCACTGCTCCCACTCCGATTTCAGAGGCATCCACCTCCACAATAAATGGACGGTCCAGATCCGGCTGAACCAAAACTGGGTTGGCCACAAAACTCTCTTTTAACGTAGAAAACGCCTGAATTGCCTCAGGATTCCAGTTGGCCACGTCCGCCCCTTTCCGGGTCAGATCCGTGAGTGGCTTGGCAATCTCTGAGAAACCTCTAATAAACTTGCGGTAATAATTAGCGAACCCCAAAAATCGCTGCAGCGCTTTCAGCGATTTTGGTTGCACCCAAGCCTTAATAGGCTGGACCTTGGCAGGATCCATGCGGAAGCCTTTACCTGAAACCATGTATCCTAAAAATTGTACCTCCTCAGCAAAAAAGACACATTTCTCCAGTTTAGCAAACAAGGAGTGTTCACGTAGTCTTTGTAGCACAGAACAGACGTGTTGAGAGTGTGTCACAGGGTCAGCAGAGTAAATCAGAATGTCATCTAAATACACCACGACATACACCCCACAAATGTCTCTAAAAATATCGTTAACAAAATGCTGAAATACGGCAGGTGCGTTGCTGAGTCCGAACGGCATAACCAGGTACTCAAAATGGCCAAGGGGTGTATTGAAGGCCGTTTTCCACTCATCCCCGTCTCTTATGCGGACTAGATTGTATGCCCCCCGGAGGTCAAGTTTAGTAAACCAACGGGCTCCTGTTAGCTGATTAAAAAGATCAGGGATGAGTGGAAGCGGATACTGGTTTTTTATAGTGATTGCATTCAACTCCCGATAATCAATGCAGGGTCTGAGACCACCATCTTTCTTCTCCACAAAGAAGAACCCAGCCCCAACTGGAGAAATGGACGGTCTGATAAACCCTTTTCTTAGGCTATCTGCAATATAGTCATTCATAGCCTGACGCTCTGGGCCAGAGAGATTAAATATTCTTCCCTTAGGGAGACGGGCATCCGGAATCAGATCAATAGGGCAATCATACTCTCTGTGAGGGGGTAGCTTTTCAGATTCTACAATAGAAAAGACATCCTCAAAATCTCTGAAAGCAAACGGTATGCGGGGGGTTTTAACCTTAACTTGGTTTACTGCCAAGGATATGCAATTTTTCTGACACTGTGGGCTCCAGCGTACAACGTCACCCAAGTGCCAGTCGATGACAGGATTGTGCTGGCGTAGCCATGGCATACCCAGAATAACTGCAGAGGTTAAATTGTCCATCACAAAAAATGACACCAGCTCAGTGTGTAAGGCTCCCACAGACATGGCAACCTTGGCAGTAACAAACTTAACCCCCTCCTGAATAATGGACGTGCCATTAATAGCCGTGGTTTTAATAGGGGCATTAAGTTTTAGTAGAGTTACACCCAAATTCCTAGCAGTCAAGGAATCCATAAAATTTCCTTCAGAACCACTATCCACATACGCATTTAAACACAGCGATTTCTGACCACATGAAACTGAAATGGGTAATAAAACTTTAGCCGCATCTGCGGGCAATACCTGAACCTCTGGGCAACCATAGCCAGAGTAGTTGCCCAGAGGTCGACGTGCCAGGAGCATGGATCTCTGAGGTGCAGCTCTCTCCCTGAAGACTCCAGACTGCCGCATAGTTGTCCAAGAAAATGAGAGAGATCTTCCAGGCTGTGCACTGCAACAGGTGTTCAGGCCAAAAATCAGCTCAGTCAGAAGAAGAAAAAAAAAAAAAAAAAAAAAAAAAAAGTTCAGGGAGACTGCTTTTGTATATGTTGGGTATATACACAAGAAGCAGTTAATTTTATGGCCGGATATAATGTAACGTCCGTCTGCGGTTCTGGGCTGCAGCCAGGCAACACCCCGAGAAACACTGATACCCTTAACCCCTATACAGGGATCTGGATTTACAACAGAGCCCAGGAGGTACTGTCTGAATAGGAGCAGCGGCCAGAGCAGGACGGTCGTCAGAGTGAAGTACAAAAACGGCAGGCAATAGCAGAGTCAATTTCAGGCCAAGGTCAGAGTCAAAAACCAGGAGGGCGGCAGAGGTACAGAATCGTTAGGAAGTAGCAGAGTCAGAATATCCAGGCCAAGGTCACAAACCAGGAGAGTAGCAGAAGTACAGAATCGTCAGGCAAAAGAGGGGTCAGAAATCCAGGCTGAGGTCAGAGTCAAACAGAAATCAATCACTAAGTAACACACAGGGGAACCAAGAATATATCCGGCGGCTTGCAAGACCAGTCCCAAGGTATTTGAGGGATCAGGTCATCCCTCACAGGTTCCTGGACTGGTGATGTCATTAGGGCCGCCCCCAAGACCAGGCCAGATGGAGTTGCAGTAACCCCCTGATGACTGACAGAGGGGCGGAGCCTGCGCCCACCAGATGCCTGCGCAGGAGCCACTTCTCTGTCACCACCATAACTCACGGGCGGACCACGGCGCCTCCCAGTGGCCGAGGCAGGAACAGCCGTCCCCGAGTCTGACAGTGAAGTGGCGGTCTGGCGCCTCCTAGTGGCCGTGACCGGAACAGCAGGCCTTGAATCCAACGGTGACGTGACAGACCGGCGCCTCCTAGTGGCTAAAGCTGGGACCATAGGCCCTGAGTCTGACGGCGACGTAATAGAACCACGGCGCCTCCCAGTGGCCGAGGCAGGAACAGCCGTCCCCGAGTCTGACGGCGAAGTGGCGGCCCGGCGCCTCCTAGTGGCTGCGACCGGAACAGCAGGCCCCAAATCTGACGGAGACGTGACACCAATTCTGTTTACTCAGTCTGCTTTGAATGATCTGGTTAGAGATCTTTATCTACCAAAAGATTCTTTTTTGTTTTTAAGAGTGTTTTTATCATAAAACATTCGATAGGAGGAATTTTCATCAAAAATGGAAAATATCTCGAAATCCTGATGTGATAGCCAAAAACGGAGTTCATATTCGTTAATCAGCAGCCAAAATTGACTTTAAATATGTTTTAAAACTTTTTGCCAGAAAAATTGCGTTGACCAGTGTAATCATCAAAATTAACAGAAATAAACACTTGAAATAGATCACTCTGTAATGACTCTGTATAATATATGAGATTCACTTTTTGTACTGAAGAACAGAAATAACTTAACTTTTTGATGATATTCTAATTTTGTGAGAAGCACTTGTGTGTGTATATAAATATAAATTTTGGGTTTCACCGTTTGCTGCCTCAGTTTTTTGTCTTTTAGTTGAATGTTTCTATGGTAACTGAATTACAATTATAAGCATTTTGGAAGTTTTAAACTTTTATTGACAAACATATCAAGTTCATGTAAGGAATCAATATTTCCATTGTTTTCTCTTATTTTTCAAAACTTCTATAATACTAATTAATCGGTATCTGGTTAGGAAACTTCCCAGATTACAATCACATTCAGAATCTGTGGTAAATCCTTAACAAGTGTGGACAAACAGAATCACAGAAATTGCAAATGCCAACACTCATTTGACAAGAATGGGCTGTTATCAGTCAGGATTTGGCCCAGAAGCCAATATCCAGCTGCCAGAGCAAAGGGCAGAAGTCTTGAAAAATAAGGGTCAAGACTGCAAATATTGAGTTTTGTATAAACTTGATTATTTGCCAATAAAAGTGTAAAAAGCTATGACATTCTAATTATACTACAGTAACCATAGAAAGATCTGACTAAACAATCTAAAAACACTGAAGCAGAAAACTATATGAAAACCAAAACTTGTCTCAGTCTCAAAACTTTTGGCCAAGGGTCACTACCATGCTGCAGTGTAAGGAGGCTTACAAAAATAGATGTGTCAATAGATTATTGTTAGCAATTATCAAAATGAAAAAGTGAGTGGACAAAACATAAATCTAAAGCAAATATTATAATAGTATATCAATATTTGTATATTTGGTGTGACTGCCTTTTGCCTTCTAAATAACATCAATTCGCGTAGGTACTCTTGCACACAGTTTTTGAAGGAACTCAGTAGGAATGTTGTTACAAACATCTTGAATTGCTAACCACTGATCTGCTCTAGATGGAGGCTTGTGCAGGTACTTCTGTTGTAATTACAAACAGACTTGATGATTTTGAGATGAGGGCTCTGTGGGGGTCGTATCATCACTTCCAGGACTCTTTGATCTTCTTTACACTGAAGATAGTTCTTAATGACATTGGTTGTATATTTGGGGTCATTTTCCTGCTGCAGAATAAATTTGGAGCCAATCAGATGCCTCCTTGATGGTATTGTATGACGAATAAGTATCTTCCTGTGTTTCTCAACATTGCATAGTACTGTATAACGTGCTCTTTGAATCTTAAGTTGGGTCTTCTAATCATCACTATTTCCCTAGCATTTATATAATTCAGGATGTTTGAAGCGCTGAAGCTGTAACACATATAATACAATCATACATCGATGTGAAAACTAAATAAAAGCATGTCACTCCATTCATATAACAGCTAATGTAGTTATTTTTGCTTCCAGTCTATTAGGTAACAGTCACATAAAATAACTATCTCCAATATTCATAATGAAAGTGATACAGCTCATGATATAATTATACACATTGCGTCATTCACACTGAATTAATTTACACATGTAAAGATCCATAAATGTAAACAACATTCTACACATGCGATAGTTGGGTTTATGAAAAGTGTTTCAAATCCAATGACTGATTCTTATGCTTTCTTATACCCCGATTTAAAAAAAAAAACACTTCTATTTTCATCAAGTATGAATTTTGCACAAAACGAGTGTGAAATTATGTACAAGTGAGATGAACAAGAAAAACCTTTATTGTAACAAAAAATCTAAACAATATCATATACAGTTGTGTGAAAAAGTGTTTGCCCCCTTCCTGATTTCCTGTTCTTTTGCATGTTTGTCACACTTCAATGTTTCATATCATCAAACAAATTTAAATATCATACAAAAACAACACAACTAAACATGAAATGCAGTTTTTAAATGAAGGTCTTTATTACTAAGGGAAAAAGAAATCCAAACCTACAGAGCCCTGTGTGAAAAGATACCCTCCCTTCAAATTAAAACATAAATTAACTATAGTTTATCACATCTTTGGGAAGCTGAGTTCAAATTCCCTAGCCACACCCAGGCCTCATAACTGCCACACCTGTTCTCAATCAAGAAATCACTTAAATAGGACTTGCCTGACAAAATGAAGTAGACCAAAAGATCCTCAAAAGCTGCAAAACCAGAATACAACCAAGCAGGCTTATATATGGAAAAGAAGGGCGTGATTGAATGTTTGGCTAAGCGCTATCAATAGAGATTGAGCACGATAAGAATTAAGCTACAATCAATCGCCCCTAAAACTCCTCTCAAACTGCTGCACTACAGCAGCACATCTGGGTCTCTAGTCCAGCTCTAGCATTACAATGGGTTGTGGATTATCAGGTGATTAGATGTTGTTCCATGCAATATACAGTATGGCTCCTACTTGTTTCATGGAAATTACTCTTCTCCAGTCATGTTATTGTCAGTACAATGAAAGGTAACAACTATACATAGAAAAACAGTATGCACCATTCACAACAGGTGATAGTTACAGTTCACCTCCTCTTCCTTCCTAAACGTTTGTAAGGGTATGCCAGGATCGATTCATGCCCTGCATCTCTAAAACATGTACACTTTAGTTATAATGTGGATGACTCTGTGGAATGTTTAGACAATGGTTTTATATGTGGTGACTCATGTTCAGTATATAGATGTGTAATTTGATAAGAGTAGGGAAACTATTAGGATGAAGAATTAGGAAATAAGCATATACAGTCATATGTAAAAGTTTGGGCACCCCTATTAATGTTAACCTTTTTTCTTTATAACAATTTTGGTTTTTGCAACAGGTATTTCAGTTTCATATATCTAATAACTGATGGACTCAGTTATATTTCTGGATTCAAATGAGGCTTATTGTACTAACAGAAAATGTGCAATCTGCATTTAAACAAAATTTGACCGGTGCAAAAGTATGGGCACCCTTATCATTTTCTTGATTTGAACACTCCTAACTACTTTTTACTGACTTCCTGAAGCACTAAATTGGTTTTGTAACCTCATTGAGCTTTGAACTTCATAGCCAGGTGTATCAAATCATGAGAAAAGGTATTTAAAGTGGCCACTTGCAAGTAGTTCTCCTATTTGATTCTCCTATGAAGAGTGGCATCATGGGATCCTCAAAACAACTCTCAAATGATCTGAAAACAAAGATTATTCAACATAGCTTTTCAGGGGAAGGATACAAAAAGTTGTCTCAGAGATTTAACCAGTCAGTTTCCACTGTGAGGAACATAGTAAGGAAATGGAAGAACACAGGTACAGTTCTTATTAAGCCCAGAAGTGGCAGGCCAAGAAAAATATCAGAAAGGCAGAGAAGAAGAATGGTGAGAACAGTCAAGGACAATCCACAGACCACCTCCAAAGACCTGCAGCATCATCTTGCCGCAGATGGTGTCACTGTGCATCGGTCAACAATACAGCGCACTTTGCACAAGGAGAAGCTGTATGGGAGAGTGATGCGAAAGAAGCCGTTTCTGCAAGCACGCCACAAACAGAGTCGCCTGAGGTATGCAAAAGCACATTTGGACAAGCCAGTTACATTTTGGAAGAAGGTCCTGTGGACTGATGAAACAAAGATTGAGTTGTTTGGTCATTCAAAAAGGCGTTATACATGCGCTGTATTGTTGACCGATGCACAGTGACACCATCTGCAGCAAGATGATGCTGCAGGTCTTTGGAGGTGGTCTGTGGATTGTCCTTGACTGTTCTCACCATTCTTCTTCTCTGCCTTTCTGATATTTTTCTTGGCCTGCCACTTCTGGGCTTAACAAGAACTGTACCTGTGTTCTTCCATTTCCTTACTATGTTCCTCACAGTGGAAACTGACAGGTTAAATCTCTGAGACAACTTTTTGTATCCTGCCCCTGAAAAGCTATGTCGAATAATCTTGGTTTTCAGATCATTTGAGAGTTGTTTTGAGGAGCCCATGATGCCACTCTTCATAGGAGAATCAAATAGGAGAACTACTTGCAAGTGGCCACTTTAAATACCTTTTCTCATGATTTGATACACCTGGCTATGAAGTTCAAAGCTCAATGAGGTTACAAAACCAATTTAGTGCTTCAGGAAGTCAGTAAAAAGTAGTTAGGAGTGTTCAAATCAAGAAAATGATAAGGGTGCCCATACTTTTGCACAGGTCAAATTTTGTTTAAATGCAGATTGCACATTTTCTGTTAGTACAATAAACCTCATTTGAATCCAGAAATATAACTGAGTCCATCAGTTATTAGATATATGAAACTGAAATACCTGTTGCAAAAAACAAAATTGTTATAAAGAAAAAAGGTTAACATTAATAGGGGTGCCCAAACTTTTACATATGACTGTATATCGTATAGGGTTCATATATTAGGTGGGATCAGTATAGAAATAGTTAAGGCTTTAGAGAATTTCCCAGTTGGGCGGGGTAGGAGCACTTAAAAGACTAGGACACTTCCTGGGTTAGTTGGGAAAGTAATACATCTAGATTAGATAAGAGTGTTGGGGTACATAAGAAAGGAGCCGGTAGTGAGTGTTGGCAAGGCAGGAGTACTGGACTCCTTAAATTTGAAGTGTTCTTTACCTAGTGGTGTGAGAAGAAGACAGCAGAAACAACAAGTAGAAGAGAATAGGATCAAATAGAGACAACAATAAGCAGGTGTGGGAGATACTTGGCCAGGAGCTTCTGAGAGACCCTTAACCGCTAGTGATCGCCGTCTTTTTACTGACCTGAAATATAAGAGAATAACATCCCCATACAGGTGACAATCCAGCCGCTGTGGGCTGCACACTATAGCTGACAACTTGCTGCATCAGCCACGATCAGTGTTGGAACCGATTATGGTCATTTAACCCCTTATATGCTGCTGTCAATAGTGACTACGGCATCTAGATAGTTGACAGAGTGTGGAGACTTTCTCTTTAACCCCATAGGCACTCTGTGATATTGATCGTGTGGTCCTGATGTTTGCCATGGCAATTCACGGAAAAAATAACGTCCTGCCTGAAAGTCTTCCAGTTATAGCGGCCTGTTCAGAAGTTATCATCATTTAGGTGGCAAAAATTAACTTTTTCATTCCTGTCATGTCACGTTGCATTAATTCCTGAAAAGCACATGAAGGGTTAATGAAGTACCCGAAGCCAATTTTGAATAGGTTGGGGGGTGCGGATTTTAAAATGGTATCACTTTTGGTGGTTTTCCAATACATAGGACCCAGAAAGTCACTCCAAAACTGAACAGGTCCCTAAAAAAAAAGGTTTTATAAATTTCCTTGAAAAAATGAAAAATGACTGCTACGTTTTTAAGACCTTCTAAAATGCTAACAAAATAAAATGACATTTTACAGATGGTGCCGATGTAAAGCAGACACGAGGGAAATGTTATTTATTAATGTTTTAGTGTGATATGGCTATCTGAATTAAAGGGATAATCATTCAGAGTTTGAAAATTGCACATTTTTAAACATTTTTATTAAATTTCTGGCATTTTTATAAATAATCGCAAAACATATCAACCTAAATTTACCATTATCATAAAGTATAATGTGTCTTGAAAATCAATGGGATTTGTTGAAGTGTTCCAGAGTTATTACTACATAAAGTGTCACTGGTCAGATTTTTTAAAAAATGGCCCGTCACTAAGGGGTTAAGGGAATCTTAGGGAATGCACTTGTGTGAGCCGGATCTGAGTCAGGAAGACGGAGTCAGCGTGGCAGGGGGCACTTTGAGTAAAGTACAGAAAGAGGCACATTGTTACGCGATTCATAGGAAGTGTGCTAGGAGATGGAGGACTGTGTCTTTAACGGCAAAACTCTGAAAGTCCCCATTTCCACAACTGTAATTCTGTTCCTAACCATACGACATGCATCACTGTTTCATGTGTGGTAGCGACCGGGTTTGGGGGGTGGACCACTGCTTACCCTGTTCGGACGCCGCAGACACCAGGCGACTCAAGGACGAGGCGGAGACAGATTTCACGTGTAACAGTTCCGTATTTATTTGTCGTCCTCCTGACGACCACCAAACACGCACCGCAGCTTCTTAACACTCTCTCCAGGCCCGGGTACCTGCACCTTCCTTCCAGTCACAGTAACGCACCTCACGAATCTTTCACTGGGGGCTGTCCTAGACCAATCTATCCCCAGCGCTTCACCTGTCCGAGGTCGTCGTCTAATCGGTGCCCCCGGGGCCTCATCTGTCCTGCGGTCCGTCGGGTCAGGGCCACCCCCCTGACTGACTCTTCTCTGTCGTCCACTGGCCGAGCTCTTCTCTCTTCCCTGTCTTCTTCTGAGCTCCTCCCGGGACTAATCTAATCTCGAGCCCCGCTTACTTCTATTTATCCCCTCTCCCACAGGGGAATTGTCCTCCCAGGCTCCTATCTCCCCGCCCCCCATGGCTAAGCATATCCTGAGCCATAAGCTGATGTATAGTCCTGCACTACTCTCCCCTGCCATCTTTTGGCCACTTCTCAGTACTACACCCTCCTATCCTGCCTTTCCTAGCTGTCACCCTTCTATCCTGTCAATATCCGTCTCTGGTGTACAAACCGTCCCCTCCTACTGCCAGTCACGTCTGTCCATCAAGTCACCTTCCCCACACTTGTACAGATACTTGATTATGTCCTCTCCTGTCACTCCTTGGGAGCAAGTTTAACTGTAAGTAAAAAGTACTTTATTATATGGAACTGGTCTGGTCTCCTTGTTGTAAAGTCTCAGGGGGCTGATGCCGAGCAAGCGTGGCCATCCAGGAACAGAAGTCTGAAACGGAAACCTGAGTGACACACACACACCACCAAGTAAAACCCCTGGAGTCTAAAGGTCCCCCTATTTCTGTTACAGGCCCACGACTATCACTCTGTGCCCTGTCACACATTGACCTCTGCACATGTCACAGAGCATGCCTAGAAATCTGTTCAATAAAAGTCAATGAACTTCTCCAGGCCACTATCTGCTATGGTTCCTGTGGCTACTGTAAAACTCTAAATGCTGTGAGATGCTCAGGCAAGGTGCTCCTGTAAAATCTAAATAATAGAAATAAGAGAATAAAAAATATCACAAATAGAAACTAAACACACATTAGAAAAGAAGAATACATAACCATGTCACGGCTCTTCTCCTCACAGGAATCTTCATGCCAGAACCCATCAGAGTATCATGATACAGTTGTGGCCAAAAGTATTGACATCCCTGCAATTCTGTCAGATAATACTCAGTTTCTTCCCGAAAATGATTGCAAACACAAATTCTTTGGTATTATTATCTTCATTTAATTTGTCTTAAATGAAAAAACACAAAAAGAATTGTCCTAAAGCCAAATTGGATATAATTCCACACCAAACATAAAAAAGAGGGTGGACAAAAGTATTGGCACTGTTCGAAAAATTATGTGATGCTTCTCCAATTTGTGCAATTAACAGCACCTGTAACTTACCTGTGGCACCTAACAGGTGTTGGCAATAACTAAATCACACTTGCAGCCAGTTGACATGGATTAAAGTTGACTCAACCTCTATCCTGTGTCCTTGTGTGTACCACATTGAGCATGGAGAAAAGAAAGAAGACCAAAGAACTGTCTGAGGACTTGAGAAACCAAATTGTGAGGAAGCATGAGCAATCTCAAGGCTACAAGTCCATCTCCAAAGACCTCAATGTTCCTGTGTCTACCATGCGCAGTGTCATCAAGAATTTTAAACCCCATGGCACTGTGGCTAACCTCCCTAGATGTGGACGGAAAAGAAAAATTGACAAGAGATTTCAACGCAAGATTGTGCGGATGTTGGATAAAGAACCTCGACTAACATCCAAACAAGTTCAAGCTGCCCTGCAGTCCGAGGGTACAACAGTGTCAACCCGTACTATCCGTCGGTGTCTGAATGAAAAGGGACTGTATGGTAGGAGACCCAGGAAGACCCCACTTCTTACCCCGAGACATAAAAAACCAGCCTGGAGTTTGCCAAAACTTACCTGAAAAAGCCTAAAACGTTTTGGAAGAATGTTCTCTGGTCAGATGAGACAAAAGTAGAGATTTTTGGGCAAAGGCATCAACATAGAGTTTACAGGAGAAAAAAGAGGCATTCAAAGAAAAGAACACGGTCCCTACAGTCAAAAATGGCGGAGGTTCCCTGATGTTTTGGGGTTGCTTTGCTGCCTCTGGCACTGGACTGCTTGACCGTGTGCATGGCATTATGAAGTCTGAAGACTACCAACAAATATTGCAGCATAATGTAGGGCCCAGTGTGAGAAAGCTGGGTCTCCCTCAGAGGTCATGGGTCTTCCAGCAGGACAATGACCCAAAACACACTTCAAAAAGCACTAGAAAATGGTTTGAGAGAAAGCACTGGAGACTTCTAAAGAGGGCCAGCAATGAGTCCAGACCTGAATCCCATAGAACACCTGTGGAGAGATCTAAAAATGGCAGTTTGGAGAAGGCACCCTTCAAATATCAGGGACCTGGGGCAGTTTGCCAAAGAAGAATGGTCTAAAATTCCATCAGAGAATTGTAAGAAACTCATTGATGGTTACCGGAAGCGGTTGGTCGCAGTTATTTTGGCTAAAGGTTGTGCAACCAAGTATTAGGCTGAGGGTACCAATACTTTTGTCTGCCCCATTTTTGGAGTTTTGTGTGAAATGATCAATGTTTTGCTTTTTGCTTCATTCTCTTTTGTGTTTTTCATTTAAGACAAATTAAATGAAGATAATAATACCAAAGAATTTGTGTTTGCAATCATTTTCAGGAAGAAACTGAGTATTATCTGACAGAATTGCAGGGGTGTCAATACTTTTGGCCACAACTGTATATCATCTTCTACAAAACATAGGAACAGGGCAAAAAAGCAACACAGCCGTTTGATGATGTGATGGTGCCTACTGACATAAGAATGTCTGATTGTACACAAAGAGACATATCCTACTTTGATTTGTTATGATGATAAACCATGCAAGTCAATGGTCCTGTGAAAATGAAGGATAGCACGCAAATGGTGACTGTGTTGTCCGTATTTTACTGTTTAGTTTGTATGAGATTTTTTTTTCATTCGAGAAAAATAGGTGCAACAACAATCCAGCAATCCAAAAATGGATCCAGGACACTGAAAAAAATAACACTAATGAGGAAAAAACTGATGTATGAAACCAGTCTAATTCAGAGACTTTTTACCATGGAAGACCACTCTAAAAATGTACACGTGCTTCTTACAAAAAGTTAATATATTTCAATTGTTCAATACAAAAAGTGAAACTCATATATTATATAGAGTCATTACAGACAGAGTGATGTATTTCATGTGTTTATTTCTGTTAATGTTGATGAGTATGTCTTACAGCCAATGAAAACCCAAAAGTCATTAGCTCAGTAAATTAGAATACTTTATAACACCAGCTTGAGAAAAGATTTTTAAAATCTGAAATGATGGCCTACTGAAATGTATGTTCAGTAAATGCACTCAATACTTGGTCGGGGCTCCTTTTTCATCAATTACTGCATTAATGCGGCGTGGCATGGAGGCGATCCGCCTGTGGCACTGCTGAGGTGTTATGGAAGCCCAGATTGCTTTGATAGCAGCCTTCAGCTCGTCTTCATTGTTGGGTCTGGTGTCTCTCATCTTCCTCTTGACAATACCCCATAGATTCTCTATAGGGTTAAGGTCAGGTGACTTTGCTGGCCAATCAAGCACAGTGATACTGTTATTTTTACACCAGGTATTGGTACTTTTGGCAGTGTGGACAGGTGCCAAGTCCTGCTAGAGAATGAGATTTTCATCTCCAAAAAGCTTGTCGGCAGAGGAAAGCATGAAGTGCTCTAAAATTTCCTGGTAGCCGGCTGCGCTGCCTTTGGTCTTGATAAAACATAGTGGACCTACACCAGCAAATGACATGGCTCCCGAAACCATCATTGATTGTGGAAACTTCACACTAGACCTTGGAAATCAAGGTCCCAGAGTCAGAAGAAAGGGTGGAGAGACAGACAATCCAAGCTGCTTGAGGTCTAGTGTGAAGTGTTCACAATCATTGAGTATGAAATCTTTGCTGATATATGAGCTAGGGAAGGCAGCAACACATTAGAAAAAGATATACCTCACATCCTGCCTATACTGTCCTCATACACGTTAGCTGGGTGTGCAATGAGACATGTAGCTAAACCCCCTGTCTTCTTTAAGAAAAGAGGCTGTAAAATTGTAACCTTCTTTTATTGATTGCAGATGTGACAGGAAAGGGTGAAACTATAGGATGCAATAAAGGGAGCATTTCAGAATATATAACTGCACAGAGCATAAAATACAGATAGTCTGCAATACACAGTAACATGAGGTAATACATAGGTGCCATGAGGTAATACATAGGTACCATGAGGTAATACATAGGTACCATGAGGTAATACATAGCTGATGATTACCTAATAAAACAAACGTTATAAACACAGGATTATTCCTAGATAGTGCTTACAAACTATGCTTAGAGCAGGCTGTTTAAGAAGCATGAAGAACACGAATGGTGTAGTTTCTCCTAAGACCTATGGAGGAATAATGGGATGATACGATGCCACTTCAGGCATAGGTATCTCTGACCTGCTGTCAGGAATCTGGTTACATTCCAATGTGGTTGGTAAGGGCAGACGCATTTGGCCATCTATAGACTCGACTATGTAACCTGTTGCTCTCCTACCAGCTGTCTCTACTATACCGGCACAAGTTTTCAAAGAGTAGGGGGCACTGGGTCCTCTGACGTTAAAGCTATCAAAGAAGGCAGACTTGGCTAATGACCTCTTACTCTGATCATCTAAAATCGCGTATACTTTGATGGCTTTGTCCATTTCGTCTGCCGGGTAGACTCTCACTAGGGAAATTTTAGAGCAGGACTTGCCTCCTATGAGATTTCCACAAACTTCTGTACACTTAGAAGTAATGGCTGGAGTGTCAGTACTTGAGTCATTCAGCTCCCCGCTATGCTCTTGGGGCAAAGCATCCGATGGTAGTCCAGGGTGTAGAACTGAGTTACTGTATGTTCGGTGCTGTCACATTCGGTACACCTTGCACTAACCTCACAGTCCCTGACGAAGTGGGCTGTTGAAGAGCAGCATTTGTAGCAGATGCAGTTCTCCTTAAGGAAGGCCTTCCTTTCTTCCAATGACTTTTCTCTGAAAGCTCTGCACTTAAGTAAGGAATGTGGCTTCTTGTGTAAGGGACACTGCCTGCTTGGGTCCTTGGATTTGTCTTCTCCTTGACCGGAGCTGAACTCTTTGCGAACTGAACCTGTGGAAGAAATTTTAGTTTTGTGGACCTCTACAGTTGTTCTACGAGGTTTACTAACAGAGTTATTGGCACATGACAGCATGAAATCAAAGCTAGGATCATTTCTAATTTTTGCTTGTTCTGAGACAAAATCTACAAACACATTGAATGGAGGAAATGGTACATTAAAAGTCTGTTTATACATAGAACCATATGTAACCCATTTGTCTTGCAGGTTATATGGGAGTTTTTGAACTATGGGGTTCACACCTCTAGCAGTGTCGAGATATGTCAACCCCACAAGATCTCCTTCTGCTTTTGCTACACACAACTCCATTAACAAGTCAGTTAATTATCTGAGCTTTGAATAATCCTTGTTCACTATTTTAGGAAAGTCCTCTATTCTTTTAAACAAGGCACTTTCTATAACCTCTACTGAGCCATAGCATTCATCAAGTCTATTCCAAATTCTTTTGAGGCCGACATCTGGATAATTTACATTAATGTCTCTGATTCTCTTTGCGTGTTCAGCAGACTCACTTCCTAGCTATTTTACCAAGAGATCCACTTCTTCACTACATGATAGATGTATGTCTCTTATGGTATTTTTGAAGGAGGCTCGCCAAGCCATGTAGTTTTCAGCGCGATCGCTGAACTTTACAAGTCCCTTAGTGACCAACTCACGTCGAACAAGGAACTTGGCAAAGTCCATCGTGTCTTGATGGGCACTGATGCCAGCTGATGGAGTGTTGTCAAAGTACATGTGTGCTGTGCGATCATACCTGTTAGATGTCTCTGGTTTGGTCCAACTGCTGTAGTACCTTTCTGAAGCGAAGGTATTCTCTTTAAGCTGGGACAGATTCAGGATCTTCTGTTCTGGAGAAACATTATTGTAGTCAGTATCATCCCAATGTGTATTTCCTTGCTTTTGGTAAGGAGACTGATAGTTGGCTTTCTGGGGGTCCGAATTATCTGGTTGGCTTGGCTTGTTGACAAAATGCTCTGTCTTCGCCTGTGGGTCTGGATCGTCATTTGATTTGGAATGCTGATGGACGTACTCTGCAGTATGCTGCAATGGATCGTGAGTATCTTGTTGTAGGCCTAGCACACTGCTGTGTTTGTCGTCAGAATATACAGCAGCTTCTAAGGCTTCTGCTTCTGCTATGGCAGCTGCTGTTTCTTTTTCGATAGCAAGTTTCTGTAATGTTGCTTCAAGGCGCGCTTTCTCTGCATCTAGGCATGTGTGTTGTAGTTTCAATTCTATCTCTTGCTCAGCAAAGGTGCTTCATGCTTTGCCGCTTCAGCTTTTGCGTGGGCAATAGCGGCGGCATTGCTGACGGATGATGTCTTGGAGGATCCAACTCGTGATCTCGTCTTGAAAGAGGATGCTCGTCCTTGAGACATGATTCAACAGTTAGGCGACCGCTGTGATATCCCTTTGTCGGCTCTGCGTGGATAATGGCGGGCTCCGTATGGTCCAATTATTCGGTCCGACTGTTAGGAGGTTGCTGCAATATCCGTATGCAATAACCGTATGCTTGGATAATGGCGGGCTCTGTAACGTCAGATCTTCTGAGCTTGTTCTCAGCAGTTGTTTCACTATACTGTCCTCATACACATTAGTAGGGTGTGCAATGAGACATGTAGCTAAACCCCCTGTCTTCTTTAAGAAAAGAGGCTGTAACATTGTAACCTTCTTTTATTGATTGCAGATGTGACAGGAAAGGGTGAAACTATAGGATGCAATAACAGGAGCATTTCAGAATATATAACTGCACAGAGCATAAAATACAGATAGTCTGCAATACACAGTAACATGAGGTAATACATAGGTGCCATGAGGTAATACATAGGTACCATCAATTATACGGCTGGACAGAACACTCCCTGCTTGACCTCAGCCAACATCACTATTGTGTTTATTGGACGAGAACAGCAGAACGAGTTCCCCTGCTGCCTTGAGGAACAATTTGGTCTCGCCTTGTTTTCCTATTTTTACTTCCACCTTACGTACGATTCCATCCTTACTTGGGAATGTCTGGGTAATGAGACCTTATGGCCATTCATTTCTTCGAGACTGACAGTCTTTCATTAGTACCGCTGGGGGTTAGGCTTGCTGGTTTGCCACTTTCTGCTCTGTTGCAGAGTAGGCAGGTACTGTTTTTTCCACTTGTCCCAAAAGGCACTGGAGAGACTCTGTACTTGTCTCCATTGACTCCTGTAATGGTCTTTAACATTAAATTCTCCAGGTGGAGAGCAATTAGGGTCGGTCTTCTGCGTAAGCAGCAGGGCTGGGGTGAGAACAGTTGGGTCATCAGGATCACTGGAAATTGGAGTCAACGGTCTGGCATTTATGATGGCTGACACTTCGGCCATGAATATTGTCAAGCTTTCGTGTGTCAGTCTTGCAGATCCTTCCTGTAAGAAGATTGAATCGAGGATTCTCCTTGCGACTCCTATCATTCTCTCCCATACACCTCCCATATGTGAAGAATGTGGTGGGTTAAAAGTCCAAGTAAACCCATGTACACTTAGGTATTTTTCTACGTCCTTCATATCCAAGTTGGAAGAGGGTTGTAGTTCTCTTGCTGCTCTGAGTTTCCTCAGAACATTATCTTTTGGTATTGGTCGTTGATTGGTTAAACAGTCGATTTCTTTGGCATAGTTTTCCGTTGTACAGCTCGGATAATTATATTCTTCGACTGCTCTAGCTGTAGAGCTGTGTGGACGTGTTTACCATGGTGCCAGTGGTCCTCAAAGTCTTGACGTGTAGGTGCTAACTCTGTATGACCGTTCTTACATATCTTCTCCATGAAGGTTAAGAAATGGTCTTTCATCTTTGGTCTACTACAGAAGCTGTGCATGAGGGAGACAAAGTGTTTGTAAACTTGTTCTCTGTTGTTAAGCAAGTGTTGTCTTTGAGACTTGAAGGGTAGAGATGCAATCCAGCTCTTCGTTTTGTCCTGCACCATTCCTTGCTCCATCATCTGTAGGAACAGTCTATCTTCAAATGACATTGTTGTACTATTATCTTCTTTGGTCTTGCGGAAGACCGTACACCCAAGGTGATCTTGGTCGCAATTCTGAATGCAATCATCATTGGCACGACTCGATAAGATACTTGGTACTGAAGTGCTGTGTAGCAACTCCTTTATGAAGTAGTGATTTTCACATGGTTGAAGGAGAGAGAGATCAAGCATACTGGTAAGCATGTTGTTAACCACTGTCGGTTTGTGTGCTTCTCCTAAACAGTCCTCTCTTACAATGACCCACCCAAGGTCGAGTCTCTGGGCATATGGAGCGTTGTGAGAGCCATTGATATGCTGCCTAACCTTGTGGACTCGTAGAATATCTCTCCCAAGGAGCAAGACTATTTGAGCCTCTGGGTCAAGGTTAGGAATCAGGCATTCTATATGCTTCAGATGAGGATGATACGATGCCACTTCAGGCGTAGGTATCTCTGACCTGCTGTCAGGAATCTGGTTACATTCCAATATGGTTGGTAAGGGCAGACGCATTTGGCCATCTATAGACTCGACTATGTAACTGTTGCTCTCCTACCAGCTGTCTCTACTATACCGGCACAAGTTTTCAAAGAGTAGGGGGCACTGGGTTCTCTGACATTAAAGCTATCAAAGAAGGCAGACTTGGCCAATGACCTCTTACTCTGATCATCTAAAATCGCGTATACTTTGATGGCTTTGTCCATTTCGTCTGCCGGGTAGACTCTCACTAGGGAAATTTTAGAGCAGGACTTGCCTCCTATGAGATTTCCACAAACTTCTGTACACTTAGAAGTAATGGCTGGAGTGTCAGTATTTGAGTCATTCAGCTCCCTGCAATGCTCTTGGGGCAAAGCATCCGATGGTAGTCCAGGGTGTAGAACTGAGTTACTGTATGTTCGGTGCTGTCACATTCGGTACACCTTGCACTAACCTCACAGTCCCTGGCGAAGTGGGATGTTGAAGAGCAGCATTTGTAGCAGATGCAGTTCTCCTTAAGGAAGGCCTTCCTTTCTTCCAATGACTTTTCTCTGAAAGCTCTGCACTTAAGTAAGGAATGTGGCTTCTTGTGTAAGGGACACTGCCTGCTTGGGTCCTTGGATTTGTCATCTCCTTGACCGGAGCTGAACTCTTTGCGAACTGAACCTGTGGAAGAAATTTTAGTTTTGTGGACCTCTACAGTTGTTCTACAAGGTTTACTAACAGAGTTATTGGCACATGACAGCATGAAATCAAAGCTAGGATCATTTCTAATTTTTGCTTGTTCTGAGACAAAATCTACAAACACATTGAATGGAGGAAATGGTACATTGTAAGTCTGTTTATACATAGAACCATATGTAACCCATTTGTCTTGCAGGTTATATGGGAGTTTTTGAACTATGGGGTTTACACCTCTAGCAGTGTCGAGATATGTCAACCCCACAAGATCTCCTTCTGCTTTTGCTACACACAACTCCATTAACAAGTCAGTTAATTCTCTGAGCTTTGAATAATCTTTGTTCACTATTCTAGGAAAGTCCTCTATTCTTTTAAACAAGGCACTTTCTATAACCTCTACTGAGCCATAGCATTCATCAAGTCTATTCCAAATTCTTTTAAGGCCGACATCTGGATAATTTACATTAATGTCTCTGATTCTCTTTGCGTGTTTGGCAGACTCACTTCCTAGCTATTTTACCAAGAGATCCACTTCTTCACTACATGATAGACCTATGTCTCTTATGGTATTTTTGAAGGAGGCTCGCCAAGCCATGTAGTTTTCAGCGCGATCGCTGAACTTTACAAGTCCCTTAGTGACCAACTCACGTCGAGCAAGGAAAGTCCATCGTGTCTTGATTGGCACTGATGCCAGCTGATGGAGTGTTGTCAAAGTACATGTGTGCTGTGCGATCATACCTGTTAGATGTCTCTGGTTTGGTCCAACTGCTGTAGTACCTTTCTGAAGCGAAGGTATTCTCTTTAAGCCGGGACAGATTCCGGATCTTCTGTTCTGGAGAAACATTATTGTAGTCAGTATCATCCCAATGTGTATTTCCTTGCTTTTGGTAAGGATACTGATAGTTGGCTTTCTGGGGGTCCGAATTATCTGGTTGGTTTGGCTTGTTGACAAAATGCTCTGTCTTCGCCTGTGGGTCTGGATCGTCATTTGATTTGGAATGCTGATGGACGTACTCTGCAGTATGCTGCAATGGATCATGAGTAACTTGTTGTAGGCCTAGCACACTGCTGTATTCATTGTCAGAATATACAGCAGCTTCTAAGGCTTCTGCTTCTGCTATGGCAGCTGCTGTTTCTTTTTCGATAGCAAGTTTCTGTAATGTTGCTTCAAGGCACGATTTCTCTGCATCTAGGCATGTTTGTTGTAGTTTCAATTCTATCTCTTGCTCAGCAAAGGTGCTTCTTGCTTTTGCCGCTTCAGCTTTTGCGTGGGCAATAGCGGCGGCATTGCTGACGGATGATGTCTTGGAGGATCCAACTCGTGATCTCGTCTTGAAAGAGGATGCTCGTCCTTGAGACATGATTCAACAGTTAGGCGACCGCTGTGATATCCCTTTGTCGGCTCTGCGTGGATAATGGCGGGCTCTGTATGGTCCGATTATTCGGTCTGACTGTTAGGAGGTTGCTGCAATATCCGTATGCAATAACCGTATGCTTGGATAATGGCGGGCTCTGTAACTTCAGATCTTCTGAGCTTGTTCTCAGCAGTTGTTTCACTATACTGTCCTCATACACATTAGCAGGGTGTGCAATGAGACATGTAGCTAAACCCCCTGTCTTCTTTAAGAAAAGAGGCTGTAAAATTGTAACTTTCTTTTATATTGATTGCAGATGTGACAGAAAAGGGTGAAACTATAGGATGCAATAACAGGAGCATTTCAGAATATATAACTGCACAGAGCATAAAATACAGACAGTCTGCAATACACAGTAACATGAGGTAATACATAGGTACCATAAGGCAGTACATACGTTCCATGAGGTAATACATAGGTACCAAGAGGAAATACATAGGTACCATGAGGTAATACATAGGTACCAAGAGGAAATACATAGGTAACATGAGGTAATACATAGGTACCATGAGGTAATACATAGGTAGCATGAGGTAATACATAGGTACCATGAGGTAATACATAGGTACCATGAGGTAATACATAGCTGATGATTACCTAATACAACAAATGTTATAAACACAGGATTATAACACCTAGATAGTGCTTACCAACTATGCTTAGAGCAGACTGTTTAAGAAGCATGAAGAACACGAATGGTGTAGTTTCTCCTAAGACACATGGAGGAATATTGGCTGCTGTTCCCCTCACAGTGTCATAAACAAGACTATGATGTAACAGGAACAATCCCACAATACACTGAAAATTAAACTAGAATCTATGCATTAAACAGCCAGCAGGTGGTGCTGTTACCTTACAGTATGAAATATATGAAGGATTAATACACACAAAATACAATGTCTGTAATAATGGAAGACATAAAAATGACAAGACCTTCTAAACATCAATTATATGGCTGGACAGAACACTGCCTATATTACTGGGAGATACAATCCCACAAGAGAAAAATCAGAAACTTGGATCAGGCTGCAAACTGCATATTGAAAATGATTAAAGGCAAAAATATTACAGACTTAACACAATTTTATTATCAAAAAGTAACCACTAACATATGGAAACATATTTTATGGAGTCCATAGCCTTCATTTAGAAACTTGGCATGGAAAGACTGTGCTAAGTATTGAATAAAGTTATATTCTCAAGGTAAACTGGCCAACTGAACAATTTTACTCAGCGATTGATTGCAGCGGTCTCGCTGGACTAAATGTCATCACAAGAGGCTCGCTGGAAATAGACAAGTAAGGATGCCATGGAAATGGAACCATGCTTTACATTTGTTATCTACTATATAATCGTCTAATTCTGTCTGTCTGTAACAGAAATCCCGCGTCGCTGATTGGTCGCGCCCGGCCAGCCGCGACAAATCAGTGTCAGGCGCAGTCTGGCAGCAAATTGACGCGGCATTCAAACGACACACGCCACTGCTACCGTCGGGAGATCTGTGGCGCAAGCCGCTGATCTCCCGACGGTTGCCGCGGGTCATCTCCTGCCGCACGGAGGTCAGCGGCAACGCAGCCGCGAGATGACTGGCACAGCGCTCAATGTGCGGATTGTACCCAGGGTCCAGAGGAGAGGAGACTCTCCTCCAGGCCCTGGGTACCATAAACCTGTAAAAAATAGAATTAATATAAAAAATAGTGATATACTCACCTTCCGACGGCCCATGGACTCTCTCCCTCCTCTCACCACGTGCCCGGTATCTTCCAGTCCCAGTAATGCTTTGCACGAAAGACCGCTGATGACGTCGCGCTCTCACGAGAGTGACGTCATCTCCGGTCCTTCGCGCTAAGCATTATTGGGACCGGAAGATGTCGGGGGCGTGGAGAGGAGATCGGGGGCCGTCGGAAGGTGAGTATATCTCTCTGTGTGTAACGGAAATTCCGCGTGCAGAGTACTGTGCCCTGCCGATGCGATAGCATCGGGCCTCCATCTAGTGACTATATAAGCACACTCACAAAGGTAAAGTATAAACCAGGAGAGTCTAACACCTGAACTCAGCAGGTCCCTGTTCAGACTATGAAAGTCCTAATCTGACCCTGATTTGTCCCTGCCTATCCGTAAAGGCTTTCACCCTAAGTATACGCAATTGTGCCCCCACTCAACGTCGACTTACCCTGAATGTTCTTAACTAAACCCCTCTTTAAACATTGTGCAACACTAGGACAATAATAACTATAAAGTGAAGTATACAAAAATCTGAACAAAAGGCATATGCCAGTGATGGTGTTCACAAAGACACACAGGAAAGATGGCAGAAAATATGAAGAACTACACAACAAATGGAATATGTGGAAAATCTCCTGGACCCCAAGCGTAAAAGAAAGGAAAGGGTGCTGGTGAGGAAGACACACAACGAATCGTAGGAAACGCAACAGAGATTAACCAGGTAAGATAATCCCTAACTGAGCAGCTCGATTTCCAACCACCATTTGTCTTGAAATATAAGGCTGGAGTCACACACAACCATTAAAAAATCGGTCCAATTTTAACAGTACGAAATCGCACAAAGAATTCTTGTCCAGAGATCCGTCTGTCATCCCATTTTCCGGCGATGAACCGATTTTATTCGCATCTAAGCATCGAATTGACATCCAATGCCAATGCCTGATGCTCTTTCCTGTTGACCTGGAGAAGTCTTGCGATTTAATCGCAAGTCACACGTGTGGTGCGTTTTCAATGCGATTTTTAATCGCATCCATAGACTTGCATTGGCGAATCCGATCCGAAAATCGGTGACAATCGCAGCATGCTGCGATTGTCTCGGTCCGAGGAACGGATCTGATAAAAACACATGATGGGAGCAGCACCATCGAATAACATTGGGACGAATGCAATGCGATTTTTTATCGCATTGCATTCGTCCGATTTAATCGCTAGTGTGACTCTGGCCTAACCAGAAAAGACTGCAAGTGCCAGGAGAGTATAAATTGCCCCTCCCAAGATATGATGGGACAAACCAAACGAAGAAGTGAAAATACCTGCACAGAAGCAAAACAGCAAACCAAAAGAAAGACAAAAGCATTATCAGCAGTTGGACATGGACAACACAGGCTATGGTCCAACAGAGAGGGAAAGCGACCACATTGTCAAAGGTCACCAGATTTAGCCCCGGAGTTGAGAACATGACAATATTACTGTATTTTGGCGACTGCATGGCCATATTCTAATGAACCACAAGTGCATAACCTTATTATACAGCACGCTGACATATGGCACATTTAGGTTTAGATTTTGCACAAAAGCTTCAAGCTGCTTCACTACATTCTCTTACCATCTATATCAGTTTCAACAGCATCATTATTGGTAATATGAATTAATAATATTAGCTCTATCCTTCAAGGATGGCACATCCTTGTATTCCTTGTACCCCATGTATTCACACTGTTCAGTCTTCTTTGATGCAATACACAGTCAATAAGCTGCCTAGGGATAATAGGCATACACTATAATCATAATGTTTAATCTCTGAACACAGTAGACACTTTACTAATTTTGGTGGATTGATTACCCTCAGATGTTAGCATATTACTACAGGAAAGTTTTATAATCTGGATAATTATCAATGTTCTTTTTGGACGAGAACACTGATTAAATTGTTCAATGCCTCAATTATAGATCAAACAAGTCAATTCATATTAACATTTTAAATGCTGGAATAAAATGCTGCACTGGTCCAAATCATTCTGGAACAGGTGACGATGCCTCACATCCGTGCCTCATATCAAACCCCTCAGCACCAGTTCTTTGTCTGCTTCATTTAGAACTGGTAATGGCACCAGTCACAGTTGTCGATCCTCTTTCCATAGTTGTTATGGAACATCTAAGGCCGGGGTCACACTATCCAGCGCAAAATACGGTCAGTATTTTACATGCGTAATACGGATGAATGACCCCTAAAAAGTGCTCCGTATGTCATCCGTAATCAAGGTGTGTCAGCATCCGTATGTAATCCGTATGGCATCCGTATGGTGAGATTTTCTCGCAGGCTTGCAAAATGGACATATAATGGAGCCCTATGACAGGGTTTCTAACAGAAACCAAAGAATAGATATAGACACATAGAATGCATATATATATATATATATATACACTCACTGGCCACTTTATTAGGTACACCTGTCCAACTGTGTGTTAAGACTTAATTTCTAATCAGCCAATCACATGGCGGCAACTCAGTGCATTTAGGCATGTAGACATGGTCAAGACAATCTCCTGCAGTTCAAACCGAGCATCAGTATGGGGAAGAAAGGTGATTTGAGTGCCTTTGAACGTGGCATGATTGTTGGTGCCAGAAGGGCTGGTCTGAGAATTTCAGAAACTGCTGATCTACTGGGATTTTCACGCACAACCATCTCTAGGGTTTACAGAGAATGGTCCGAAAAAGAAAAAAAATCCAGTGAGCGGCAGTTCTGTGGCCGGAAATGCCATGTTGATGCCAGAGGTCAGAGGAGAATGGGCAGACTGGTTCGAGCTGATAGAAAGGCAACAGTGACTCAAATTGCCACCCGTTACAACCAAGGTAGGCAGAAGAGCATCTCTGAACGCACAGTGCGTCGAACTTTGAGGCAGATGGGCTACAGCAGCAGAAGACCACAATGGGTACCACTCCTCTCAGCTAAGAACAGGAAACTGAGGCTAAAATTTGCACAAGCTCATCGAAATTGGACAGTAGAAGATTGGAAAAACGTTGCCTGGTCTGATGAGTCTCGATTTCTGCTGCGACATTGGGATGGTAGGGTCAGAATTTGGCGAAAACAACATGAAAGCATGGATCCATCCTGCCTTGTATCAACGGTTCAGGCTGGTGGAGGTGGTGTCATGGTGTGGGGAATTTTTTCTGGGCACTCTTTGGGCCCCTTGGTACCAATTGAGCATCGTTGCAACGCCACAGCCTACCTGAGTATTGTTGCTGACCATGTCCATCCCTTTATGACCACAATGTACCCAACATCTGATGGCTACTTTCAGCAGGATAATGCGCCATGTCATAAAGCTCGAATCATCTCAGATTGGTTTCTTGAACATGACAATGAGTTTACTGTACTCAAATGGCCTCCTCAGTCACCAGATCTCAATCCAATAGAGCATCTTTGGGATGTGGTGGAACGGGAGATTCGCATCAGGGATGTGCAGCCGACAAATCTGCGCCAACTGTGTGATGCCATCATGTCAATATGGTCCAAAATCTCTGAGGAATGCTTCCAGCACCTTGTTGAATCTCTGCCACGAAGAATTGAGGCAGTTCTGAAGGCAAAAGGGGGTCCAACCCCTTACTAGCATGGTGTACCTAATAAAGTGGCCAGTGAGTGTATATATATATGTGTGTGTATTCTATGTGTATATATCTTATTCTTTCGTTTCTTTAATAAAACTGTCAGTGTGAGTTTACTGTATAGCGCCCTGAATTGCCGGCTTTGCTAAAAGACACCTTGTGCGTATTTCTCGCAAGTCACATGTGTCGTCCGTGTGTAATCCGTATTTTTTGCGCATCCATAGACTTGCATTGGCGTATTACGGCCGTAGTACGCTGACAGTCGCAGCATGCTGCGATTGGCACGGACCGTAGAATACGGATGAGAAATATACGGCTGGTGCGAGGGACCCCATAGAGAATCATTGGTCCGTGTCTAATGCGTGCTTTTAGCGCCTCTCACTCGGCCGTATTCCTCGCCAGTGTGACCCCGGCCTAATAGTCTCCATCTGAAATTTGCAAAAGTGCTAAAATACAGCGACTGCAAATCAATAACCCGCATTTTGAGTACTTGGATTTTAAGGATGATTTCTGCATTTATTTTTAACATCTGTGTAGCTTCCCGCTGACTTCTATGTGCACAGTTTGTGATTTTAATACTTTCTGTTACTACAAAGGAGAGACTATTGAAATAAGTAAAAAGTGTAAAAAATAAAAATAAAAAAATTTAAATAAAAAAGTTCAAATCACCACCATTTTGCCCAATTCAAAATAAAACAATAAAAAAATACACATTTGGTATTGCTGTGTTCATAAATGCCGATCAATCAAAATATAAAAAATATGAGTCCGATCGATAAACGGTGTAACAAGAAAAAAACATTAAAACACCAGATTTAAGTTTTTTAGGTCACCACAACATTCCAATAAAATGCAATAACAGGCGATCAAAGGATCTACTCCAAAATGGTATCAATAAAAATGTCAGCTCAGTTGTGTAAAAAATAAACCCTCACCCAACCCCAAGTCCCAAAAAATGGAGACGCTACTGGTTTTCAAAAATGGCCGTTTTTTTTTAGTTTACAAACTTTGGATTTTTTTCACCACTTAACCCCTTAAAGACCAACGATACGAACAGGCTGATGGAGTTCTCATCTTCGTGCTGAGACCTCCATCTGGGCAAGCAGCCATTTTCCCAGACCCACCACAATGTAAACAATGCAAGTGCGGGGAATCCGGGCTTTCACAACATTTCCGAAATATACAGTTACATAATTTTTTGTCTGGGCAGCTGAATATCAGAAGTAGCAAAACTCACAATACTCAAAAGGCATCGAAATGGTGACCTTTCCTTCCAGACAGATCAGTTTCATCATCACATCACAATCTGCTGTCACAAATTCCTTAGTTGCCTGGGCCAGGACCCACTGTTGACATTACCTTTTAGCGTATGTGCTAACGATCCGGAACTGGCAGCGCTTTGGACGCAGTGCATGTTCGCTGCGTCCAAAGCGCGGACGGCTATTGAATGCAGGTGAATCCACATGTTTTCACTGAACCGTGCGGATTCACCGCGTCCAATACATTGTATTGGCAAAATTTCTCTTGTGGAGAGTAGAGAAATTGACATGCTGTGGCCTGAAGAAAAAAAACCATGAAGTCAGCTCACCACTGTGTAAACTCCTCATTAGACAGCAGGCACTCAGCACGGTTCCATTGAAGCAAACATGAGGAACAACAGGAGGGAAGGATCCAGCGAGAAAGTAGCAGTCTAAAAAATAACTTTTAATCCATTATTTTTAAAAACATAGACGGCACAAAGTTGTCAGGCAAAAAAACACATTGTTGTCAGATCAACGCGTTTCGACTTTGCAGTCTTCGTCAACGAAAAGCATTGGATCCTTCCCTCCTGTTGTTACTTCTGTCTGAAGAGACGCGCTGTATGTCTGTCTCTACGGGTGAGCCACGAGTGTCTCTGGACGCATAGTGGGCATGGGATTTCTAGAAATCCCATCCACTATGCTATAGCATCTGGACGCTGCAGGTTGGACAATGCACAAGTACGCAGCATCCAACCTGCAGAGTTTACGGATCATCTACACATACCTTTATAGCTTGTTCTCTTTTTAAAATGAATTACTTTGGATGTGGTGTAGCGCCCATAATTGTAAATATACAGTCAGAGTTGACAACCTAATATTTGATTTTTCTTGGACAACTGGACAAAAATTCAAAAATGGTCCACATTTTTTACAGACATTTCCCATGCCCCGTAATAAAACCATGCCCCAAAACATCAAAAATAATACAGAGTAAGAGAACATACTGTAAATTATGCCCAACATAAACATACATACTGGATATATAAACACATGCGCAATGTATATCTACAGGACAGAAGTGGTACTGTGCAGTGTATATATACAGGACCGGAGAAGTGGTACTGTGCAGTGTATATATACAGGACCTGAGAAGTGGTACTGTGCAGTGTATATAGACAGGACAGGAGAAGTGGTACTGTGCAGTGTATATAGACAGGACAGGAGAAGTGGTACTGTGCAGTGTATACAGGACAGGAGAAGTGGTACTGTGCAGTGTATACAGGACATGAGAAGTGGTACTGTGCAGTGTATATATACAGGACAGGAGAAGTGGTACTGTGCAGTGTATATATACAGGACAGGAGAAGTGGTACTGTGCAGTGTATATAGACAGGACAGGAGAGGTGGTACTGTACAGTGTATATAGACAGGACAGGAGAAGTGGTACTGTGCAGTGTATATAGACAGGACAGGAGAAGTGGTACTGTGCAGTGTATACAGGACAGGAGAAGTGGTATTGTGCAGTGTATATACACAGGACAGGATGAGCGGTACTGTGCAGTGTATATAGACAGGACAGGAGGAGTGGTACTGTGCAGTGTATATATACAGGAGGAGAGGTACTGTGCAGTGTATATATACAGGACCGGAGAAGCGGTACCGTGCAGTGTATATATACAGGATAGGAGAAGTGGTACTGTGCAGTGTATATAGACAGGACAGGAGAAGTGGTACGGTGCAGTGTAGATAGACAGGACAGGAGAAATGGTACTGTGAGGGAATATATATACAGGACAGGAGAAGTGGTACTGTGCAGTGTATATAGACAGGACAGGAGAAGAGGTACTGTGCAGTGTATACAGGACAGGAGAAGTGGTACTGTGCAGTGTATATAGACAGGACAGGATGAGTGGTACTGTGCAGTGTATATAGACAGGACAGGAGAAGTGGTACTGTGCAGCGTATATAGACAGGACAGGAGAAGTGGTACTGTGCAGTGTATATAGACAGGACAGGAGAAGTGGTACTGTGCAGTGTATACAGGACAGGAGAAGTTGTACTGTGCAGTGTATATATACAGGACAAGATGAGCTGTACTGTGCAGTGTATATAGACAGGACAGGAGGAGTGGTACGGTTCAGTGTATATAGACAGGACAGGAGAAGTGGTACTGTGAAGTGTATATATACAGGACAGGATGAGCTGTACTGTGCAGTGTATATAGACAGGACAGGAGGAGTGGTACTGTGCAGTGTATATATACAGGACCGGAGAAGTGGTACAGTGCAGTATATATATACAGGATAGGAGAAGTGATAATGTGCAGTGTATATATACAGGACAGGAGAAGTGGTACTGTGTAGTGTATATATACAGGACAGGAGAAGTGGTACTGTACAGCAGGTTCGGACTGGCCCATAGGGGAACAGGAGAGTCCCCCAGTGGGCCCCTATGCAGATCTGGGCCCCCAACCCCACTGTATGGTCAGTACTTGGTATAATTCACTTGATTCACTCTGTACAGAAAAAAGCAGCATCTTTCATTAACCAAACTACCCAGTTTATTATTATATAGATATAGATAAATTTGTGAACGAGGGTAAAGTAATATTTGTTTGCGGGTGAAAAGTGGGCCCCCCAAAGTCAATGTTACTGGTGGGCCCTTGGCACTCCAGTCCGACACTGCTGTACAGTGTATATAGACAGAGCAGGAGAAGTGGTACCGTGCAGTGTATATGTGGTGCCCCTGAGGGTTCAGTCACCACAGAGGTACTGCACCTCCTCCTGAGGTGTGGTACCCCACCATCCAGGTAAGGTGGAGACACCTGACCACACTCCAACACCTGCATCCCACACAACATAGTAGTGTAGCAAAGCACCCTTTGGTGGCTCCCTGCTTGGAACACAAAGCGTGCTGGGAGGCGGGTGGAGGTTAGTTTGCACTCAAAAGAGCGGGAAAAGTGTAGGATGGGATTGATTCAGTCAGTGAGTCTGTCACAGGGGTCTGGATGGATGGAAGGAAGTGCTGCAGCCGACCTCAGTGACCTTGGTACGCTGGCACAGGAAAGGGACATTGATAGAAAGCCTGACTCTCCATAAGAAGGAAAGGATTTGTACGGAACGTAAGGAGAATAGGAGGACTAAGGATCAGGGTTGGAAGAGAGAACCCTTCCCAAGATCACAGCGCAAGGCCAGGGTCCGGTCCCCGAGGTTGTATGGATACTAATGGTCCTGCAGCAGACACCGGAGGAATAGAAGTTGTCACCACTTTATTCCCACACAAGACTTGGGGGCACAACAGCAACGTGAGTGAGCAGGGACTTAGTAGCAAGGAGTCCCCGAAGCAGGCTACAGCTGTCTGCCATACAAGTAGAGTTCATAAGAACATCTGACAGGAGGAACTCCAGTGTAACTCGGTACTGTGAGTACTTCACTAAAGGCGATAAGAGGGAGACGTTCAGAAAAGGCACATATGTTGGCGGAGTGTTGGAAAGGAGTACTTCATCTTGCCTGGAAGTTGGCTGAGCTCCTGACCCGGAGGACACGGCACGGATGCAGGCTCTTGTACCACAACAGGCTGTGAGTAAAGCTTTGGAACTACATGCTCTTGTGTCCTCCACTTATTCCTGCATCAACCTGCCCGGCACTGCTACATCCCCTGCGCCCGACACTACACCATCTACGTGTCACTTCACCTACTCTGCCCTGGGACTACAGCCCTGCCTGTGGAGGGCTATAACATCATTGCTGCACCACACCATCAGTCCCAGAGGATCTGTCTGCAGCGTCGGCTTAACATCCTCATTGCCGAACACCACAGGTGGCGTCACGACTCATTCATTCATAAACTCTAATCACCATAAGCGCACTGAACATCCCCCTTTTACAATGGGCGCCCAGGGCCACGAGCCGGGTCCCAGCTGCCGTGACATCTCCCATTGAAGCTCATCGGGCCCGGTATCGAGTACCCCGCCAGCCCTGGGAGGGCGACCCAACTTGGCGTCACGAACAGGATGACGAAGCCCGGTGCCACCGGGTTCTGTGTGCCTACGATTTATTGGACTTAAAAACTTGTGGAAATGTGCAAAAGGCCCAATTTGATAGACTGTAAAATGAACGCTAAAAATGGCCGCCGGCACGGAGAAGAAAGGCGTGACAACATGGGTGGTCCTAAGAAAAGACCGCGAACTGTCCAGGGCCTCCCCTGCCTGAACTTCTATGCAACATGGCCCACCCCCCGAAGGGTTCGGATACTGGCTTGGTATGGAGGACTAGGAAGAAGACAACGCCCCCAGAAGAAGGAGCGAGAGCTGGTGGTGGGAAAAGAGTCGAGACAGGAAGAAGGAGGAGAGAACGCCATGATGGAAGGAGAGAGGAGGCCTGAAGAGCGAAGGGAGGTTGAGCTGAATCTCCCTGGTGTAATGGCTGAAGGCTCCGATCTGGCTTCCGGCATGAACCATCAGCAGCTGGAGGATGAGATAGCCCAGCTGACCACCCGTCTGCGACTGAGACAGGCGGCGTTATGGAGGATGAACTGGCAGCACGCCCAGGAGGGGCCTCCATCAGCGGTACCCCAGTCACCGGTACCCACCACTGCTGCACCGGATCTCCCCCCAGGCAGACCCTGTGGAGCTTGCAGCCGCTGCAATACCACCGGCAGCGCCTATAACCACCTCCCCGCTGTCACCGCCGCAGAGTGCAGCCTACCAAGAGGAGTTCTCTGAGGGCTGGGGAGCTGAAACGGAGGAAGCTGAGCCCCAACCTGGACCTGACGCGGCTGCGCAGGTCCCACCAGAGACCCCTGCGGACCCGGAACCGCCATCTGCCCCACCGCCGCCGACTTCCAGACGGACTATCCCTGTAGATACCCCTGCAGCTGCCTGCCGCTTCAAGTCTGCACAGGAGCCGGGACACCGCCAGGAGGCCCCAGGTATGACTACTGCCCCTGGGAAGGCCTCCGGGTGTGTAGCTGCTGCAGCGTCCAGACAAGTGGTGCTGGACCTTGTCTGGGACCGGGACTCTGAACCCTGGGGGGAAACACCTGAACCCCTAGCGGTAGTGCCCCGTCCACCGTGGATAGTTGCAGGCCACAGGAGGAGGAAGATGAGACACGGGCTCGTTGCCAAAAGACCATCCGCCAGCTGGCAGCTGAACAAAGAGAAAGGGAACAGAGGAGGCTGGCTGTGTTAGGCCCAGATCTGGACTGGAAAGAAAGGGTCCGTGACGGTCACTTTGGTCCCCAGGACTCAGCTGGATGGGGACAGGTCCTCAATGTGAATCATGAGCGGGGGTTTGGGTTCATTGCAGACCCCAAGAAGATCAGTGACCTGTTCTTCAGCAGGAGAGATGTGGAGTCACACCTGAGGAAGGGACACCCTGCTCGGGATCTACAACCGGGGGAATATGTAACCTTTACCCGGCATGAGGGGCTGCGTGGATGGTACGCGATGAACGTGCACCGTGGGTCACCCTCCCAGGGCTGTGGGATACTCGGTACCGGGCCGGTGTCAGGGGGGATGTGTCACAGCGGTGGCAGTGACCCGGTCCGTGGCCCTGGGCGCCCAATATCTATGTGATGGTTTTGGTGGTTAATGGAATAGTTTGTGACGCCACCTGTGGTGTTTGGCAAGTAAGATGTTAAGCCAACGTTGCTTGCAGATCCACTGGGACTGATGGTATGATGCAGCAAAGATGGTGTAGCTCCCCCCAGGTGGAGCTGTAGTCCCAGGGCAGTGTAGGTGCAATGGATCTGGAGAAGTGCAGGATAGTGTGGATGCTGGTACCCCGATGTAGCGGTGCTGAAGGTGTTAGCGATGAAGGAATGGAGGCCACCAGAGCTTGCAGTTTCAAAGCTTTACTCACAGTTCGTGGTACACACTGGTGCCTGACTCCGTGCCATGTCCTCAGGGGTAAAGACTCAATCAACCTCCCGGGCAAGTCAGGGCTCTCCTCTCCAACACTCCGCCAACATGTACCTTTCCTGAACGACTCCTCCAATGCGCCTTGTGGTGTGAAACACTCCAGTACTTAGTTTCCCTGGAATACCTCCTGTCTAGATGTTCCTAGAACTCTACTTTTATGACAGACAGCTGTAGCCTGCTCGGGGATGCTCCTGGATCCCGGCTCTCTATCCATGTTGCTGTTGTGTCCCAAGTCTTGAATGGGAGTAGTGCATTTACAGCCAACTACTCCACCGGTGTCTGCTGCACAACCATAAGTGTCCATACAACCTCGGGGACCGGGCCCTGGCCTTGCGCTGAGAACCTATAGGCAGGGTTCCTATCCAACCCACTCCTATCTGTTCTCTTTACTCCTTCATTCCGTACTTGTCTCTCCTTCATATGGATGCTTAGGTTACAGTTCTACGTCTCTCTCCTTCTCCTCGGACCCGTCCTCAGACTCTCCTGACTGACTGTCCTTCACCCGACTCCCCTAAGGAACTGACCTGTAATTCTAAACCTTCCCAACCTTTTATATGGATCTAAACTCCACCCACCTCCCAGCACATCTCGTGTTGCGAAGCAAGGACCCACGAAAGGTGCTCTGCTACCCTCTAAGCATGGAGCTGCAATCTGGTCCTTTGCTGAACTATCCTGTGTTTGGGTGCAGGTGTTGGAGTGTGGAAAGGAGCTCCCAACTTACCAGGATGGTGGGGCACTACACCTTAGGAGAAGGAACAGTACCTCTGTCGCGACCGAGCCTCAGGGGCGCCACATACCCTCCGTTAAACACAGCACATCCACGGGCTGCAAGGTAAACAAAGTAGACAGCAAAGAAACATACAAAAATTTTGCAATGCAGAACAAACTTTTCTTATACTAAGCTTCCTAGTATAGGAGGTACTCATCTTGAACGTTGCCAACAATTCTTATTTAACTATCTAAAATTTTTAATTCTAAGTGCAGTTCTCAATTTCAAAGTGCTATGCTCTGTAACACACTCCTTTCTCATCTTTCTTTTCTCTCTTCTAGACGCAAGACGCTGACCGCAGATACCTGGTCCGTCACCTGTCACTATCAATTCTTTATTCAAATTGCTCATCTCTATACCAGACATTCCTAATTCTTCTATAAAAGCTATCTCTCAATTACTAATACTCTTATAAAACATATTATCAAATAATTTTCAATAAAACAGTGCAAAGATTCTTGTAAGTGCTGGACACCGCTCCCAGCCGGGATTTCTTGCAGTGTCCTTAGAGGTAGACATCATCTTCGAAAAGTGTCCATGCAGAACATCATCTTCGCAAAGTGTCTATTTATGTAAAACCAAGAAAGGGCACCTAAAGAGGTGCAAACTATTTACAAGAAAGTTTTGGATCATGCAGCGTCCATGATCTCCTCAGTTCCATTCAGAAAACAACGCTGCCAATAAGATTAGGCAACAAAAAGTGCTACCAGCAAAAATAGAACATGACGAACAAAAAGGCACAACTGGTGCAAACTAACCCTCCTGGGTAACGAGAAATTTTGGAAATTAGTGCTGATCCCCTCCTGGGGTTCTGGAAGCTGAACTGGAACTGCTACCAGAGGAAAGGTATTCATCGGCAATCTTCAGGTATTGTACCTCCCATGGTGTCAAATTGGAGAACTTTGACGTAGGCTTTCGGGCTGGTGCTGATGTAGGGGCAGCTGGGTTTCTAGGAGCCGGTACCGGAACAGTCTGGATGGCAACGGTGGGTAGCGGGGCAGCAACAGGTCACTTCGGCTTATACCTCTCAATAAGCTCCTCTGGAATACGGCGTACATTCAGGGCATACCACCCACTGAGCCCCTCATGCCAGGTGAAGGTTACGTACTCTCCAGGCCGCAGGTCTCTATCAGGGTGTCCCTTCCTCAGATGCGACTCCACATCCCGCCGACTGAAGAGGTCACTGATTCTCTTGGGGTCTGCAATGAACCCGAAACCTCTCTCCTGGTTCACATTCAAAACTTGCCCCCATCCAGCTGCGTCCCAAGGACCAAAGTGACCAGCACGGGCTTTCTCTTTACGGTCTAAATCAGGGCCCCGTACAGCCATCCTTCTCTGCTCCCTCTCCTGTATTCAGCTGCCAGTTGCCGTAAGGTAGCCCGACAACGGGCCTCAGTTTCCTCTTCCTCCTCCCGGGACCTGTTCTCACCCACTGGGGCCCGCGGTACCACCGTTAGGGATTCAGATGTTTCCCCCTTAGGACTAGCATCCCGGTCCCAGACAAGGTCCAACACGACCTGTCCCGCCACCACTACGGGCGCGCACCCCAGGGCCTTCCCAAGTGCAGGGGCTGCAGTAATACCTGGGACCTCCTCGCGGTGCTCCGGCTCCCGTACAGGCCTGAGGCGGTGTGGCGTTGCGGGGACATCCACCGGAATGGCGGGTCCGGGTGCTGGTGGTGGTGGAGCAGATGGTGGCTCCGGATCCGCATGGGCTTCAGTAGGGACCTGCGCGGCCGCGACAGGTCTGGGTGGGAGCACAGTCTCAACTCCCGGGGTCTCCGATGGCTTTTCCGGGCGAGCGACACTCAGCTGCACGGACAGCGTGGAGGTGTAAACCAACGCTTCCTGGGGACAGTCCAGTGCAGCGGTAGCAGGTACCGGTGGAACGGGTACCGCAGGTGTAGGCCCCTCTTGGGCTTGCTGCCGGTTCAGCCTCTCCAAGGTCTCCTGCCTCAGCCGTAACCGGGTGGTCAGCTCGGCTATCTCTTCTGCCAGCTGCCGGCGGATCATCTCGGAAGTCGGGTTGGAGCCTTCAGCCATGGCGCCAGGGAGATCCATTTCCCGTGCTCCGCAGGCCTCCTTCCCTCTCTCTCCAAAATGGCGTTATGGCGTTCTTCTTCCTGCCTCGGCCCCTTTCCCGCCTCTGGCTTCTTCTGCCCCTCCTTCCGGGGGCTGCGTCTTCTTCCAGCGCCTCCATACCAAGCCTGTGTATGAACCCCTCGGGGGGTGGGCCATGTAGCTGTCACATAGTAATTCAGGCAGGGGAGGCCCAAGACTCTTCGCGGTCTTTTCCTAGGACCTCCCATCTCTTCACGCCCTTCTTCTCCGCGCCAGCGGCCATTTCTAATGTCCATTTTACAGTCTATCAAATCAGGTCTTCTGCACATTTTCAAAAGCGTAAAGTCCAATAAATCTCAGGCGCACTGAACCCAATGGTATCGGGTCTCGTCATCCTGTTCGCAGCGCCAAATTGGGTCGCCCTCCCAGGGCCGTGGGATACTCGGTACCTGGCCGGTGTCAGGGGGGATGTGTCACAGCGGTGGCGGTGACCCAGTCCATGGCCCTGGGCGCCCAATATCTATGTGACAGTTTTGGTGGTTAATGAAATAGTTTGTGACGCCACCTGTGGTGTTTGGCAGGTAAGATGTTAAGCCAACGCTGCTTGCAGATCCACTGGGACTGACGGTGTGATGCAGCAAAGATGGTGTAGCTCCCCACAGGTGGAGCTGTAGTCCCAGGGCAGTGTAGGTGCAATGGATCTGGAGAAGTGCAGGATAGTGTGGATGCTGGTACCCCGATGTAGCGGTGCTGAAGGTGTTAGCGACGAAGGAATGGAGGCCACCAGAGCTTGCAGTTTCAAAGCTTTACTCACAGTTCGTGGTACACACTGGTGCCTGACTCCGTGCCGTGTCCTCCGGGGTAAAGACTCAATCAACCTCCCGGGAAAGTCAGGGCTCTCTTCTCCAACACTCCTCCAACATGTGCCTTTCCTGAACGACTCCTCCAATGCGCCTTGTGGTGTGAAGCACTCCAGTACTTAGTTACCCTGGAATACCTCCTGTCTAGATGTTCCTAGAACTCTACTTGTATGACAGACAGCTGTAGCCTGCTCGGGGATGCTCCTGGATCCCGGCTCTCTATCCGTGTTGCTGTTGTGTCCCAAGTCTTGGATGGGAGTAGTGCATTTACAGCCAACTACTCCACCGGTGTCTGCTGCAGAACCATAAGTGTCCATACAACCTCGGGGACCGGGCCCTGGCCTTGCGCTGAGAACCTATAGGCAGGGTTCCTATCCAACCCACTTCTCCTCTCTGTTCTCTTTACTCCTTCATTCCGTACTTGTCTCTCTTTCGTATGGATGCTTAGGTTACAGTTCTACGTCTCTCTCCTTCTCCTCGGACCCGTCCTCAGACTCTCCTTACTGACTGTCCTTCACCCGACTCCCCTAAGGAACTGACCTGTAATTCTAAACCTTCCCAACCTTTTATATGGATCTAAACTCCACCCACCTCCAGCACATCTCGTGTTGCGAAGCAAGGACCCACGAAAGGTGCTCTGCTACCCTCTAAGCATGAGCCGCAATGTGAACAGTGCAATGGAGCTGCAATCGGGTCCTTTGCTGAACTATCCTGTGTGCGGGTGCAGGTGTTGGAGTGTGGAAAGGAGCTCCCAACTTACCAGGATGGTGGGGCACTACACCTTAGGAGAAGGTGCAGTACCTCTGTGGCGGCCGAGCCTCAGCGGCGCCACAGCCGCATTCCTGAAGATTTCATTGCGGCCTATAAGAAGGAACACGCTTATGTTCCCCCAGCAGGAATATCACCCACTGTAGTGATCACGCCTACCAACACCAGGCAGGCTACATCTACCCCTGTAGCCCACCCCATGGTACAGGTAGTTACATCAGCTGTACCATAGGCAGCAATTGCACCAGTTGCCACCACTTCGTCCTATAGGAACCCACCAGCAGGAAGCGGATGTCCAGAAGTTCTTCCCTGGAAGCAGCACAAGCGACCAGCTTCTAGTACCCCAGGAGGGGAACACCAACATTAAAGATAAATAACTAACTTTTGTTACCCAGGAGGGTATTTGCACCATTGTGCTTGTTTTTCTATTTTTGGTTATCATGATGTTCTTCCCTGTTGATTTCAGTTTTTGGTTGCCCAGTTTTATTGGCAGCGTTTTTCTTATTGAACTGCAGTGATCATGAACTTGGAGTGAATCACAAACTTTCTTGTATATAGTTGCACCTCTTTAGGTGCCCTTTCTTGGTTTTACATCAGTCTTTTAAGAATAAGGACTACCTCACTAAGAATAAGGACATTTCAAGACATCTTGGCTGGATCAATGTCTATATTGCACTTATTAATAACGTATATACAATATACCAATGGCGCTAGTGTGCAGGGTTGATTCAGCAGCGAGTAAGGAACCCCCACACCACCAGGGGTGAAAATATAAATAAACAATTTAAACAAAATGATACTCGCGCTATGAATCAATGGAGAATAAAAAAAATATATATATTTATATAGTTACCTGTAGGATCAAGGCAATAAACTCATAAGCATTAGATGTTAGAGGGTACTGAGTATTGGTGGATCAAACTACAAAAAAACAAAACAAAGCATAAGTTTTAAATCTGAAAATGCAAAGTCAAAAAAAAAAAAAGTGTGAAGTGTCCGGGTTAGACTCTAGTGACTAAGAGCATGGTCGGTATTGCGTTCTAATAGTTAATTAAAAACACCTATCATATAACTATACAGACATAAATAAAAACAGAAACAAACACACTGGTGGAACCATAAAGTGCTATATATGTACCTTGCACCTACCCCCACTGTGACTATTACCTCTGAATAGGAGTGCAGTGGGAAACGCCAGGTGGTTCACTAATGTGAACAAACTTTTAAGCAGTAGATTCACCATTGTGAGCGGACTTTTAAGCAATAGAAGCCAGTGGCATGTACTTGCTAATCATTTAGGGGAAGAGTCTTGAGGAGATCATTTGCATATTCCCAGTGCCTTCTGGGATAAGTGAAGAGTCTCCACGAGCTCAACGATCACTGGGTTTTGGCCGTTGCAGCTGAAAAGAGGAAATCGGAAAACCAGGGGAAGAGTCTTGAGGAGATCATTTGCATATTCCCAGTGCCTTCTGGGATAAGTGAAGAGTCTCCGCGAGCTCAACGATCACTGGGTTTTGGCCGTTGCAGCTGAAAAGAGGAAATCGAATTTTGGCTCATCTTTCACCGTTTTTAAGAAATCTCAAGATGGAAGAGGCCAGGAGCCATTTGGTGAGCTGCATTTCTTGCTACATGTTCACAGATTTACCAGTGGAAAAGCCAAACTTCACATGCCACAAATGCAAGCTTGTGTCCCTGTTGGAGGAAAAGTTGCAAAATCTCGAAGAGAGGTTAGCTACGTTGAAGATCATTAAGGAAGGTGAAGAGTTCTTGGACAGAGCAGAATTATCTCTTCATGTTACAGAAAGAGAAGAAATTCGAAGTGCACCTGAAGAAACAGAGGAATGGAGACATGTGACCCAGAGAAGCAGGAGGTAGCGACCATGCTATTTTAGAATTTTGGATAACTAGAGGCGGAAGACCTGTGAAGACTCAGACGTCAAGGTTAGATTTCAGAAAGGCAGATTTTAAGGGATTCAGAAAGAGAATTGGAGGGATCCAATGGCTGGATATCCTTAAAGACAAAAACTCTATTTTTCCAAGTGTTACTTTGGGTCCTTTTAAGGAATCAGTAAAAGGCTTTTTTCCTTGTAAAAAGTGCAAGGTGTGTAAAACACTCAATCCTACTAAACAGCAGAGTGTAATTTCAAATGATAATATACAATTTCCAATAACAGATTTCATTACATGCACTACTCAAGGCGTTATTTATGTTATAGAATGTCCGTGCAGAAAAATGTATTTGGGATGCACTAAGCGGCCACTTAATAAGCGTATAGGGGAACATCTTCGCAATATAAGATCTAAGTCTGACAATCATCCTCTATCTAGACATTTTTCCTCTGTTCACAAGGGGTCTCTGCGGGGTATTAAAATAATGGGTATCAAAAAGGTCCATAAACACTGGCGCAATGGGGATTTTATTAAATTAATGTTAAAAGAAGAAACCAGGTGGATTTTTGAATTGGACACTTTAAAACCGAGGGGACTTAATAATGAGGTGGAACTGTTTGTTTTTGATTAACATCATCTGTTTGTACTAGCTATTCATTGCTGAGCCAAGGGTATTTAACCCCACTGAGTGCATGATGAGCCATCCCTGAGGAAGGAATCCGTGCTATTCCGAAACTAGTTGGAATTTTGGCTCAAGCAGCACTCTCGTTATCAGACATCACGTGATTGCGCGCCTCTCGTGATCTGGATTATCATCGCAGGTCCTGCCAGATTCACACCACGCTGACCGCGGGTGTCTACAATCTATAATGCGGCTGGTATGCTGACCGCCGTTGGACTGTGTCTACTTTGGTGAGCGATCATTTGTGCTCTTTTCCCTGCTCTCACGCCATTCACGCGGGATCTATCACCATCGGAGAATTATCGGACGTTTGCCAGCACCTGGAGCCTGTTACCGGCCGGAACAGAGCTCGGTGTTTTTTTTGTTTTTTTTGTTTTTTTTTTTTTCTACTGATTGAGAGACTTTCTAAATGATTAGCAAGTATATGCCGCTGGTTTCTACCGCTCAAAAGCAAAAGTCCGCTCACAGCGGTGAATCTACTGTTTAAAAGTCTGTTCACATTAGTGAACCACCGGGCGTTTCCCACTGCACTCCTATTCAGAGGTAATAGTCACAGTGGGGGGTATGTGCAAGGTACATTTATAGCACTTTATGGTTCCCCCAGTGTGTTTGTTTCTGTTTTTATTTATGTCTGCCTAGTTAGTTTTTATCTACAAATTGAGAGACTTCCTAAATGATTAGCAAGTACATGCCACTGGCTTCTATTGCTTAAAAGTCCGCTCACAGCGGTGAATCTACTGCTTAAAAGTCTGTTCACATTAGTGAACCACCGGGCGTTTCCCACTGCACTCCTATTCAGAGGTAATAGTCACAGTGGGGGTATGTGCAAGGTACATATATAGCACTTTATGGTTCCCCCAGTGTGTTTGTTTCTGTTTTTATTTATGTCAGCATAGTTATATGATAGGTGTTTTTAATTAACTATTAGAACGCAATACCGACCATGCTCTTAGTCACTAGAGTCTAACCCGGACACTTCACACTTTTTTTTTTTTTTTCTTTTTTTTTGACTTTGCATTTTCAGATTTAAAACTTATGCTTTGTTTTGTCTTTTTGTAGTTTGATCCACCAATACTCAGTACCCTCTAACATCTAATGCTTATGAGTTTATTGCCTTGATCCTACAGGTAACTATATATATATATATATATATATATATTATTCTCCATTGATTCATAGCGCGAGTATCATTTTGTTTAACTTATTAATAATGTTTAGCATTTTTGATAGAAACAGTAAATAGTGAATGTTTTACAGAATTTAGACTAATGCTTTGATATTTGAATAAAGATTTTAAAAATTTGCAGGTGACGAACCAGGTAGCCACGGTTGTCATTTAGGGTTTTAGAAAGTAGTAAATGTAAAAGAAAAGAGAAAGTGAAGAAGAAATGTGTTGATGATAATACTTGAAGTGGTAGTGAGTTACTGCCAATAGCACTTTTGAATTAGGTACTGTATTAAAACATAGATATTTAGTTTAAAATTGTTTGCAACGTTCAAGAATGGGTGCCTCCCACATTGGGAAGTTTAGATAAGAACTGTTTATTAGCATTATAAAAATTTTGTATGTTCCTGTATTTCTACCTTTGTTTTCTTGCAGCTCGCGGATGTGCTGTGTTTAACGGGGGGGTATGTGGTGCCCCTGAGGGTTCAGTCACCACAGAGGTACTGCACCTCCTCCTGAGGTATGGTACCCCACCATCCAGGTAAGGTGGAGACACCTGACCACACTCCAACACCTGCATTCCACACAACATAGTAGTGTAGCAAAGCACCCTTTGGTGGCTTCCTGCTTGGAATATGAAGCGTGCTGGGAGGCGGGTGGAGTTTAGTTTGCACTCAAAAGCGGGAAGAGTGTAGGATGGGATTGATTCAGTCAGTGAGTCTGTCACAGGGGTCTGTGAGAGAAGATCCCCGAAGTGGGATGGATTGAAGGAAGCGCTGCAGCCGACCTCAGTGACCTGGGACTGCTGGCACAGGAAAGGGACATTGATAGAAAGCCTGATTCTCCATAAGAAGGAAAGGATTTGTACGGAACATAAGGAAAATAGGAGGACTAAGGATCAGGGTTGGAAGAGAGAACCCTTCCCAAGTTCACAGCGCAAGGCCGGGGTCCGGTCCCCGAGGTTGTATGGATACTAATGGTCCTGCAGCAGACACCGGAGGAATAGAAGTTGTCAACACTTTATTCCCACACAAGACTTGGGGGCACAACAGCAACGTGAGTGAGCCGGAACTTAGTAGCAAGGAGTCCCCGAAGCAGGCTACAGCTGTCTGCCATACAAGTAGAGTTCATAAGAACATCTGACAGGGGGAACTCCAGTGTAACTCGGTACTGTGAGTACTTCACTAAAGGCGCTAAGAGGGAGACGTTCAGAAAAGGCACATGTTGGCGGAGTGTTGGAAAGGAGTACTTCATCTTGCCTGGAAGTTGGCTGAGCTCCTGACCCGGAGGACACGGCATGGATGCGGGCTCTTGTACCACAACAGACTGTGAGTAAAGCTTTTGAACTACATGCCCTTGTGTCCTCCACTTATTCCTGCATCAACCTGCCTGGCACTGCTACATCCCCGGCGCCCGACACTACACCATCTACGTGTCACTTCACTGTTGTGAATTCATTTTCCCCTTCACCATTGAAGTCTGATGAACTCCCTCTTCTGGTGAAGGAAGGTAGTGAGGCTGATTACCAAGCACCTGAGCAGGATGATGATGACTGGGTGACTGGAATTGCTGACTGGATATAAAGCAGCCGACGCCCTTCTGCCTGGCTGGTGATTTCTCTGAGGGATTCTAGGAGACCAGTCTGATTCCTGCTCCTCAAAAGCTAAGTTTTCTGCTCTGCTTTTTGCATTTGTGTTTTGGTTTGGTTTTGCCTTGTTTTTCTGGATTTCTGCCATTCCCGGCTGGGGTGAGCTGAATTCCTTTTTGCTCTGTCTTCAGAAAATACCTGATTACTGATATAGTCTTTTTGAAGCCTAGCGTCTTCAGGGCTTTTTTCCCTATCAGTCTGTTGGCTCTTGGTTTGATAGGGTTTTGGCGGATTGCAGACAGCAGCTTTTCTATCCTGTCCTATTTAGCTAGCTTGGGCCCCATCATTTGCTCAGCCTATCTTTCTATCTGTGTTAGTGTTTTTTCATCTTGCTTCACCGTCGTTCTATGTTGGGGGCTGCCTATTGCTTTGGGGTCTGCTCTGGGGCAGTTTAGATTTCCCTTTCTGTCTTTAGGCTATTTAGTTCTCCGGCTGTGATCGAGGGGTCTAGGGCACCGTAGGAACCCCCACGGCTACTGCTAGTTGTTGTTGATAGGTTCAGGGGTCTGCAATCCGATAGCTGCCAACTTCTCTGGTTTTCTGGACTTAGCTAGTATTTCTGTCTTTGCCTCCTACGGTGACTCATTCATAACAATCACCAGCCATACCGCAGATCCTAGGGTACTCAATAGCAGGATAGAATTGTAAAAAAAAAAAAAAAAGTGTGTATACTTTTTCCTCTATATCTCTGAGGCCGTAGGGGGAATTTTTTTTTCTCTCAATGGAGATAAAGCAATTGTCTGATCGTGTGGAGCAGCTTGCTGCGGAACTGCGGGGAATTTCCGCCTACCTTGCTCATTCACATGCTGCTGAACCAAAGATCCCTACTCCTGATGTGTTTTTTGGGGATCGGTCTAAATTTTTGAATTTCAAAAATAATTGTAAATTATTTTTTGCCTTGAAGCCTAACTCGTCAGGGAGCTCCGCGCAGCAGGTTAAAATTGTCATCTCTTTGCTGCGTGGCGATCCCCAGGATTGGGCGTTTTCTTTGAAACCAGATGATCCTATTCTGACTAATGTGAATGCATTTTTTCAAGCCTTGGGGTTGTTGTATGACAAACCTAATGCTATTGATCAGGCTGAAAAGACCCTGTTGGCATTGAGCCAGGGTCGAGATTCTGCAGAATTGTACTGTCAAAAATTCCGAAAGTGGGCGGTCCTTACTACCTGGAATGATAATGCCTTGGTAGCTCTCTTTCGGAAGGGTTTGTCAGAAGCCGTAAAAGATACTATGGTGGGATTTCCTGTTCCCTCTGGTCTTGACGATTCTATGTCATTAGCCATTCAGGTTTATCGGCGTTTACGTGAACGCAGGACTGCATGAGAGGTGTAGCCACCTGTTGAACAAGTGTCTGAACCTATGCAATGTGATAGAGTTTTGTCCAGGCAGCAACATCAGGAGTTCAGAAGGCGTAATAAGCTGTGTTTTTTTGTGGAGATGCCTCGCATATTATTTCTGTCTGTCCTAAACGAGAGAAACGTTTTGCACACACGTTTTCTGTGGGTGGTGTTCAACCTAAGTTTCTTCTGGCAATTACTCTGATCTGCTCCCTGTCCACATTTTCTGCCAAGGCTTTTGTGGATTCGGGAGCAGCCCTGAACCTAATGGACTTGGATTTTGCTAAACGTTGTGGATTTCCGATGACACCTCTGCGGACGCCTATCCCTTTGAGGGGGATTGATGCTATTCCTTTGGCGAAAAATAAACCTCAGTTTTGGACCCAGGTGGTAATGCGGGTCGCCCCAGACCATCATGAAAATTGCAGATTTTTGGTGTTGCATAATTTGCATGATACCATTCTTCTGGGGTTTCCCTGGTTGCAAATTCATAATCCAGTTTTGGATTGGAAATCTGTGTCTGTGGTGAGTTGGGGTTGTCGGTGTGCCTTTAGTGAGGCTCCGGTTTTTTCCACCTCTCCTCAGTCGCATGATGTTCCTGACTATTTGGCGGACTTTTATGATGTATTTAGTGAGAATGAGTCTGCGTCTTTGCCTCCTCATAGGAGTTATGACTGTGCAATTGAACTGAGCCCGGGGTGTAAATTTCCCAAGGGTCAGCTCTTCAATTTATCTGTACCCAAGCACGAGGCTATGCGATCCTATATTAAGGAGGCGTTGGAGAAGGGTCATATTAGACCATCCTCTTCACCCTTAGGTGCCGGGTTTTTTTTCGTGGCCAAAAAGGATGGTTCATTAAGGCCTTGTATTGATTATCATGCCCTCGACAAAATTACTATTAAATATCAGTATCCGTTACCCCTGATTTCGGATCTATTCTCCAGAGTTAAAGGTGTTTGCTGGATTACCAAGCTTGACCTCAGGGGGGCGTATAATCTTATCCGCATTAAGCATGGGGATGAATGGAAGACAGCGTTTAATACTCCGGAGTGAAATTTTGAGTCCCTGGTGATGCCTTTTGGGCTCACTAATGCCCCTTCTGTCTTCCAGTGCTTCATGAACGACATTTTCCGAGACTGTGGATAAATTTTTGATTATCTATCTGGATGATATTTTGATCTTCTCCAAGGATTGGGATTCTCATGTGGAACGTGTTCGGACTGTGTTCCGGATCTTGAGGGAGAATTCCCTGTATGTCAAAGGATCGAAATGCCTTTTTGGGGTACAGAGGATTTCATTTTTGGGATTTATTTTGTCTCCGTCAACTATTGAAATGGACCCGGCCAAGGTACAGGCCATTTATGATTGGGTTCAGCCCACTTCTTTGAAGGCCCTCCAGAAGTTTTGGGGTTTTGCTAATTTTTATCGGAAATTTATAGCAAAATTTTCTAGTATTGCCAAGCCATTGACTGATCTGACTAAGAAGGGTGCTGATGTGTTCAATTGGTCTCCGGAGGCTGTTTCTTCCTTTCAGGAGCTGAAGCGAAGATTCACTTCTGCCCTGTTTTTGCGGCAACCTGATGTCTCACTCCCGTTCCAGGTAGAGGTGGATGCTTCTGAGATTGGTGCAGGAGCTGTTTTGTCCCAAAAGGATCCTGTGACATCTAAAATGAATCCCTGTGCTTTCTTTTCCCGAAAGTTCTCTCCATCTGAACGTAACTATGATGTGAGGAATCGGGAACTGTTAGCCATGAAATGGGCATTTGAGGAGTGGAGACATTGGTTGGAGGGAGCTAAACATCAAGTCGTGGTCCTCACTGACCACAAGAATTTGATTTACCTGGAGTCGGCCAAACGCTTGAACCCTAGACAGGCTAGGTGGGCCTTGTTTTTTACACGTTTTGATTTTGTGGTCTCTTTTCTTCCTGGCACTAAGAATGTCAAGGCTGACGCTCTCTCTAGGAGCTTCTTTGCGGATTCTCCTGTGGTGACCAAGCCTGCTACCATCTTAGGTGAAGGGGTAGTTCTTTCTGCCATCTCGCCCGATTTGAGACGTGCTCTGGAAGAGTTCCAGGAGGACAAACCTGAGCGTTGTCCCAGTGGAAAGTTGTATGTTCCTGACCAGTGGAAGAAGAGAGTGATGTCTGAAGTTCATTGCTCTGCATTGGCTGGTCATCCAGGTATTTTTGGTACTAGACATCTGGTGAGTTGGTCTTTTTGTTGGCCCTCCTTGTCTCGTGATGTCAGGAATTTTGTGCAGTCCTGTAGGACTTGCTCCCGGTCTAAACCTTGTTCTCGCTCTAGTGAGTTGTTGATGCCTTTGCCGGTCCCCAGGAGGCCATGGACCCATATTTCAATGGATTTCATCTCTGATATGTCTGTCTTTCAGAGAAAGACTGTTATTTGGGTGATTTGTGATAGGTTCTCTAAGATGGTTCATCTTGTACCACTCCCTAAGTTGCCATCTTCCTCTGAGTTGGTGCCCCTGTTTTTGAAACAGGTGGTTCGCTTGCACGGGATTCCTGAGAACATTGTATCTGACAGAGGAGTTCAGTTTGTGTGTAGATTTTGGAGGACTTTCTGTTCCAAGCTGGGAATTCAGTTGTCCTTCTCTGCTTTTCACCCTCAGACCAATGGGCAGACGGAGAGAACAAACCAGACCTTGGAGTCGTATTTGAGATGTTTTATTTCCGCTGATCAGGATGTTTGGGTTTCATTTTTGGCCTTGGCCGAATTTGCTTTAAATAATAGAGCTAGTTCTGCCACTTTGATGTCACCTTTTTTTTGTAACTTTGGGTTTCATCCTCGATTTTCTTCAGGGCAGGTGGAACCTTCTGCCTGCCCAGGTGTTGACACTGTGGTGGAGAGAATGCACCAGATCTGGGACCAAGTGGTGGATAAGTTATCTCTCTCCCAGGAAAAGGCCCAGCGGTTTTCCAACCGACATAGGACCATTGGTCCCCAGTTTAAGGTTAGTGATATGGTTTGGTTATCATCAAAAAATATCGCTATGAAGGTGGCTTCTCCTAAGTTTAAGCCTAGATTTATTGGACCTTACAAGATTTTGGAGATTATTAATCCGGTCTCTTTTCGTTTGGCTCTTCCTGTCACATTTAAAATCCATAATGTGTTTCATAAGTCTTTGTTGAAGAGGTTTGTTGAATCAGTTGTTCCTGGGGTGGCACCTCCGGACCCTGTATTGGTTGAAGGTAACATGGAATATGAGGTAGAGAAGATACTGGATTCCCGTCTGGCTAGACGGAGACTCCAGTATTTGGTTAAGTGGAAGGGTTATGGTCAGGAGGATAATTCCTGGGTCTCTGCCTCTGATATTCATGCCAAAAGATTGGTTCGTGCCTTTCATCGGGCTCACCCTGATCGCCCTGGTGGCGTGGATGAGGGTTCGGTGACCCCTCCTCAAGGGGGAGGTACTGTTGTGAGTTCATTTTCCCCTTCACCATTGAGGTCTGATGAACTCCCTCTTCTGGTAAAGGAAGGTAGTGAGGCTGACTACCAAGCACCTGAGCAGGATGATGATGACTGGGTGACTGGAATTGCTGACTGGATATAAGGCAGCCGACGCCCTTCTGCCTGGCTGGTGATTTCTCTGAGGGATTCTAGGAGACCAGTCTGATTCCTGCTCCTCAAAAGCTAAGTTTTCTGCTCTGCTTTTTGCATTTGTGTTTTGGTTTGGTTTTGCCTTGTTTTTCTGGATTTCTGCCATTCCCGGCTGGGGTGAGCTGAATTCCTTTTTGCTCTGTCTTTAGAAAATACCTGAGTGCTGATATAGTCTTTTTGAAGCCTAGCGTCTTCAGGGCTTTTTTCCCTATCAGTCTGTTGGCTCTTGTTTTGATAGGGTTTTGGCGGATTGCAGACAGCAGCTTTTCTATCCTGTCCTATTTAGCTAGCTTGGGCCCCATCATTTGCTCAGCCTATCTTTCTATCTGTGTTAGTGTTTTTTCATCTTGCTTCACCGTCGTTATATGTTGGGGGCTGCCTATTTATTGCTTTGGGGTCTGCTCTGGGGCAGTTTAGATTTCCCTTTCTGTCTTTAGGCTATTTAGTTCTCCGGCTGTGATTGAGGGGTCTAGGGCACCGTAGGAACCCCCCACGGCTACTGCTAGTTGTTGTTGATAGGTTCAGGGGTCTGCAATCCGATAGCTGCCAACTTCTCTGGTTTTCTGGACTTAGCTAGTATTTCTGTTTTTGCCTCCTACGGTGACTCATTCATAACACTTCACCTACTCTGCCCTGGGACTACAGCCCTGCCTGTGGAGGGCTATAACATCATTGCTGCACCACACCATCAGTCCCAGAGGATCTGTCTGCAGCGTCAGCTTAACATCCTCATTGCCGAACACCACAGGTGGCGTCACGACTCATTCATTCATAAACTCTAATCACCATAAGCGCACTGAACATCCCCCTTTGACAATGGGCACCCAGGGCCATGGGCCAGGTCCCAGCTGCCGTGACATCTCCCATTGAAGCTCATCGGGCCCAGTGCCGAGTACCCCGCCAGCCCTGGGAGGGCGACCCAACTATAGACAGGACAAGAGGAGTGGTACTGTGCAGTGTATATAGACAGGACAGGAGGAGTGGTACTGTGCAGTGTATATACACAGGACAGGAGAAGTGGTACTGTGCAGTGTATACAGGACAGGAGAAGTGGTACTGTGCAGTGTTTATATACAGGACAGGAGAAGTGGTACTGTGCAGTGTTTATATACAGGATAGGAGAAGTGGTACTGTGCAGTGTATATATACAGGACACGAGGAGTGGTACTGTGCAGTGTATAGATACAGAATAGTACGGATAATGAGAATTTCTTGTTGAGTTTCTGAAGAAGAACAACACAGTCTGACAGATACATTACAAATAAGATCGGTCATGATTTGCTATCATTCGTTACATAGTCATTGCTCTGTCATGGCTGCATCAAAAAAGGCAGCTATAATGCTAATGTGAAAAGAAATAAGGGAAGGGAAGCACTGATCAATGCCCTAGGAGCTCAGGTGAAGTAGGGAAGAAAGCTAAAAGTGGACACTGCAGGACAGCAGAAATGGAGCCACAAGATGCACCACAGTGTGAAATAGCCTGTAGGGGAACCCAAGCTGTATAAAAGGCCTTTGTAAAGGATGTGGCCTTTGTAATCAGGAAGATCAAAAGACTGGTGGCTGCCCCAGTCAGGATGTGTGGTGTCATAATAGATCAGGCTCTCTAGTGCTGTATTTCTTTGAAATGGATTAATTAGGAGTAGCACATGCCTCAAGAATTTTAGTACTTCAATTGTTGTGATGTATTTATTAAAAAAGGAAGCAAGTTTAAGGTCCCTAGAAGCCAAGCATGTTCGTATCTTAACAGCGCCTTAAAGGGGTTGTCGAAGACCATTTTATTTTTTTTATGATGGACCTAAAAACTAACAGGTAAGTAGTTGCTAACTAAGGTAATGATCTACCTGTTTATCCCAGCACCGGCTCAAAACTGTCACCGACCGCTCCTGTAGCTGATTCAGCTGCTCCACATCAACAAAGCAGCTCTTCTTCTTCTGAGCAGCTCTGTCGATGAGGCATGACTGCCGATGTCAAGCTGATTGACACCTGGCTCCCCGCAGTTAGGCAATGGGAAGCTGGTTGTCAATCAGCATGACGTCAGCAGTCATGCCCTGGTAACAAAGTAGAGTAACATCAAAGGAAGCCAATGAATTGTTGACAAAACAGTCTGTTACCGCTCTGTGCCGTCAGACATCGGTGCCGGACACTGCAGGCAGGTAGTTAGACTACCTGCCTGTTAGTACTTTGGCACATTGTCAAAAGATATAATAGTCCTGGATAATTCTGTTAATGTGCTGTCCAACTTTAAGTGCACATATACAATGGGTGATTGAACATCACAAATTTTCTAAGTAAAAATAATTTGTGAAGATTACATTGGAATGAAATTCTCACAAGATATTGATAACAACCCATCCAATCCACACAGGCAAAGAAATCAAACCATAGATGTCTATAAATTAAGTTATGTGTAATAATGAGAAATTACATATTGAACACATGAAGAAAGAGAGGTGCAAAAAGCCATGGAGACTCATGACACCAGCTAAAATCAGTCAGTAATTAGAAAGAAATCCTGACACTCAGTGAAAAATAATATCAGCTGGTTCAACTGACAGCCTATAAAAAGTTGTCTCATTGGGTTGCCCTCCCAGGGCCGGTGTTAGAGGTATGTGTCACAGCAGCGGTGACCCGGTCCGTGGCCCTGGGCGCCCAATATCAATTGCGGATGATATTTGTAATGTAGTTTATATGGAAAGTTCGTGACGCCACCTGTGGTGTTTGGCAAGTGAGGTGTTAGCCAACGCTGCGTGCAGATCCTCTGGGGCTGATGGTGTGTTGCAGCTTAGATGGTGTAGCTTCCCACAGGTGAAGCTGTAACCCCAGGGCAGTGTAGGTGCAATGGATGAGGAGAGGCGCAGAAGGGCATAGATGCTGGTGCTCAGATGTAGCAGTGCTGAAGGTGCCAGCGACGAATGAGTGAAAAACACCAGAGCTTGCAGTTTCAAAGCTTTACTCACAGTTTGTGGTACCCACTGGTGCCTGCCTCCGTGCCATGTCCTCCGGGGTAGAGACTCAATCAACCTCCCGGGCAAGTCAGGGCTCTCCTCTCCAACACTCCGCCAACATGTGCCTTTCCTGAACGACTCCTCTATTGCGCCTTTTAGTGAGAAGAGCTCCAGTACCGTGGTTCTCTGAAGTTCCTCCTGTCAGATGTTCCTAACAACTCTACTTGTATGACAGACAGCTGTAGCCTGATCAGGGACCTCCTGGATCCCGGCTCTCTATCCATGTTGCTGTTGTGTCCCAAGTCTTGGATCGGAGTAGTGCATTTACAGCCAACTACTCCACCAGTGTCTGCTGCAGAACCATAAGTGTCCATACAACCTCGGGGACCGGGCCCCGGCCTTGCGCTGAGAACCTATAGGCAGGGTTCCTCTTCCAACCCACAACTCGTCTCTGTTCTCCTACTGCTTCGTTCCGCGCTGTTCCTTCTCTCTCTATGGAAGCTTAGGTTGCAGTTCTACGTCTCTCCACCTTTCTTACTTTCCCGTGCCAGCTGGCTCAGGTCACTGAGGTAGCTGCAGCACTCCTTCCTCCATCCCTTCTTCCAGGGATCCCCCACTCCTCACTGAGTGGCTTCCTACTCCGCCGACCTTCTGTCAGACTGAACCCCTAAGGGACTGACCTGTAATTCTAAACCTTCCCCATCTTTTATATGAATCTCAACTCCACCCACCTCCCAGCACATCTCGTGTTACGAAGCAAGGATCCACGAAAGGTGCTCTGCTACCCTCTAAGCATGAGCCGCAATGTGAACAGTGCTGAACTATCCTGTGTATGGGATGCAGGTGTTGGAGTGTGGAAAGGAGCTCGCAACTTACCAGGATAGTGGGGCACCACACCTTAGGAGAAGGTGCAGTGCCTCTGTGGCGACTGAGCCTCAGGGGCGCCACATCATTACCAAGGTGCCACACAAGAAAACTCACATTATGTGTAAAACCATTGAGCAGTCTCAAGACCTTTGCAGCTTTATTGCTGCAAAATTTACTGATGCATTGGTTACAGAAGAATTTCTAAACTACTGAAGCTTCCAGTGAGCACTGTTGGGGTCATAATCTAGAAGTAGAAAAAAATCACTTCACCATAAACTGGTCATGATCAGGTGTTCCCCACAAGAGTTCAGGCAGAAGAGTGAAAATAATTATCATAAGATTTGTCCAAATGTGGTAGGGGCCCGGATTGGGGGGTGGTCCACTGCTTACCGCGACCAGACGATGCTAAGACGAGACGGGGGCAGATTCCAATTGTAACAGGTCCAAGTTTATTGGCCGTCCTCCTATCGACCGTAGCCACACACCGCAGCACCTTTACAGCTCTCCGTATCCAGGCCCGGTTACCTTCACCTTTCCTTCAGTCATGGTGACGTTCCTCGCGGATCTTTCGCTGGGGCTGTCCTAGACCAATCTACCGCCAGCGCTTCACCTGCCCGAGGTCGTCGTCCAATCGGTACCCCCGGTGCCTCGTCTGTCCTGCGGTACGTCGTGTCAGGGCCACCCACCTGACTGTCTTCTCCTGTCAGTCCCTTGGTGGAGCTCTCCACCGTCGTCAGTCTTCTGTAGTGAGTCTCTCCACCTGAGCTCCTCCCGGGACTAACCTCACCTGGAACCCTGTCCTGTCCTATTTATCCCCTCTCCAACTGGGAATTTCCCTCCTGGGTTCCTATCTCCCTGACCCACAAGACTAAGCGGTTTCCTAAGCCCTAAGCTGATGTCAAGTCCTGTACTACACTCCCCCCTGCCATCTTGTGGTCAATTCTAGGTACTGCACTCCCTTTTCTCTCTTTCCCAGCTGTTACTTTTCTGTCATGGCCAATCTCCATCTATAGTGCACAAACCGTCCCATCCTACTTCCAGTCAAGTCTGTCCGTCAAGTCACCTTCCCCACACTCCCCCTTCCTTTGTCTATTGTCATCCCGACAATCGTACTCCCTACCTATGTCATCCTAAAGCTTGTCCACAGTCTGTTGTCGGACCGGTTGTTGGGCCAAACCCGCCGCCCACGGGGGCTGAACCAAACCGGGAGCACCATGCTCCGAGCAGCCTACTGCTACTCGCCGACGCGCACACCACATGACAACTTCTTTCAGGTTGGCGAGGTCCACCCGGACTACTCTACGGCATGTACATGTACCTCCCATTACTCTCCCCTTCTACTACCTTATACTGTCCGGAACGCCATGACCGAAGCCTTTCACCTTCCAGGTCATCGTTGGCGCCTGCCCATCCTTTTGGGGTGTCCGTGGTGTCGGGGACCTGACTGACGGACCACTGTCTGGTTCGATATCTCTCGTCTCTTTGTCCTTCACTTAAAAAGAGTCATGGTCAGCGTCTTTGTCACATCTACCTCGTACCCGGGACCTGTTACACACATTTTTTTTTTTGTTACACTCATTACTCGTTAAATCAACTTTTTAACATACCGTTATCTCTACTTTAATAACAATAGGAGTTACTCAACCGGAGTAATCCCTTTTCTTTGTTTGTTTTTTTCGTTTTTCTTTTTTTTTTTCCTCTTTTCTTTCAACATAACATTTTAAAACAGAACATAAATACTCCCCCTTCCTTTAACATGAGTACTTCCTCACCCATATCCCCGCTATGTCAGGAGCAAACAATCAACAATAAAACATGTCCCTTATCTTGGACGTCGAACTGTCCTCTAGGGGCCTGCACAACGGTGCAGCGAAATCCCGGAAGTCCGGCCCGTCTCCTGACAGCCGATGTCTCATCAGTAGTAAGGGGCTCCACAGCCGTGGAGCTCCCGGGATGCAGGGAGTGTCTCTAGGGGTCCTTTTTATGGGGGCTCGTGACCTTCAGGTTCGACGATCACGGCTACCGCATAATAGCCGTGGGGACAGTACTCCTTATAATATGATACCAAGTCCCCCTCCCGCCAAGCCCGGCCGTGACGGATGGAAGTCACATTGATATATACCTTCTGGCTGGCTGCGAGGTCCCGAATGAACCCGTATCCTTTGTCCAGATTGGTATACACGAGCCGCCCTGTGGATCAGGAAGCCGCCATGCCAGCCTCCCCCCTCTCGTGGAGCAAGTTCCGGGCCTCCCGCTCCCTGGCCTTCTTCTTCTGTATGACCTCAGCGACCCAAACGGAGGGTCCGGTGTGGGCCGCGGAGTCCGGTGGGCAGGACGCGGCCAGGGTTGAGAGTGGGGCAGAAGCGGCTGATTACTGCGGCCCAGCCGCCACTGGGGCCGGACGACGGGCAGGGGCAGCCGTGGTTCCCGATGGGTAGGCCGCAGAGCCTGACAAGCTGGCCGCAGCCGACTCTGGGGGTGACGCAGATGCGGCCGCAGGGCAGGCCGCAACTGGAGTCGCGGACGGGGCCGGAGTGGCTGGTTCCGCACCGGCGACGCGGGCCTATGCGCCGCCGGGCGGGGTGGCTCAGGGCGGTGGATGAGAGTGTCGGTCGGCCCAGCGGAGGCTGCAAAGCCCCCTGCAACCAGGGCCATTGGAAAGCGGGGGCCGCGCGGGGAGGCCGAGTGGTGGGGGCAGCCTGCGGAGCCGCTGGCAGAGCCGGGGGAACTCTCACCTTCCCCGGCGCCACGGTCTCTGACAGGCCACTCTGCGGCTCCTCCCGCAGCCTCCGATCTTCACCCTGCCATCCGGCGGGGCTAGCATCCAGGCTCATGGGTCCCGCGGGGAGGCTCCCCGGTGATGTCTTCGGCGGCTGTGCCAGCAGAGCCCGCAGTCGCTCCTCCTCTCCGCTCGATGTCTGGGGGGTTGTCAGTGGCTCCCGAAAGCAGGTCTCCCAGCGAGATTCGACCTCTTGACGCCAGCGCCATTCCAGGCGTCCAAGGCCACGGCAGCTGCAGCGTCGCATCCCATCCGATGTACAGCAGTCGAATGGAGCCAAACAGCTGCAGCCGGTCTTCCTCCCTGGGCCACTCCCACCCTTGGGTGGGGCGATGGTCGGCTTCTCCACCCATCTTCCTGGGTCCAGAATGAGGCAGTCTCCAGTTATACACCACTTCCCCCAGGGGTGAATTTGAGACAGCCCCAGTCCATCCAGAGCAGCGGCAAACACCTGGGCCTCTTCCTGACATTGAAGTATCACAGCCATGTTGTCCGGCTTCTGATACCGCCCCAGATCTTCTGATGACAGCCCAGGATACGGAACCGAGTCTCACATTTGTAATCCACAGGCAGGTAAATTTGTAATCCACAGGTGAGCAAGTTTGTAATCCACAGGTGAGCAGCCCAAGTCCTTTTGAGTTCTCTTGGCGCAGGCCTACCGCAGAAGATGTAGTATTAGCGGCGGCGAATCCTGCCAACTACACCAAACGTGGTAGGGGCCCGGATTGGGGGGTGGTCCACTGCTTACCGCAACCAGACAAGGCAAAGACGAGACGGAGGCAGATTCCAATTGTAACAGGTCCGAGTTTATTAGCCGTCCTCCTGACGACCGTAGACACACACCGCAGCACCTTTACAGCTCTCCGTATCCAGGCCCAGGTACCTTCACCTTTCCTTCAGTCGTGGTGACGTTCCTAACGGATCTTTCCCTGGGGCTCCTCCAGGGACTAACCTCACCTGGAACCCTGTCCTATTTATCCCCTCTCTCACTGGGAATTTCCCTCCTGGGTTCCTATCTCCCCGCCCCCCATGACTAAGCGGTTTCCTAAGCCCTAAGCTGATGTCAAGTCCTGTACTACACTCCCCCCTGCCATCTTGTGGTCAATTCTAGGTACTGCACTCCCTTTTCAATCTTTCCCAGCTGTTACTCTTCTGTCATGGCCAATCTCCGTCTATAGTGCACAAACCGTCCCCTCCTACTTCCAGTCAAGTCTGTCCATCAAGTCACCTTCCCCACACAAGAGCCAAGGACCATCTGTGGAGAGCTATAGAAAGACCAGAAATCAGCAAGTACAATTGTTTCAAAGAAAACTGTAAGTAATGCACTCAACGTCCTTTGCCTGTATTGAACAATATGATGTTACAGCAGTAAAAAGAAGCTGTCAGACAGGAAGAGATTCCAACTTAATCATAGAATCATAGAATGTTACAGTTGGAAGGGACCTCAAGGGTCATCGTGTCCAACCCCCTGCTCAATGCAAGATTCACTCACCCATCTCAGACAGATGTCTGTGTAATGGGGCCAGGGTGTCTGTCGTGGCGAGGGGCTTTGGTGTTATTTCCACTCTCTGACGCTCCGCTACATAAAGAAAAGAATGTCCAACTTCTGGTGTGCTGTGTGTGCTAGGTGTTTCACCCACCTGTGGGCCAGCGTTCTCCTCAGAGTGCAAGGCTACTTTTCTTCTCACGTACACACAAGTATTGTCAGATTCTCTGTTCATTCTTTGCAAAACTTTACTTAGTTTGTTCAACCATGCAGCAGATACAGTCCAGTACTTTCCACATGACACAGAATCTTCCTGTCTCTAGGCTCTCACCAGTACTGTCCACTGACACGGGATCTGGTTCCCAGGTATCCAATACCACAGCTGTCTAAGACAACTCGCTTCTTCCAGGGGCTCCCCGTCCCTCTTCCAATCACGGACATTTCGGAAGTTACCCAAAAGTATCGCCATTTGTATCCTGAGGCTGCCCAGTCCCACTTGTTCACTGAAGACAGTTTCCATCAACTTCTTCAACTTGAGCCTTCTCTCCACTGTGTCTCCCACTCTGGACTCTGCTTCTGCTCTCATCACTCTTCTCACTCAACTCACCAAAACGTCCAAGAAAAACTACTGTTCCCTCTGGGTAACTCCTACCATACCCTCTTTCTATTGGCTTAAATATTTAACTCTTACTACAATTACTTCTTATCCTATATTACATCTAATTCTATTCTACACCCCTGCCTCTATAGTGCACCCTTAACACTATACTCCACATATGTTTTGCTAAATACTAGACCTAACTATGTTGCTAACTGTCCCTACCTTAGTCCCTATCACAATACAGGTATATAAACATTACATCACATGTAAACGTATACTATAAATGACATACACATAAGCACATTTGTGGCACCTCAGGAGTCCAGTTGCCACAGTGGCATTGCCTCCCTCACAGGGGGTGATGTCATGCCTGGAAGCAAAGAGGGTTTCTCTAATCAAGTAACACTAGCATCCAACAATATTTCCTTACTCCAGACCAGAAGGGGGAGCTCAAAACCTGGTTTCAGGGAAGCTTCCCTAAAAGTTCTGGTCTGAAGGAGGGGTTAGTCAGTCAGTAGCAGGAGTCTGAGGGAGACACAGAGGAAGAGAGGAGTTCAAGGAAAAACCTGAGGAGTGGAGTTGCAGATAAGCTCAGTCCTTGGTTGTGTGGGTACTGAAGTCCCGGCAGCTAAATCCAGAGGGCAGAGGACTGCATGTCTCCTGGCCCATCACAACCTCTGAAGTCACAGCAGCAAATGAGAGCCCGGAGCCACCACGAAGGAGTGACATCTGTAATAGGCTCAAGCTGCCTGCCATACAGACAAGGACTAAAGAACAAGAAGGAGCAGAGGACTGAGTACAGCATTAGGCAGCAAGGACCTCAGAATACAGTGCAATTGGGAGGCCTACTCTGAACCCACCTGGTTAGGTGGATCCCAAATTGCTTCCAGGCTGCCCGTATCTCCATTACCATCTGTAATCAGTGCCCTGGACTGCATCACAAACTGTGAGTAAAAGTTTGAATACTGCACCCTGCTGTGTCCTCAGAGTTATTTACTGCACCATCCACTCTGCTCTGCAACCATCACCACTATTTTTCACATCATAAGTGCCTAGGACAAAGCTCTACCTGAGGAGAGATGTACCAACTCTGAGGCATCACCATCATCCCCAGCGGTCTCTTTAAGCAGCGTCGGCTATTTCTTGCCGAATATTACAGGTGGCGTCACAAACTATATCTTGTAAATTTTATTCCCTTTTATCATCATTTTCTTTGGACACCCAGGGCCATGGACCGGGTCACTGCTGCCTTGACACATCCCCTTAAGAATTGGCCTGGTACCGAGTATCCCCACGGCCCTGTCGGGCGTTCCACATTAGTAAAACATCCTCAGCGCATCTGGTTTGATCCAGCATATATGCATCGAGGCGCAGGGGTGAAATCAGCCGCCTGCACACCCCCTACATCTGTCCAGCCTCTGTTTGAAGACTTCTACTGAAGAAGAACTCACCACCTCTCGTGGCAGCCTGTTCCACTCATTGATCACTCTCATTCATCACTCTGGTGATGGCGAACTCAGTCGAAGGGTTCAAGAGAGCCCTGGATGTCTTCCTGGAGCGTAACAATATTGTATCTTACAGTTATTGTTAGGTTCTTTAGAAGGACGTAGATCTGGGGATTTATTCTGACAGAATTTTATAGGCTGAACTGGATGGACTAATGTCTTTTTTCGGCCTTACTATGTTACTATGTTACTGTCAAAAAGTTTCTTTCTAATCTCCAATCTTCTCCCTTTTAGTTTCATCCCATTGCTTCTTGTGTTTCCATGTGTAAATGAAAATAATGATGATCCCTCTACTCTGTGACATCAGATTTCAGATATTTGTAGAAAGCTATTACCATATTTTTCAGACTATAAGACGCACTTTTTTCCCAAAAAAAATTTTTGGGAAAATGGGGGGTGCGTCTTATAGTCAGAATATACTTGCAAATACTGTGGCGGCAGCAGGAGTCGGGCAATTCTGTGGGGTTCTGGTCCGATGCTGCTGGGCGATGTTCACACTCCTTTTCCCAGGTTGGTGCGGCTGATGCAGCAGGTGCGGCAAGTTCGGCGGTGGTGTTTTGTGGTGCGGGGGAGCTCCGCCGGCATTTTGTGAAAACCCGGAGGCCCAGAACATCCATTTCTGCGATGCAGTGGCCTCTGGGAAAATGGCCCCCGGGGTCGGCTCAGATTGAGATCTCGGCAACGAGATCTCGTCTCCCGAGATCTCAATCTTACCATGCGCCGCCCCCGGCGGCCATTTTCCCGGAGGCCACCACATTGCATTAATGGATATGCGGGGCATCCGGGCTTTCGAAAGACGCGGGCGGAGCCAAACGCACCACAGAGCACCACCGCCACACCTGCCACACCGACTCTTTCCCCTGAGGAAGCTACGCTTAGTGACGATACGCGTGGGGTTCCTCTCTCCACACACCATGCTGTGACCGGGTATTTGTATCTCCGCATCCACCTACAGGCTTTTTAGCTGCCTTCTTCTTTTACCCCTAAATGGCTTTTACCATATGCTATAGTCGTTATATTTAAACCTATAGCTCAACTGACCCCATAGTTTAGGGTCTTTTGCATTTGCTCTATTGGGGTTCTATCAGTGCAGCTTTAGCCACTGGACTTGAATATTTTGGCTGTTTTTGGGGTAATTTACTTCATTTAGACTATTGGCTGATTGTCATTTGTTCAATGTTGCGTTATTTTTGATAAGTCTGGTGCACACAGTGGAGATAGCTGCAAGGTACCTAACCGGTCCTTCAGGTGTTATGGTTTATAACTTCAATGTTTTTTTTTACATTTTTTTAACATGTGGTCTGTACCTTGTTTATGTGATCCTGTGTAATCATGCTTTAATAAAACGTATTGTTTCTAATATTTGAAATTTATTCATGGTGATCCTGGCCATTTTTTGTACACACTTCTTTTTTCTTGAGTATTAACATAGTCATGTTTTAAGTGTGTATTATCCCTAATATTATTTTGGGGTGCCCTCAGACTTCTTTTATGCAACCTGCCGCACCTGCCCTACCAGTCTGGCATGGGATTTCCGGAGGCCACTGCATCACAGCAATGGATATGCGGGGCCTCCGGGCTTTCACAAGATGCCGGTGGAGCCCCGAGCATCACCATCAAACCTGCTGCACCAGCCTGGGATGGGATTTCCTGGAGGCCACCGCATCTGCCGCACCAGCCTAGGATGGGAGTCATATCGCCGGACCACCGGACATCTCCTGTGACTCCACTCCACCAGCGCTGCTGATCCCCCCCAAGTAAGCTGAATTCAGACTGTAAGACGGACCCCCATTTGACACATTAATTTTTTTCCCTATTTTCCTTCTGAAAATTTGGGGTGCATCTTATAGTCTGAAAAAAATACAGCAAGCTAAACATTCTCAGATCCTTTAACCATTCCTCGTAGGACATACTTTGCAGTCCGCTCACCTTCCTAGCAGCTCTTCTCTGAACTTGCTCCCGTTTTTCAAAATGCGGTGCCAAGTACTGGACACAGTATTCCACATGAAGCCTGATCATAGAGGAGGATAATTACTTCATATGACTATGTTTCTCTTAATACATCCTAGAACTGTGTTTGCCAGTGCATCACACTGTTGACTCACGTGGAGTCTGTGATCTATTAGTATATCCAAGTCTTGGGTTACTGCCCATTGCTCAAGCTTTTCTAGATCTTTCTGTATCCACTCTCATCTCGACTATTGTAACTCAATGTTAGGCGTCGGATTCCTGCGGCTACACAGCAGGAATCCAGAGCCTCACATTCTGTGGTCTCCCATTATTTATCAACCGCAGAGGAGATTGCTTAGCAATCCCAGCGTCACAGACGCTCTGCCCAGACCTGCTCTATGGGTCTGGCTGTTGCTGCCACCTTTGGGTCAGCAATAGCAATGCAGACTGCTCAGAAGCAAATCGCTCCTGAGGCTAAGTCCCTCCGCCGCTCTACTGAGCATTCTCACGAGACGATCTCCCATTGGAGATCGGGAGTCACGTGCTCAGGTCCTTCTCCTGATCTCATTGGTCCATCTCAGAGATCTGGAAGGTCCCGCACGACTATAAAAGGTCCGCATGGCCGCTCCAGGTCAGGGGCTCAGCCAGCCTCCAGGCAAGATGAAGTACTACGTTCCAACACTCCGCCAACATATGCCTTTCCTGAACGTCTCCTTTCTAGCGCTTGTAATGAAGTACTTGTGGTTGTGTGTTAAACCCAAGTTCCTCCTTTAAGATGTTCCTTTGAACTCTACTTGTACAGCAGACAGCTGTAGCCTGCTTCGGGGACTCCTTGCTACCAAGTCCCGGCTCACTCACATTGCTGTTGCGCCCCCAAGTCTTGTGTGTGAATAAAGTGATGAGAACTTCTATTCCTCCGGTGTCTGCTGCAGGACCATTAGTATCCATACAACCTCGGGGACCGGACCCCGGCCATGCGCTTAGAACTTGAGGAAGGGCCCTGCTCTGACCCTGGTCCTTAGTTCTCTTCTTCTCCTCACGTTCCGTACAAATCTCTCTTCCTTATGGAGAATCAGGCTTTCTATATCTCTTTCCAGTGCCAGCAGCTCCAGGTCACAGGAGACTGCTGCAGCACCTCCTTCCATCCATCCCACTCAGGGGATCTCCTCTCACCGACTGACCTAGTCCTAATAATCTCCCGCTCTCTTGTGCAGACTAAGCTCCACCCACCTCCCAGCACTCTTCGTGTTCCAAGCAGGGAGCCACCAAAGGTGCTTTGCTACACTACTATGTTGTGTGGGATGCAGGTGTTGGAGTGTGGTCAGGTGTCTCCACCTTACCTGGATGGTGGGGTACCACACCTCAGGAGGAGGTGCAGTACCTCTGTGGCAACTGAACCCTCAGGGGCACCACATATACTTGTATGTTTTTGTTACAGCGCCTCTGTGAGTTTAACAGAGACTGCTCCGCGCTCATCGGGTGACGTGGAACCCGAGCGCATTATACCGCCATATAGCGCGTCTGCCATTGTTTAGCAGCGGTTTTAACATCTACTGCATGGTGGACCCCGAGCGGCGAGCGCACTTTATTATTTATTTATTTAGTGCGTTCCGCTATTCCTAACACTCTCTTCTAATCGGTCTCCCTCTTAACAAACTCTCTTGAATGCTGCAGCCAGCATCATATTCCTCACCAATCGTTACACCGACACCTCTACCTTGTGCAAGTCATTACACTGGCTACCCATCCACTCCAGAATCCAGTACAAACTTATTACCCTCACCCACAAAGCTCTCCATGGCTCAGCACCACCCTACATCTCCTCCCTTGTTTCAGTATACCACCCTACCGCGCCCTCCATTCGGCTGATGACCTGAGGTTAGCATCCTCAATAATCAGAACCTCCCACTCCCGCTTCCAAGACTATACACGTGCTGCGCCAATTCTTTGGAATGCACTTCCCAGGTCAATACGATTAGTCCCCAATCCCCACAATTTTAAGCGTGCCCTGAAAACGCATTTATTCAGACTGGCCTACTGCCTCAACACATTAACCTAATCTATCCCTGTGTGGCACAGCCAAAAGTTTTTACCATAACCAGGTTCCCAGCATCATGTTCCCACATGCTTTATGCATCCATTAGCCCTATGTGTCTGTATTGTTACACACTTAACATTATGGCTGGTCCATACAATCAGGGCAATTGTTATCACCCACCTTTCATGTCTACCTTTTTCCCTCCTAGATTGTAAGTTTGCGAGCAGGACCCTCATTCCTCTTGGTATCTGTTATGATCTATGTGATTGTTATGATGTAGTGTCTATTGTCTGTACAAGTCCCCTTTGAAATGTAAAGTGCTGCGGAATATGTGGGCACTTTAGAAATAAAATGTATCATTATTATTATTATTCTCTAGTGTTAGCAATTCCTTTTAGTATTATGGACTAACTTGGTATGGAGTAATAATATTGCATCCAATAGGGACAGCACCGGCAAGTAGCATAGTCAGGGAAGCTAGAGGTCGATATCAGGAGAAGCAGTGTCATTTGAAGGAATAAACAGGAGTCATAGTCAAGGAAGTCAGAGGTCGATATCAGGAGAAGCAATGTTGTTTAAAGAAATAAGCATTATTGATATCCACTGTTTATTGTTTAAAATCTTTTGAAACCTAAATAAAAATAACTGGTTTTAAAAAAAAAAAAAAAAAAGAAATAAGCATAAATCGTAGTCAAAGAAACCAGAGGTGATTATCAGCAGCAGCAATGTCATTTGAAGGAAGGTGGAAGGAAGCTTGACTAGAGGCTGGTAGCTCAATAATTATGCAAGGAAGGAGAGCAAGGCCAGGTTGAAATAGGGTGTGCAATCCGGATGAGCCAATCAGGAACTCAGGATAGTGACCCACAGGAACTCAGGGTGGAGACCATCAGCAACAACATAGGTACAAGTATTTGGATTAGCACAGAACCATCAAGCGAGCTGAATAGCTCAGAGGGAAGAGCTGCCGGTTGGTGTACAGGAGCTGCTGGGTTCAAATCCCGACACCTAGCTTTGCAACATCTGCAATTTTTATTAGTTTACATTCAGTTTCCTTATCTAGATCATTTTTAAAAATGTTGAACACTTGAAACACTTTTCCAACTGGATGTGCAACCATTTATTATCATTCTTGAGTACGATGACTGATCCAGTTAAGAATCCACCTAACTGTAGCCTTGTCAATCCCATACTTGGTAATTTTTTCAATAAGGATAGCATGAGAAATTTTATAAAATGATTTGATGAAGTCGAGATATACTATATCTATCATATTTCACTGATCCACCCAGTCAGTGATTCCATCATAGAAGGAAATTTGATTAGTCTGACATGACTTTCTTGCTACTAACCCATGATGGCTCTGGTTAATTACTGTATTTCTATCCAAGTACTTACATACATGCTGTTTAATAATTTGTTCAAAGACCTTTCCTGGTATAGTAGTAAGGCTCACTAACCTGTAATTTCCTGGCTCCATCTTATTTCCTTTTTTGAAGATAGGGACAACATTTGCCCTTCTCCAATCTTCTGGGACTTTTCCTGTTTTCCAGGATTTTTCAAAGATTTTGGCTAGTGGTTCTGCAATTTCGTCTCCTAACTCTTTCAGTACCCAAGGATGTAATTTATCTGGACCTGGAGATTTAAATTCATTTAAATTAGCTAAGGGCTCTCTCACCATCTCTCTGTTTATGAATAGAGTGGATTCTTTCATTCATTCGATGGCACCGAGAACATCAGTTGATGTTACAATTGGTTTCTTAGAGCACGCAGATGCAAAATAGGAATTTAAAAGTTTGCCCTTCTCAACATAATTTTTGATCACTTCACTCATTTCTTCCTGTATAAATTCTATAGCATCTTTGACTTTTCTTTTGCTTTTGACGTACCCCCAAAATCCTTTTTTACTGATTTTGCTCTCGCTTGCAAGCCTTAGGCTAGTTTCACACTTGCTTTTTTTTGCAGCGCGTTTTTCCCGCAAAAAAACGCATTAAAAAAACGCATACAAATGCATACAAACGCTGCATTTTTTTCAAGCATTTTTATGCGCATGCAGGAAAAAAACGCAGCGTTTTTGCGCGTTTGTATGCGTTTTTTGTGCGTTTGCGTTTTTTTACAGATTTTGGAAAAACCCCACAAAAATGAAAAAACAACCATTCAACAACACACAAGACCAATGGGACTTCATTGTGGGTGTGGTATGTTAATATATAGACCCTGTCTACAGTATTCTTCACATTTGCTTGATTCTTCTCGTGACCATGGATCTGCGCTGGAAGAGTTTTCACTTCAACTTGGATTTGGACATCGCGATGGCTCAGGCGTATGCAGTTGCTTGCCATGAACAAAGGAAGAGAGAGAGGCAGCGAAGATGGCGGCGTATGTGGATACATCCGATTGTTGAACTCCGGGAGAGCCGTGGGGCATACCACACCCTCTACAGCGAGCTACAGGCAAACCCGGAGAAATTTACAGATTATATCAGGATGTCCCACGAAAGTTTCATGGATTTGCTTGCTCGTGTCCAACAATCCATCCGGAGACAGGACACACAGCTCCGTCGTGCGATTCCTCCTGAGGAACGGCTACTGGTGACATTACGGTATGTTTTAAAAACCAAGGGGTGCGGTCTGATGTTTTTTTTTAAAATTTAGTATTCAAAACCGTGGGTAATTAGTTTTCGTGAATGTACTAATATTTTATTTTATAGTTTTTTAAAATAATATACATAAATATTAATTTTACTTCTTTGTCTGGTCACAGATTCCTGGCGACTGGAGAAACCCTATCTTCACTACACTTCCAGTACCGTATTGGAATCTCTACCTTGTCTGGAATTGTTGCTGACACCTGCCGGGCTCTCTGGAATGTTCTTTGCCCAGAATTTATGCCCCTGCCCACCGCTAAAAAGTGGATGGAAATTGCTGACAAATTCTGGACAGTATGCAATTTTCCCAACTGTTTGGGAGCTGTTGATGGTAAACACATACGGATCATCAAACCCCAAAGAACGGGATCTGAGTACTATAATTACAAAAAGTACTTTTCAATAGTACTCATTGCGATTGCGGATGCCGGATGTATGTTTGTAGCAGTGGACATTGGAGCATTTGGCCGTGGTAATGACTCACAGGCTTTTAAAAACTCAGACATGGGCCGTAGGTTGTATGGCAACCAATTTAATTTCCCTATGCCACGGCCTCTTCCTCACACCGAAGCTCCGCCACTGCCCTTTGTAATGGTTGGCGATGAGGCTTTTCAAATGTGCGGAAACTTACTGAAACCCTACTCCAGCCGGGACTTGGACCACACCAAAAAAATATTTAATTACAGGCTGACCAGGGCCAGAAGAACTGTCGAGTGTGCTTTTGGGATTCTTGTTTCCAGATGGCGAATTCTGGGCACGGCCATTAATCTTAAACTTGAAACAGTCGATGAGGTGGTGAAGGCCTGTGTGGTTCTACATAACTTTGTGATGGCTAAAGAGCACCCGACCTTTGAACTGGACGATGATGCTCCTAACCCATTGCCTGAATTCACTCAGCACACTCTCAGGTCATCCGTTGAAGTTGGCCAAATGAGGGACCAATTTGCGGCCTACTTTATTTCTGATGTAGGACGGGTGCACTGGCAAGATGAAATGGTGTAATGTTTTTGTTTGTTTATGGTAATAAAAAACCTTATTTGATACCATTACTGAGTGCACTATATTTTTTAAACTCCAATTTAATAAAAAACTTCCCATGTATAACTGAATTTTTTGATGTTCACACACCTGGGTAGGTAAATACACATATGAGTTAAAATGCAGCATTGCTAGTCTGCGTGAAATATATTGGAACGAGCAAAGCTGCAGGCCATGAATCAGGAAACCATTTTTTTTCAAGAGAAAATTGTGCAACTAGTTGAAAACAAAGTATGTGATTTTCTCAAAACACAACCCTCAAAACCCAACCCCAATGAAAGTCCATGGGGAATACAAGTCAGCATTGAGTGGATGAATGTAATCTGCTCCATTCCAACTTACAAGTTATTACACTAGGCCTTGGAATGACTATACTAGGCCGTGGTATTTCAAATATGAGTATAGTATGCCTTGGGCCTACTAGTATAGTCATATGTGAAATACCACGGCCTAGTATAGTCATAACAAGGCATACTCAATTTTTGCCAACTAGGATCTTGTTTCACGAAAAACAAACGGGTGAAACTTGAAACCAACAGTTTGCTTTTCATGAAACCAGATTCTAGTTGGTAAAAATAAAGTTATTACACTAGGCCTTGTAATGACTACACTAGGCCGTGGTATTTCAAATATGAGTATAGTAGGCCTTGGGCTAGTAGTATAGTAATATGTGAAATACCACGGCCTAGTATAGTCATACCAAGGCCTACTGTAATAACTCGATTTTTAACAACTAGCATCTTGTTTCACAAAAAACAAACTGGTGAAACTAGAAAGAAACTTTATTTTTAAGACAAGTTTCAACAGTTTGTTTTTCATGAAACCAGATTCTAGTTGGTAAAACTAGAGTTATTACACTAGGCCTTGGAATGACTATACTAGGCCGTGGTATTTCAAATATGAGTATAGTAGGCCTTGGGCCTACTAGTATAGTCATATGTGAAATACCACGGCCTAGTATAGTCATACCAAGGCCTACTGTAATAACTCGATTTTTAACAACTAGCATCTTGTTTCACAAAAAAAAAACTGGTGAAACTAGAAAGAAAATTATTTTTAAGACAAGTTTCAACAGTTTGTTTTTCATGAAACCAGATCCAAGTTGGTAAAACTCGAGTTATTACACTAGGCCTTGGTATGACTATACTAGTCCGTGTATTATTTCACATATGACTATACTAGGCCTTGGGTTGGTTTTTAACATGTATTTACCCATCAGTGTGTGTGAGCGGCGCAAACAACATTAATGAAACTTAGTAATGGTGAACCACAAATGTAAATTTATTTTTTATCACAAAAATAAACCAAAAAATTATTTTTTCCGGCGTTTGGGGGCAGATGGTTTCAATTTGGGGGTGTGCAGGGAATATGCAACACTTGCTGTTGAAGACGGTGTTTGAGGGGAAGGGGCAACAAAACTTGTGGGGGAAGGTAGTCCAGTTAAGGGAATTAAACTAGGAACACTTGGAGGAGAGGAAATCTGTTCAGGTACATTAGTTGTAATGGCATGTCGCCGTAGGCTTGTGTGCCTGGACCGACTTTGGCCCAATGCCCGCCTTGATAGATTTCGCCTTGAACTAGGGGCAAATATTGAGTGTAGGTCCCCTGTCTGCAGGTGTGGCTGCTGCTGCTGAGGTGGCGGCTGCTGCTGCTGAGGTGGCGGCTGCTGCTGCTGAGGTGGCGGCTGCTGCTGAGGTGGCTGCTGCTGCTGAGGTGGTTGCTGCTGCTGAGGTGGCTGCTGCTGCTGAGGTGGTTGCTGCTGCTGAGGTGGTTGCTGCTGCTGCTGAGGTGGCTGCTGCTGAGGTGGCTGCTGCTGCTGAGGTGGCTGCTGCTGCTGCTCTTCGTTGTCAGTGCTCGTCCTTGCAGGAGGACTGGTGGCGGCAGTGATGGTCCAGGTTTGCAGAGTGGTGGTGGCAGGGCTACTACATGTTGTTGTAGCGGCAGGGCTGTTCCATGTTTGCCTAGTGGTGGCTGAGCTCCACGCATGCATGGGAGTGGCGGTGGTGCTCCAGACAGGAGCAGCGCTTGCCATGGTGGTGTCGGTGAAGTGACCAGCTGCACTCAGACTTGTGGTGGTGTAACGGTGGGTGTCCTGGCTTTGAATAGAGGTGTCCGTGCAGTGGTATGCAGCACAAGTCGGTAGTGAGGTGAAGCGAGTCAATGGTGGCACAGGTGGAAAGGACACCACTGACTGCTGACCGTACCGATTATGCTGCATAGCCTGCAAGAAAGCATTGTTGCAGGCCTGCAGCACATTCAGCTGTTGATCAGGTGTTCAGCCATGCCCTTTTCAATCTTACTAAAAAAATGGTGTGCTGGTCTGTTGAGGTCGGCCTCCAGACGGTCAAGGCGCTGTTCTACAGAATTGAAGCGGTGTTCAAAAGTGGTTAAAACCACGTTCCATGAGTGCAAAACCGCTTTCAACTCTGTCGGACAGTGACTTGAGGCTGGAATTAAATGTCTCGCTCAAATGCATAAACTCGGGCAAGACATTCCTGTCCAAGGCCCTCTGCCGCTGGCGGGTAGTGCACGCATAACCAGTGGCAGAGACCTGGGACAGGGGAACACCTGACGGCCCAGCTTCCTGGTCACCAGCTGTGTGTGTGGTTGACCTGCAAGGTGCTTCCTGGCTGTCGGATGGCTGGGACGGGTCAGAGGACGTCCGAGGAAGGACCGCTCCAGGGCCAGGTTGCAGGGTGCTGCTCCAGGTGCTGTTGAAGAAAGGAAAATCATTACTACCATGCCTTTACAAGAAGCATCAGCTGTGGATTAGAAAAACACAGATTAATAAAAATAAAAACCCAAAATTTATAATACTTACGATCTCGTGGCAAGGACCGGTCTTAGGAACTGCAACGCGTGATAGTGACGGTATCTAGTTCTGGTCCTTGACGCAGATCCACTGCGAACCTGGCCCTCAGCACGAACATCACTGTTGAAGCGGTCCTTGATCGAACGCCAACGTGTTCGGACTTTGTCCACTGTTGATAAAAAAAAAACAGTGCCGTCAAGGACAACAGTCACTGCGGCACAATGTAGCAATACAATACTCAAAGCAGTCACTGTAGACCCCGATGACACTGTTGGGTTTCCTGCTAGAATACACCTAGCACGAAACCCAACAGTGCCGTCAAGGACAACAGTCACTGCGGCACAATGTAGCAATACAATACTCAAAGCAGTCACTGTAGACCCCGATGACACGGTTGGGTTTCCTGCTAGAATACACCTAGCACGAAACCCAACAGTGCCGTCAAGGACAACAGTCACTGCGGCACAATGTAGCAATACAATACTCAAAGCAGTCACTGTAGACCCCGATGACACTGTTGGGTTTCCTGCTAGAATATGCCTAGCACGAAACCCAACAGTGCCATCAAGGACAACAGTCACTGCGGCACAATGTAGCAATACAATACTCAAAGCAGTCACTGTAGACCCCGATGACACTCTTGGGTTTCCTGATAGAATACACCTAGCACGAAACCCAACAGTGCCGTCAAGGACAACAGTCACTGCGGCACAATGTAGCAATACAATACTCAAAGCAGTCACTGTAGACCCCGATGACACTGTTGGGTTTCCTGCTAGAATACACCTAGCACGAAACCCAACAGTGCCGTCAAGGACAACAGTCACTGCGGCACAATGTAGCAATACAATACTCAAAGCAGTCACTGTAGACCCCGATGACACTGTTGGGTTTCCTGCTAGAATATGCCTAGCATGAAACCCAACAGTGCCATCAAGGACAACAGTCACTGCGGCACAATACAGAGCAGGGAAATACTCACTAAACGCCTTTTTGGAGGATGCTGTGGCGCTGTCCCAGCCATCCATCAACGCTGCGGCCACCTCATTCCATAGCCGCCGGGTCACCACAATGTCCTTGTGCAGCCGGTCACGGCTGTCCCACAACGGCGAACGCTCCTGGACCAGGCTGATGAGCTGCTCATTATCCAGGTACACGTCTTCATCTCGTTGTGGAACCTAGACAAAACACATTCATTAGAATAATCCAATTTAAATTGAATAAAAAGTTACAAAAAAAGAAACATAAAAAAGAGTAAAAATAGAAGATAAAAAATAAAGAACATTACAAATCATTTGATACTTACATTCCGTATCACCACCGGGACTTGGCTTCGCTGCTCCTGCTCTTCGCCCTCACTAGTCCCGTCCACAGAAGAGGATGATGACGATGTCTTAAAAAAGTTGAAAAAAACGTAAGAGATTTGGAGAAGCAGCAGATATACTTACCAGATGCACAAAAATAATCACCTCACGGTCTGCTTGCGCCAATTCCTGCCGCGATGGGGAATACTCTGATTCTGAAGACATACTGCATGTAAAAATAATAAAAATCATTAGTACATACATAATTTAAAAGGACAGGCATATAATGTAATATACTCACATTCTTCGCTGATATAATGGGTTCTTGGTTGACTGTCTGCTCTTCAATCTGTCAGTGTAGTAGTGGCAGAGTTTTGGCAGGCACCTCCTTTATATAGACTTTTTTTTTTGACTTTAGAAGATTATAACTAGGACAACAAGTGGACACCACCAAAAAAACGCAGCGCTAAAAAAACGCATACCTGCGCATGCCAGTGCGCACGTATGCGCATCCATAGGCTATAATGGCCATTTTTAGCGCAAAACGTGCGCATACGTGCGCATGCGCTTTTTTCAAGGGCCAAAAAATGCAACATGCTGCGTCTGGAAAATACCAACGCACACCCCAAAAAAACGCAGCGCATGAAAATCGCATACATGCGCTTACCAGCGCGCAGGTATGCGCACCCATGTTAAATATAGGGGAAAAAACGCATGTGCAGGTATGCGTTTTTTTCCAGCGCTAAAAAACGCAAATGTGAAACCAGCCTTACTTCAGTACTGGCTTTATTTCTTCTAATTCTTGCCCTGCATTCCCTGCAAACAGCATTATATTCTTCTTTAGATATGCCCCATCTTTCCATTTGATATACATTTTTTCCTTTTAAACAAATGATTCATTTCTGTGCTCACCCATGCTCATAACTTTAAATGCTTCCAATTCTTCCTTCTTTTCAGGATTGTTACCAATTGTCCAGTGAGTTACCAATTTCATTTAGCAAAAATATCCCATCCTTCTTGGACATTTCTGTCCTTTAGAAAATCCAACCATTGGATCTTACCTGCCCTCTTTCGGAGCCCATTAAAATTTGCCTCTTTAAAGTGCAACCTTAAAGTCTGAGTCCTCGGTGGTCTTCCTCCTCTTGTAATCCAAAATTTGAGGATACCATTGTAAGAGGTGTACCGGGATCGTGCGATACTCCACTCCCTTCCTAAATGTAAATATTTCCTTTGTGTATAGCTGCATACAGGCTCACACTGGCCTATAGGGTAACAGGGGAATCCCCTGGTGGGCCCCTGTGTAGATGTGGGCCCCCAGCCCCACTGTATGGCAGTACTTGGCATAATTCACTTGATTCACTTTGTACAGAAAAATGCAGCAGCTCATCATCCATTAACCAATCTACCCAGTTTATTATTATATAGAGATATAAGTAAATTTGTGATTGAGGGAAATGTAATATTTATATGCAGGTGAAAAGTAGGCTCCCCCAAAGTTGATGTTACTGGTGGGCCCTTGGCACCCCAGTCCGACACTGGCTGCATATATGTATATACATGTTTTTGCTATTTATAATATTCCTAACATAGGGAGAGTGCAGTGCCTCAGTTTAGCCACTAGAGGGGGCACAGTGTAGTTTGTAGCAGTAGCCCTGTTAATAGGTAACATAGGAGGAGATAGCTGGGGAGGTTAGACAGGAACAGTTTTCTGGATATGAGGAGAGGAGATAGGGAGCCCGTACAGCTCGGGTGGGCTCGGAGCACAAGCTACCCAGTAGTTCTGTAACGTTAAAACCTAAGGACCCAGCCATCCAAGGCCCAGTTGGCAGAAGTACAGCTAAACCAGCACAGGGTACATCAGTGGTGAAGCAAAAGTTACAGCGGTGTCACAGCAGTATGGGGACGCAGGTCGCTCAACATGTGGCAGATCATCGCATGGGCCAATGCCCTCAAATCTGGGGCAAAACGGACGAGGGAACTTCCAAGCACAATGAGTCTGAACAGGGAGGACGCTGCATTACTGCAAGATGTGGTATGACCCGGGCACGTACTGAAGGACCAAGGAAAGAGTGCAGGGAAAGTGGAGGAAGTGAGCTGTTTGGAACCCTATACAAATGCTGTGTCTGATAAGGATGTGCTACATACAGAAGAAAGTAAAGTTTTACGTTTCCACTTGCAACTGGACTGTGTGTTTGTACACAAATGACCGGAGGGGACCTAAAGCAATGGAGAAAAGGCCCTGATGGTGCAGAGAGTAAAGAGGCAAGTACCCTAACAATGGGACATGATTTTCATGTGACGAGAGACCAAGGTGTGCAAGACCTGATCTTTTCAGCCACGACTACGGCCCAGGCACTCCCTCACACTTGGCATAGTCAGCAGGATCCTGCAACCGTTCCGCGTGGGAATGCTGTGGAAGATATCATTAATGTGAAAAGGAAGGATGAAGATAATGTGAATGTGACTGATATACTGGACTTGACTAGAATCTTGAATGTGACTGACACTGTAATGGCAGCATAGATGACAGCCTTGGAGATGATGGACAATGGCGCCAATACGGAGAATGACAACTATGATGACACCCTTGGTGGGTGTGACAATGCTGAGATGGCGCGAAAATCTTGCCAGCAGTGTTCCTCGCCCTCCCCATGGAGGGTGCGCCAGAGAAAAAGACCTCGCCGTCTGCCTCAGACTGCTAGGAAATGGGTGGAGTGGCCGGACTTGACCCCACCTTGGAATGGGCGGGACCCACAAGAAAACCCTTCATGCTGCTGCGCAGTGCCATTACGAGACACGGCACCGGCAGTGACGGATCACTCCTGCACTCGTTATTGCAGAGGCATAGGCCGTGTGGAGTGGAATTGGCGACAGGAAGAGGAGAGAACCCGATCCGGATGGCAAGGAGGAGGACGAATCCTGGACTCACCGGTTTCCAGTGCCTTCGCCGAAGCAGCACCGGCGGCTGTAGGAGCCGGATCATCAATGGGAACCGGAGCCTTCTCTTGCGGTGCCAGAGCTTTGACGTCTTCTGGAACAGGAACATCATCTTCGGGAGCTGGAACAACAGCAGGGGCCGGAACCTCTTTGTGCTGAGCCAGAACTTCAACGTCTTATGGAGCAGGAACCTCTTCGCCAGGAGCTGTAACAGATGTGTCGGGAGCTGGAGACCAGCAGACTGGAAACAACAACCTCCCTGGAAGAACCATTGCCAGAAGTGAAGGCCGAGCAGGGACTTCATCCTCAAGAAATGGACTGCGCAGCTGCAACCTCGGAGAAATCCAATGGGCACGAGACGGCATGCACAGGCCACTGAGATCGGAGGTGGTGAGTACACCATGACCCTTGACCCCGGAGGGGTGGTCTTGGCTCTGGCCCCTCACCCTGCCGGTCTGTCCCATAGCCTCGTATCCCAAGGAGCGAGCCACAGCATAGTGACCTGGGGCCACTAGACTTGTCACAAGTTCACCATGCTCAGGAGACCAGATGCCCAGTCAGTGCCGGGACATCTGTTATGAATGAGTCACCGTAGGAGGCAAAAACAGAAATACTAGCTAAGTCCAGAAAACCAGAGAAGTTGGCAGCTATCGGATTGCAGACCCCTGAACCTATCAACAACAACTAGCAGTAGCCGTGGGGGGTTCCTACGGTGCCCTAGACCCCTCGATCACAGCCGGAGAACTAAATAGCCTAAAGACAGAAAGGGAAATCTAAACTGCCCCAGAGCAGACCCCAAAGCAATAGGCAGCCCCCAACATATAATGACGGTGAAGCAAGATGAAAAAACACTAACACAGATAGAAAGATAGGCTGAGCAAATGATGGGGCCCAAGCTAACTAAATAGGACAGGATAGAAAAGCTGCTGTCTGCAATCCGCAAAAAACCCTATCAAAACATGAGCCAACAGACTGATAGGGAAAAAAGCCCTGAAGACGCTAGGCTTCAAAAAGACTATATCAGTACTCAGGTATGTTCTGAAGACAGAGCAAAAATGCAAAAAGGAATTCAGCTCACCCCAGCCGGGAATGGCAGAAATCCAGAAAAACAAGGCAAAACCAAACCAAAACACAAATGCAAAAAGCAGAGCAGAAAACTTAGCTTTTGAGGAGCAGGAATCAGGCTGGTCTCCTAGAATCCCTCAGAGAAATCACCAGCAAGTCAGAAGGGCGTCAGCTGCCTTATATCCAGTCAGCAATTCCCGTCACCCAGTCACAGTCATCATCATCCTGCTCAGGTGCTTGGTAATCAGCCTCACTACCTTCCTTCACCAGAAGAGGGAGTTCATCAGACCTCAATGGTGAAGGGGAAAATGAACTCACAACAGACATCATTAGGCGCATCACATTTCCACCAGGCGTTGGAAGGCCCATTTCCGTCTCCCGGACAGTCCTGCAAAATAGAGCGGAAAAAGCAGAGAGCACAAGAAATCTGGGCAGAACTGCCCTGACCTGATGAGGCGCTATAGCCAGGCGCCGCACTCACGGGTAGTTAGTCCATGCTAATACAGACCAGGGGTACGGCTTCATACGAGAGGCAGGAATAAATGATAAAGTGTACATGAATGCTGCCTCTATAAAATTTGGGAGACCCCTAGTGGAAGGGGACTGGGTCTCCTTCTATAAAGAGGCCTTCCCTAGGGGCTATTTGCAGTGGCTTTATGTTCGGAGGAGGATTTGGAACTGTATGCGGGTCCGGACCAGGTTCAGTTGGCTCCCTGTGCTTCATCTACCTCATAGTCCAACACTGTCTTTGCTGCGTCCTGGCAGCCTATGGACTCTGCGGCTACAGAGTCCTCGTCAGCCCAAACGCATGCCTGGAATGCTAATTCTGATAAAGTGGCACGGGACGCGTGCCGTTGAACCGTAAGATACTTTCTGCTAAAGATTGCTAAGCTGTGCTCGTTGCACCAATGAAAATACGGGACTGTTACGCATCTCTGCATGCAGAGGAGCCCTGAAACACTCCCAGTGTTGGGGGTAATGTGGCCGGTACAGCCAGAAGTGACTTCTGAGTTGATCTTTTAGTTTTGTTGCGCCTGTTGCGCTTTTCTGCTGGATAACAGAACTTTGCCTTTGTGGTGTAATGGGTCCTTGGACTAACGGACTGGGTGCGGCTGCAGCAACAGACTGTGTATGAGGACCAGGCAGCACGCACGTGGTGCACGGAACCATGCCCTACACAAAGGGAGGGGACGCCTTTCCTAAGGACAGAGGACCTAAAGGGTGGGTCCGAACTGTTGTAGGTGTGGACTGTAGGTGTATCCTGGAGGACTGTGAGCCAGGCACCTCTCAAGAGAGAAAGAACTCTTACTCATCATTACAATAGACTTTGCTCACGTTGAGCAATTTATATTCCTCCCTGCATGGAGTATTTGAATGTATATAATAAAGTTTTAAAGGGGTGAATGGTCAGTGACAACCATTGTTAAATGGAGGGAGAATGTAAAGGGTGTAGCAGGATCGTATGATACTCCACTCCCTTCATAAATGTAAATATTTCCTTTGTGTATAGCTGCACATATGTATATACATGTTTTTGCTATGTATAATATTCTTAACATAGGGAGAGTGCAGTGCCTCAGTTTAGCCACTAGGGTGCGCACAGTGTAGTTTGTAGCAGTAGCCCTGTAAATAGTTAAAATAGGAGGAGTTAGCTGGGGAGTAAGTCATGAACAGTTTCCTGGATAGGAGGAGAGGGGATAGGGAGCCCGTACAGCTCGGGTGGGCTCAGAGCCCGAGCTACCCAGTAGCTCCGTAATGTTAAAAGCTAAGGACCCAGCCATCCAGGGCCCAGTAGGCAGAAGCACAACTGAACCAACACAGGGTACATCAGTGGTGAAGCAGAAGTTACAGCGGGGCCACAGCAGTATGGGGATGCAGGTCGCTCAACATGTGGCAGATCATCACATGAGCTGATGCCCTCAGATCCAAGGCAAAACAGACGAGGGAACCCCCAAGCACAGTGAGTCTGAACAGGGAGGATGCTGCATTACCCCAAGAGGCGATACGACCCGAGCACGTACTGAGGGACCAAGGAAAGAGTGCAGGGAGAGTGGAGGATGTGAGCTGTTTGGAACCCTATGCAAATGCTGTGTCTGATAAGGAAGTAAAGTTTATTGTTTCAAGTTGCAACTGGACTGTGTCTCTGTTTGTACACAAGTTACCGGAGGGGACC